>NC_072406.2:83622500-83926833 GCF_028858775.2 Pan troglodytes
AGTGGTGCAATCTCGGCTCACTGCAACCGCCACCTCCCGGATTCAAACAATTCTCCTGCTTCAGCCTCCCAAGTAGCTGGGACTACAGGTGCATGCCATCACGCCAGGCTAATTTTTGTATTTTTAGTAGAGATGGGATTTCACCATGTTGGCCAGGCTGGTCTTGAACTCCTGACCTCAGGTGATCCACCTGCCTTGGCCTCCCAAAGTGCTGGGATTACAGGCATGAGCCATCGTGCCCAGCCACGGATGGACTTTCACTAGAAAACCAGAACATAACTGGGTGGTGGGGTGGGGGATCCTTCCAAACCCATCCTGTCTGTGCTTTAAGATCTCACTTCTACTGTTGGGGAGGCCATTCCTCAGCCAATACTGAGCATCACCTGTGTCCCAACCTCCATCTCGTTGCTGGGACTTCAAGCTGAGAGTCCACAGCTGCACTGCCCAGTAGAAAAATAATGCAAGCCACATGTGCAGTTTTAAATTTTCTAGTATCCACTTGGAAAAAGTTAAAAAAAGCAGGTAATTTTTTTTTTTTTTTTTTTGAGGCAAGGTCTTTCTCTGTCGCCCAGGCTAGAGTGCAGTGGTGAGATCACAGTTCATTGCAGCCTTGACCTCCTGGGCTCAAGTGATCTTCCCACCTGAGCATCCCAAGATGTGTCTCCCTATCTCTGTGCTCTTTCTGTGAGAAGGATAAGTATTAAATTCATCTTTCTGTTGCTTTTTGCTTTTGGGAGTTTTCCAAGCAGGGAGTGACACAGCCTAGAAAGCTAAGGAAGTTGCAGCAACGTGGAGTGTTTGAGGCTTTCCTCTGGGGAAGAGGGTCTGGCCTGTCCACAGCAGAGGGGGCTTGGATGCCAGAGTATCATGGGCACTTAGCAGACCTGGGGCAATCTCTGGGGGCAGAAGCCCTGGGGCCAGGTAAATGCAAACTTTCCATGCTGTCTGCACTTCTCCTGTGATATACCCTGGGCCAAGGGTGTCAGGGTTCCCCCAGGAGGCATTCAGGTGGCTCCAGGGTCCAGACAACTGGGAAAACACTGTGGCAAACTGCACATACTTACCTCGGCTAATGGGGGCCCCTGCTACTGTTTGGTCTATGTTGCTAAGCAGCAGTACAGAACAGCTTTTAGGCTTGCCGGACACTTTGATTTTTCAAAAGAATCTAAACATCGAGATTAAAAAAAAATCTTTCTATTTGAGATGTTAGCAACGAATTTAATATTTGAAAACACAGCGAGGCCATTCATTCATTTAGGAAATAGTCATTGAACCCTTACTGTGTGCCAGGTGCTGTTCTAGGCCCTTGGGGCCCATCAGTGGCCCCTACCCTTGTGAAGTGTCTATGGTAGGGAAAACCCTTTGGCAAGCTGCATGTGGCCCATAGATGGCCAGTTTATGACCATAGACTTAGTGTCAGAGCTGACAGTAGTAATGAGAAACATTTATTAAGTACTTACTGTGTGCCAGGCCCTGAGCTTAGCACTTCATCTAAAATACCTCACTTAGTCCTTACAACAACCCTACGAATTAGGGTCAGCTGTTACTCATATGTTACAGGTGAGAAATATGAGGCACAGAGAGGATAAGCAATTTGCCCAAAGTCACATAGCTTGCAGGCGGTGAGGCAGATTTTTGCATGAAGGCAGTCTGATTCCTTGATCATTACTTTGTACTGCACTTACAGAAGGCCAGAGCCAAACCTTTCACTATACAGATGGAAACTGAACTCAAGAAAGGACAAAAGTCCCACCTGGGATCCACAGAGAGGCAATGACAGAGCTGGGGCTGGGTTCTGGGTCACCCCCTTTCTATCCAGCCCTGCCAGGTGTGTTTATTACAGTCCTGACTTCCCCTATAATTGATCCTGGGCTGAGGTTGAATGTTCAGGCGCCTCCAGCATTTGGGCAGGGGATGTGAGAGAGTGAGGCTGGCTGGGATTTAAACATCCATGGGAGTGAATGAGGTGGATGGTTTTCTACCCTGAGCAGGTTGCCCCCATCTGGGAAGGCCATGTATGTCAGGGTCTCTGCACTTGCCTGGACCCCAGCCCTTCCCATCTGTAAAGCTAGGGGTTTGCATGCAGTGGTGTCTATAATTTAACCCCAACCCCACACCTTTCCCCACCATTGGCCAGGCTGGCTCAGGAGCTCTTGGGTATTTCTGGCCGTGCATCTTAGTCCTAAGCTGACCTTAGCCTGGGCTTTCCAGGTCTCGACCCAAGTAACCTTATCAGAGCTTGTAGTTTTATCATGTTGCTGTATGTGTGGTAATCATGAGGCAGTGAAATAGGTGTGAATAATGAAGAAAAATGCCCCTGGCAAGTGTGTGAAGACTTTAGTGATAGTCCTTTCATTGACCCAAGTGCTTTAATTCTCTGAGCCACAGTTTTCTCATCTGTAAAATAGGGGAAAAATCCCCTTCTGACCAATTACTTGATTCAGTGAGTAGGGGGCTCTCATGAGAGACATAAAAGTGCTCAGCAAAATGAGTCGCGATAACCTAAAAATCATGCTATGCAAATAGTATGTGTCATTGTAATTAATTTTTACTAAGTATTAATGACTTGAATTATGTGGGATTTACGAGATATATGCAGTTGGACATTTAAATAACATGACGATCTCGAAACCCCAGGAGCAATGTCTTTGCAATGGCTTGATGTAACTCTTTATGCTCACTCTTAACAATTTGACATCCATCTTTTTTGGATTTGTACAAGTCAATTGATATTTATTAAGCACCTACTGTTTGCAGGATACTATGCAGGGCACACTGAGATACAGAAGTAGACAAAGCATGGCCCTTGTCCCCCATGAGCTCTCACACTTATTCAGAGTGCTGTATTCAGGGCAATCAATTCAGGATGTGTGTGTGTTAGAAGAAGAGAGAGAGAGAGAGAAAGAGAGAGAATTGCATCTCCTTAGGAAATATCAGCATCTCATGCCTGACTCAGCCAAGGCCAAGGTTTTCCTTCTCTGATCTTCCTCACTGCCCCCAAATTCTCCCCCTCACCTGAAGTGCTGGTGACCGCTGGGTCTGAGTTACCATGGGATGGCTACATCCTAGGAGGGGCTGGGACAGGCATGGGGTGTAGAGAGTGGGGGTGGCCATGGGCTAGGACCTGCCAGGCAGCTGACCTGCCAAGCTGTGTCTGCTGCCTGCCTGAGGGCTGTTGGAAACTGGAGCTCAGGCCGGAAGAAGGGAGCCCATGAATAATACAGCGGGAGAGAGGCTGTTAACTAGGTGACCTCGTTGCACCTGTGTGTTTCACAGCTTCCTTGGGAGCCGCTGTGGAGGGCCTGGGTGTCAGGGGCAAGGGCAGAGGGGAATGGGAAAGGCCAGGTGTAGACATAGTTTATCTGTTTTTCCTTCCTACTTTCCTTTTAACTGCCTGGCTCAGAAGACCGTGGTACTAACTTGCTGCCTCTCCTTTCTAGTGTTGGTGCAGACGGCCTTGGCCATGTGTGCATGTGTGTGTGTGTGTGTGTGTCTGTGCATGTGCATGCATTGGCTGATGTAAGGGTGGGCTTTCTCTTGCACCCTGCCCCTTGGCCTGATCACAAGGTTTGTTTGCTGAACTGGATATCAGGCCTGCCCCTAGTCTCTGGAACAGACGTGTGATGTCACTTTTAAGTATCTGGCTGCTGTAGACTAAGAAGGCTCCTGGGCAGGACTTTTTGTCTCCTGAGGCTTTGGCCTCTGACAAAGGGGCCCTGTTTGATGTAAGGGGTAGGGGATTCCCTGGTGTTCCCTTCTAATGTGTGGGGTCCGTCATGAAGCTCTGGCTAAACTCATCCAGACCTGACACAAAGGGGCTGGTGAACCCCAGTACCTCTCAGGTAGACAAAGAAAGTCTCTGAGCATAGGTGAGGGCCTCTTCCAAGGGCAATGAGCTTAAACTCATTGTTTAAGAGCAAAGGGAACTGAGAGGAAACTGTACCGGGAGGGGTTAAAGGCAGACCCAAGGAAAAACTTGTTATGTGGTATGTTGGGTAAGGGATGGAGGATGGGGAGGCGCTAGAATTCATTCCCAGAGTAGACTGGCTTTACCTTCCACGTGGCTGTTTCCTGACTGCTGGCCTGGGGGTGGGATGGATGAAATGATTTGGGAGTGGAAAGCAGAGGGCACTTGGGCAGTGCTTGGGACAGGAAAAGGTGCCCTTGGTGTCTACTTCCTCCTTTGTTCTGAGTGCTGTCAGCAGGGGCCTGACCCCTGAGGAGCTCCAAGACCCTCTTCCCTAGGACTAGAAAGGGACTTCTCTCCCCAGACCCATGCTGCAGCCTCAACCTGCTTCCCCAGGCTTAAGAGCCCAGTCCCATGGGCTGGGGCCTGCCTGCTGCCCTGAAGTCTTAGAACCAGTCTTTCAAGAGGGTACACACCTCATTGCTGTCCACAGACACACTGGCCTGCCTGTAAGAAATGGGAAGCATCTCTCCCTTTGTGCCTGGTCTGGGTGGGTGTGGCCAGGGCTCTGAGCACCAGGCCTTACCTCTGGGCCCATACCCTAAATGAGAGGAAGTGTTTCTGGCTCTGGAGCCAGACCACCCAGGTTCAAATCCTAGCTCTTTCACTTATGAACTGTGTGGGCTTCTGGCAATTTAATTAATCATTACTCATCTGTGTCTTGTTTTCTCTTCCGCAAAATGAGAAGAATAGTACCCAATTCAAAGGGTTATTGGGAGGATTAAATGAGTTATTGCACATAAAATGCTTAGAAAAAGTGCTTGGCACATAGTAAATGTTCAACAAATGTTGCTATTGTTTATTATTATGCTACTGTTATTCTCAGCTTCTGCATTCTGGGAGCTCACAGTCTTGCAGGCTGCCTGGGGGTGCCAAGAGTAACTATCATACCTATGAGAAAGGCTGTAGGTTGAGGGGGTGCAGTCCTGGAAGATTTCCAGGACTGGGAGGTCCCTTGCCCTGAGGCTGCAGCTTTGCTCTATGCCCACCAGCACTGTGCTTCCCATGGCAGGAGGGCAGGAAGAGAGGCAAAGCAGGACAGCTGTTAGTAGCACTGATGTTGGTGCTAAGGGACTTCTTAAGGCAACTTTTTAAATGAAGTATAATACATGCAGAAAAGTGTGCAAATGTGCTTATCCTGAGTTGTTACAAAAGGGCCATGCTCATGTAACTGCCACCCAGACTAAGAAAAAAGCGATTACCAGAGCCATCACCCGTCATCCTCTGAAGTTAACTCCTATCCTGACTTCTAATACAATAGATTCATTTTGCCTGTTTTGAACTTTATATAAGTTGAATAATGCAGTGGGTTCTCTTTGTGATGTTTCCTTCTGCTTAACTTGTTTGTGGGAGTCATCCTGTTGCGTATAGTTAATGTGTTTCTCTTCATTGCTGCGTAGTATTCCATGTTGTGAATATACCACAATTCATCCATTCTACTGTTGTTGGACTGGCGGGTTGCTTTTATTCTTGGCTATTAAAAAAGAGGCTGTTAAGAACATTTGTATGTGTGTCCTTTGGTGTACATATAGGTATATGCAATTCTATAAGTATTTGACTATCCTTTTACCAACACAAGCTTTAGAGCTTAATTACTATAGCTTTACAGATGTAGTCTTGATATTGCCAGTGTAAATTCTTCAGTTTTGTTCTTCTTCAAGACTCTTGTTGAATTTTGGCTTTCTGCATTTACATATACATTTTAGAATTGGCTTCTGAAATTCCATAAAAACCCTGCTGAGATTTTGATTGAGACTGCATCAAAAATATGTAAGTCAATTTGAGGAAAATTGACATCTTTACAATATTGAGTTTTTCAATCCATGAACAAGATATACTCCTCTATTTTTCTAAGTTTTAATACATTATATTCAATAATGCTTTTTAGTGTAGCATTCTTATATTTTTAAAACTGGATTTCCTTCTATGTGTTTTATGTTTTTCGATACTATTGTAAGTAATTCAAAATTTTTTCATTTTGTATTATTAACTTGTCATATAGAAGTATAACTGATTTTTTCATTGATTACACAACCATTGTTAAATTTACTTATTTATTCTTATAGGTTATTGCATTTTTTGATTTTTTAAAACATATATGATTATGTTTTCTATAAATAATAACAGTTTTATATCTTCTTTTACAATACTTATATCATTTTTCTTGCTTTATTGCAATGGCAAGGAGTTCTAGCATAATATTGAATGGAAGTGGTAATAATAAGCATACTTACTTCAATTCTGGTATCAAGGAGAAAGCTTTCAATATTTTATCATTAAGTATGATGTTTGCTGTAGGTTTCTTTTAATAGCTGTCATTTTTCAAATTAGGGAAGTTTTCTTCTAATTTTTTTCAAAATTATAGTAAAATGTACATAACATAAAATTTACCTTTTAAGCCCTTTTTCAGTGTGCAGTTCAGTGGCATTAGTATATTCACAATGTTGTGCAACTATCACCACTATGCATTTCTAAAACTTCTGCATCATCTGAAATAGAAATACTGTACCCATTAAACAGTAACACCCCATTCCTTCTCCCATCTGCCCATGTAACCTTGATCCTAATTTATTTCTCTATGAATTTGCCTATGTTGGGTATCTGGTATGAGTGGAATCATACAATATTCATCCTTTTATGTCTGGCTTATTTCACTTAGCATAATGTTTTCAAGATTCATCCATGTTCTAGTAGGTGTATGAATTTAAGGCCTTTTAAAAGCTGAATAATATTCCATGTATGAATATACCATATTTTATATCCATTCATCTGTTAATGGACATTTGGATTGTTGCCACCTTCTGGTTCTTATGAATAATGATGCTATGAATGTTGGTGTACAAATACCTGTTTGAGTCTCTGCTATCAGTTCTTTTGAGTGTATACCTAGGTGTGGAGTTCCTGGATAATATGGTAATTCTATGTTTAATTTTTCAAGGAACTGCCATTGTAGCTGCACCATTTTATATTCCCACTAGCAATGTACAAGGCTGACAATTTCTCCACTTACTTACCAACACTTATTATTTTATTTTATTTTTCAGAGTTGGTTGTCTTGCTGTGTTGACCAGGCTGGAGTGCAGTGGCTACACTAAACTGTAGTGCACACTTCTAAACTACACTACACAGTTGTCCACTACAGTTTAGAACTCCTGAGCTCAAGTGATCTTCACGCCTCAGCCTCCCAAGTAGGTGGGCCTACAGGAGTACACCACTGCACCCAGCTAATTTTTTGTTTTTTGATAATAGTCATCCTAATGGGTGTGAAGTGGTATCTCACTGTGGTTTTGATTTGCATTTCCCTAATGGCTAGTGATGTTGAACATCTTTTCATGGGCTTATTTGTATATCTTTTATGGCAAAATATTTTTGAATTGGGTTGTTTGTCTTGTTGCTGTTGACTTGTAGGTGATCTTTATATATTTTGGATATTAATCCTTTATCAGATGTATGATTTACAGATATGTTCACCATCCTCTGGGTGGCTTTTTTGCTCCATAGATAGTGTGCTTTGATGCAGAAAAATTTTTAATTTTGATGAAGTACAAATACCTTTTTGCTGTTGTTGTTGCCTGTGCTTTTGGTGTCATATCCAATAAATCATTGCTAAATCCAATATCGTGGTTTCCCCTGTGTTTTCATCTAAGAAGTTTATAGTTGTGGTTCTTATGTTTAGGTCTTTTATCTGTTTTGAGTTAATTTTTGTATATGGTATAAGATTAGAGTCCAACTTGATTATTTTGCATGTGGATAGACAGTTTTCTCAGCATCATTTGTTGAAAAAACTGTCCTTTCCCCATCGAATGATCTTAGCACCCTTGTTAAAAATCAATTGTTTGTTTATGTGACAGTTTATTTCTAGGCTCTCAGTTCTGTTCCATTGGTCTGTAAGTCTGTCTTTATGTAAGTTCTACCTTTTTGATCACTGTAGCTCTGTAGTAAGTTTTGAAATAGAAAGTGTGAGTACTCCAACTTTGTTCTTTTGTTTTTTCAAGATGGTTTTGACTATTTGGGGGTACTTTGAGATTCCACATAAAATCTTAGAATGGGTTTTTCTATTTCTGTGAAAAACACCATTGAGCTTTTGATAAGAATTGCATTAAGTCTGTAGATTGCTTTGGGCAGTAGTGTATCTGAACAATAGTACTATCTTAACAATATTAAATATGGTATCTTAACAATACTAAGTTTTCCAGTTTATGAACATGGGATGTCTTTTCACTTATTTATGTCTTCTTTACTTTCTTTTCCTTAAAATTGTTTTTTTTAGAGATGAGGTCTCACTATGTTGCTCAAGCTGGAGGCAAACTCCTGGGCTCAAGTTGATCCTCTTGCTTCAGCTTCCCAAGCAGCTGAGACTACAGGCATGTGCCACCATGCCTAGCTTAGCAATATTTGTTAGTTTTCAGTGTACAAGTTGTTTGCTTCCTGGGTTAAATTTATTTCTAAATATTGTCTTCTTTTTGATGCTATTGTAAATGGAACTGTTTTCCTTATTTCCTTTTCTGATTGTTCATTATTGGTATTTAGAAATACAACTGATTTTTGTGTGTTGATTTTTTGTACTGCAATTTTGCTGAATTTGTTAGCTCCTGGGTTTTGTGTGTGTGTGTGTGTGTTTGTGTGTGTGTGTGTGTAATTGTTAGAGTTTTTTGCATGTATGATCATGTCTTCTGCAAAGAGAAATAATTTTACTTCTTCCTTTACAATTTGCACACCTTTTCTTTCTCTTTCTTGTCTAATTGCTCTGGCTACAATGTCCAATACTATGTTAAATGGAAATGGCAATAGAAGGCATCCTTGTTTTGTTCCTGATCTTAGGAGAAAAGCATTCAGTCTTTTGCCATTGTGTATGATACTAGCTGTGGGCTTTTCCATTTATGGCCACTTTTGTTCCTTTTTGTTAAGAGTTTTTTCATAAATGTGCATAGAATTTTATCAAATGTATGTTTGTGTCTATTGAAATGATCATATAATTTTCCTTCTTTCTTCTGCTAATGTGGTAAATTACACTGGTTGATTTTCAAAAGTTAACCAACCTTGCATTCTTGGAATAAATCCAACTTTGTCATGATGTGTTATTCTTCTCATAACCCCTTATCTGTTATTGCAATAGCTACAACAGCTTTTGTTTGACTGTATTTTGGCATAAATGAATTGCTAATGTTCTGCTTAAGATTTTTTTCATCTGTGTTCATGTGATTTTTCTTTCTTGTAAAATCATTGTCAGATTATAGTATCGAGTTCTGCTGACCTCATAATACAAATTGGGAACTGTTCCTTCTTTTTCTGTTTGTTTTCTGGAGGAGTGTGGATAAGATTTGTGTTATTTTTATCCTTAAAAGTTTAGAACAATTCGATGGAGAAGCCATGTGAGGTTAGATTTCTTAGTGGGAAAGTTATAAAGTACAGTTTCAATTTCTGTAATAAATATAGGACCATTTATATTCTTATGTTTTTGTGTGTCAATGTTAGTACATTGCATTTTTTAGAATTTTATCCATTTTATACATAATTCCAAATGAATTGACATAAAGTTATTTGTAAAATCTCCTTAATTGTCCTCATGCATTTTTATACTCTCTGTAGAATCTACAGTGATATCTTTTCATGGATGAAATTGGTAACATATATCTTCTCTTTCATTTTTATTTCTTTATTATGATTGTTATTATTTTTTAGATAGGGTCTCACTCTAGTGTCCAGGCTGGAGTGCAGTGGCATGATCACAGCTCACTACAACCTCTACCTCCTGGGCTCAAGCAATCCTCCTGTCTTAGCCTTCTCAGGAATGCACTATCACACCTGGCTAATTTTTAAATTACTTGTAGAGATGAGGTCTCGCTGTGTTGCTTAGGCTATTCTTCAACTCCTGGGCTCAAATGATCCTCCTTCCTCTACCTCCTAAACTGCTATTACAGGCGTGAGCCACTGTGCCCAGCCATCCGTCTCATTTTCTTTGTCATCTTGTTGATCACTGGATTAATCAATTGTATTGATCTTTTCAAAAAAACAACTTTTCAGTTTTACCGATTTTTGTGTATTAAATTTTGTGTTCTATGTCATTAATTTTTCATCAGAATTTGTATTTCTTTTCTTCAGTTTTAATTTACTTCTTAAAATACTTTTTGAGATACATACATAGCTCATTGTTTTATAGATTTTCTTCTTTTCTAAAATCTGAACTTAAGGCTGTAAATTTTCTTTTAAGCACAGCTATTAGTATGTCACAAATTTTGATGTCATATTTTTATTGTTGTGAGGTTCAAAGTGTTTTCTAATTTCTGTTATAGATTCCTCTTTGATTTATGGGTTTTTAAACCTCATTGCTTTATTTCCAAACATTTGGGGATTTCATACTTTTTACAGTTGTTTTTAAGCTTAATTCTGTTATGATCAAAGAATATACTTTTACTGATTCCAGTTCTTTGACATGTTTTGAGAGTTACTTTATGGCCCAGCATGGGGAATTTTTATAAATATTTTTCATTGTCCCACAAGAATAGTGTTTATTCTGTTATTGTATACCGTGTTCAATTTTATCGATGAGGTTAAATATGTACATCTTATCATTCAGATATTGGTGTCCTTACTGATTTATTTTTCACCTTTTCTATGGTTATTGAGTGCAGTGGCATGATCTTGGCTCACTGCAACCTCCACCTCCCAGGTTCAAGCAATTCTCCTGCCTCAGGCTCCCAAGTAGCTGGGATTACAGGTGTGCACCACCACGCCCGGCTAATTTTTGTATTTTTAGTAGAGAAGTGGTTTTACCATGTTGGCCAGGTTGGTCTAGAACTCCTGACCTCAAGTGATCCGCCCGCCTTGGCCTCCTGAAGTGCTGGGATTACAGGCATAAGCCACTGTCCCCAGCTATAGCCTGTATTCTTAACTTATTATTTTTTTTCTACTATCTCTTGGACAAAGCTAGGACTTTGGAACACTTTAACTCCATTTACTCCATTTCTACCTTTAGTGTTAGTGGTTGTTATAAATTTTAATTGTATATATATTTTACATCCATAAGACATTATTTTCTTTCAGCCAGCATTCGTTTGCTTACATATTTACCCTGATATTCTTTATTCTTCATTGTATTTTACATTTTTTTTTCCTTTGGAGTAATTTTCTCATTGTCTGAAGATGTCTCCTTTTGGTGTGGATCTGCTATTGAATTTTTGCAGTTTTTGCTGATCTTCGAATGTATTTATTATACCTTTGCTTTTTATTTTTAGAGACAGGGTCTCACTCTGTCACCCAGGCTAGAGTGTGCAGTGGTGTGATCATAGGTCACTGCAACCTTGAACTCCTGGGCTCAAGCGATCCTCCCACCCCAGTCTCCCAAATAGGTAGGACTACAAGCATGTGCCACCATGCCCGGCAATTTTGAAGGATATTTTTACTGAGTATAAAATTTTCTTGTCACACTAAAGAGGTCATTCATTTCATTGCCTTCTGGCTCCCATTGTTTGTTTCAAAAAGTCACCTATAAGTTTTATTAGCACTTTTGAATTAATGTGTCTTTTCTCTCTGGCTCCTTTAAATTTTTTTTCTTTTTTTGTTTTGCCTTTGCTTTTCTTTTTTTTTCTTTCTTTCTTTTTTGTCTTTTCTTTTCTTCTTTTCTTTTCTTTTTTTTTTTAAATTGAGACGGAGTCTGGTTCTGTCACCCAGGCTGGAGTGCAGTGGCACGATCTCGGCTCACTGCCAACCTCTGCTGCTCGGGTTCAAGTGATTCTCCTGCCTCAGCCTCCCAAGTACCTGGGACTACAGGCGCACACCACCACACCCAGCTAATTTTTGTATTTTTAGTAGAGACAGGGTTTCACCATGTTGGCCAGGCTGTTCTCAAACTACTGACCTCAGGTGATCCGCCTGCCTCGGCCTCCCAAAGTGCTGGGATTACAGATCTAAGCCACCGTGCCCGACCTTGCCTTTGGTTTTCTACAGTTATACTTTTATTTATCCTACTTTGTATCCTTAGGATTTATCCAATCTTTGGCTTGATATTTCAATCAGTTTCAAAAGATTTTTGGTCATTATATTTTCAACTATTGCTTCTGACTTAATCTCTCTCTTTCTTCAGGACTTAAATTATACACATGTACTAGATATTTTCACCATGTCCCATATATCTCTTAAGCTATTTTATCACGTTCTCATCTGTCCTTTTTCTTTGAGACAAGTTCTGTCTCTATCACCCAGGTTAGAGTGCAGTGGCACAATCTCAGCTCACTGCAATTTCCACCTCCAGGGCTCAAGCCATCCTCCCAGTGCAGCCTCTCAAGTAGCTGGGACTACAGGTGCTCACCATGATGCCTGGCTAATTTTTGTATGTTTTGTAGAGATGGGGTTTTGTCATGTTGCCCAGGATGGTCTCGAACTCATGAGCTCAAGTGATCAGCCTGCCTTGGCCTTAAAAATGCTGGAATTACAGGCATGAGCCACTGCACCCAGCTCATTCCAGTTATTTTCTGCGGGTCTATTTTCAGTTCACTCATCTTCTCTTCAACTGTATCTAATTCACTGCTAAACCCATCTATTAAGATCCTGATTCTAATTATTGTATTATTCCTTTTGGGAATTTATTTTTATTTGTTTTGAAGTTTCTAGTTCCTTGGTGACATCATTCATCTTTTTTCAACTATTGTCTTGAACATATTAATCACTATAATTTTTAAGCCCATATTTGATAATCTAGTAACTGAGTCACCTATGGGCTTGTTTTTATTGACTGTTTTTTTCTTTCTCCTGTTTATGATATAGCTAGTAATGTTTTAATGAATGTCAGTCATTTTGTGTGAAAAATTGTAGAGGATCTGAATGATGCTGTTTCTCTTCAGGGAAGATTCATTGTATCATCCAGCAGGCAGCAGAGCAGCTGATCATCTTAATCCAGTCAGGGCCTGAGCTGACTCCAGATTAGGTTAGTCATTGTAATGCTTCATCTTCATCTAGTTCATCCACAGTCCATCAGCAACTCTCCAGGGGTCTGAGTTCATGTCTCTGTGCCTCCCTCCTCTCTGGGATCTGGGATCCTCAAGTCCTTGCTGCCTTGTTAGCCCCAACTCAATCTTGATCCAGGCTCACAGGAAGGCCAACATTCTGCCCGCTCTTCCATTCTCATTCTGTGCCAAAGCTCTGAGTGCAAAATAGGCTCTCAGAAGTCTGGGCTTACCTCTGGGAGATTCCGTTCTCTGGATCATCATACCGCAGCTTCTGTCTAACCTGACGGTTCTCTGGTACCTTCAAGTGGATTTTTATTTTTTGGACCCAATTTTCTAGTCTCATGGAGATTGTCTGCCATGGTTATTAAATCATAATTGCAAGTGGTACCCAATGGGGATTTAAATCCTGGTTCACTGTTTACTAGCTGAGTAACCTTGGGTTAATGACTTCTTCTCTCTTAGTCTCAATCTCTTTATCTGTGAAATGGGTATAGCAATAATTGCATCCTCCTCATCAGATGGCTGTGGGAACTAACTAATAAACACAATGTTTGCATGTAGTATGCACTCAACAAAGGAGAGCTACTATAATAATAAATTTTTAGCTTTGTTTTTGTTATTTTACTATCAAGTAAGAAAAAACTGTGGGAAGGTGTTAGGGGTTTCATAGCATTACTTTGAGGGGACTGAGGGTTAGTGTTCCTCTGTGGCCTCAGCATGGATTCAGCCACCCACTTCCTCTCCCTGCCCTCTAAGACATATGCATACTCTCCTCTCCCTCTATGGCTCCCTTCCCTTCTCCTTGCAATACCTTTCTTCTCCTTAGCTGGGCCTGTCCCAGAGCTGCTTGTGCTACAGGAATGGACTCTCTGAAGAATGAAGTGACCTTGAGGGGGAATGGAGCAACATCCCTTAGCCTCTGCTCTCCCCCTGCTCCCTGTCCACCCCAGTACATCATTGTGCCCTTTCCAGTGGGGGCTGGTATGAGAAAGGCCCTGGAGGCAACACCCAGGCCCTTTAACATGGACATGCAGGGACATTTCCCCATGGAAAGTCTCTAGCCCATAGGAAAAGGGCATTGAAGGGACACTCAGATGTGAAAAACCACCTGGAGGTTTGGTGGTTTTGAATTCTCCTAATTTCCCCCTAACATTTTAATTAATTTTTGAGCATGCAGAAAGGTCAAAAGACTTGTCCAGTGAACACCTAGGTACTCACCACTGGAATTCTATAGAGTACATTTTGTTACATTTCCTTTACTTTTTCTATCTATTCACTTCCCATCCTTCCATCAGACCATTGTTTTGGATGCATTTCAAAGTTACTTGTGAACAGCAGCTCACTTTACCTGTAAACACCTCAGTATGTGTATCAGTAAGTGGTGAACTCATCTAATTTAACAATCAAAAGTGGGGACCTGAAACTTTATTCAGGCAGGAGAACAGCTGTTTAGGGGAGAGTGGGCCAAGAAGGGGAGCAGGTGATGTCACCAGGGGTTTCACTTGGGGCACCTGGGACCCAGATGGTGAGGCTGAGCATGTCTCTCACCTGCCAGGCTGTAGGGATGGAGTCTGTCCCAGCTACTGCTGGATGCCTTGCACTCAGCAGCTATAGCTGGTGCTCAGGAAGGGTTTATTGAGCCAATGAATGACTTCCTTTAAAAGGCGGGGGTTGACTGTGTGACTCCAGAGTCCAGAAATCCAAATAGAGAGGGAAAGTTACTGGAAGACAGATTGGGGTACATTAGAAGAGCAATTTGTCTTTCTTCCTTTCTCTTTTTTAAAATACCAAATTATCTTTTTTTTTCAATTTTATTTTTGGGCAGGCAATAATAACATATGTAGAAAATTCAAAAGGCCCAAAGCGGAATCCAGTGAAACCCTTCTCTCCCACCTCTCTCCTCCAGACACCTAGGCTTCGCTCCCAGAAGTTGTCCTTTTCTGCTTTCTCAGCATCCTCTCCAGTAGTCTATGCACACACATGATGATGATGGTGATGGTGATGATGATGGTGATGGTGATGATGATGATGATGGTCATTATGATGGTGATGATAATGATGATGGTGATGATGATGATGGTGATGGTGATGATGGTGATAGTGATGACGATGATGATAGTGATGATGATGGTAATGGTGATGGTGATGATGATGATGGTGATGGTAATGGTGATGATGATGATGGTGATGACGATGGTGATGGTGATGATAATGGTGATG
Source organism: Pan troglodytes (assembly GCF_028858775.2). Taxonomy (NCBI): domain Eukaryota; kingdom Metazoa; phylum Chordata; class Mammalia; order Primates; family Hominidae; genus Pan; species Pan troglodytes. Next base: position 83,637,633 of record NC_072406.2, read on the forward strand.
ATGATGATGGGATGATGGCAATGGTGATGATGATGATGGTGATGGTGATGCTGCTGTTACTAATAATAGCACTTATTGGGAACTTAATATAGGTGAGTTTGTATTCCAGAGATTTCACAAGTATTATGTTATTTGATACTTATAACAACCCTATGAAGTAGGTATGACTATTATCTCCATTTAAGAGATTAGGGAAACTGAGGCACAGAGCAGCTAAGCAGCTCATGCAAGCTCACATAGCAAGTTTGGCAGTCAGCCTGGCTGCTCTCTTGGCCTCTGCTTTACTCACTTCAGCATTTCTCGGCACCACCCCCATCCGGAAGGTCCCCCCCATCGCCTGGCTATAGTAACCTCACAGAGCAGCAGGCTGGCTGAGGAGGTGCTGAGCTCCCTGTCCCTGGAGGGCATTCAACCATATGACCCCCAGAGGCTCTCTGCAAATAGCTTTGTTCCTTTCCCCCCAACCCTTGGTTTCTGCTGCTCCCCTGCCTGTGGGGTCTGTCATTCTCTCCAGTCTTCAGAGGTCTCCAGGTTCTTATACTGCTCTCTTTAACCCCCAAATAGGAGCCCTTTCAGCTCCTCATAGGAAAGATGAAGCCTGTGATCCCCTCTTTGTTTGCAGGAGGCAGTGTTAGGCCCAGAGTGGGCCTTGGGTAATGCCCAGTCAGACAGCAAGGCTGTGTCCAGCCAGGAGCGGTTCCACTCCTGCTCCCTGCCCAGCCCTCTGCCTTCTGCCACCATGTTTATTTAACCTGGCCTGTTGGCCCCCTGCCCTTGCGCCCCACCACCTGCCCCACCTGAGGAGAACCTGTGTGCCTGGGGAGTGGGTGGGGGCATATGAGAAAGAGCCGAGTAAAATTCTTCACTGGGAACAAATCTCATTTTCAAGAAAGTCTTGACAAAATGAGGCATTAAATTACAATATTTCAGAGAGCGTCGTAATTCTATTGCAGACAGCCCTTCATCATGGAATCTGAAAGCTGGGAAAATACAAAACTCATTAGATTAAAATAAACCACCTACTGCTCTGGAGAAAAGCTTATTTATCAATATCAATTTACTTATGATTACTCTGGCCTACAATTTGTTATTTTTAAGAATTATGATTTGTGTATTGCTCATGCAGATGTGAAATATTTTTTCTTAAACTGAGTATTTTAAAAAAGATATACTTGTCCTTAGTAAAGGTTAGAAAGTAGTTACTGGGGAAGGGCAGGAGGTAGAAGGCTAGAAAATAAATTAAAAGAGGCTGGTGTGGTGGATTGTGAGGAAGCGTGTGTGTGTGTGTGTGTGTGTATGTGTGTGTGTCTGAATGGGGGCAAATGTGGACACAGTGAACTAGGAGTCGTGTGAAGCTTTTGGGTCATGAAAAGAGGAAGGGTGTTAAAAGGAAAGGCATCCTTATTAACCAAGTTGTCCAAAAGATGGAATGTGTCCTGAGTAGGTAGTGAGCTTCCCACCCCTGGATGTATACAAGTTTGGGTTGAAGGTCTATGAGGGAGGATGCTGTAAAGCACAACAGTTAGATGAGGAGCCAACTATAGTAATCTCCAATCATGGTGTTTAATGATTTTCTGAATCAGACACACGGCAGACACATGGGTCTAGAAGGTGGGACATTGTGGGGCAGCCCTACAGTGTGTACAGAAGTGAGCACTGGATTGGGTGCCAAGGAACCATCATCTTGAAATCACTGGTTCTGGTGGTCCTGGCTCCAGGGAGCCTTTGCCCTGTGGTGCCATGCAAAGATCTTGGTCTTTGGAGCCAGAGCTACCTGGGTTCGAATTCTGCCATTGTCACTTACTTCTGTGAGACCTCAGTCAACTAGACTCTTCCTGAGTCCCCATTTCTTCATCTGCAAAGTGGGTCAGCAAGACCCCCTCACAGGGAGTGGTGATATTTATGGAGTTCTATAGAAAGTTTAGCACACAGTAGGCTCACTCAGCACATGCCAATATCCTTCCCTTCTGCCTTTCTGGGCCTCAGTTTCCCCATCTGTGAAATGAGCAGCATGCTGAGGATCTCCAAGCTTCTTCTGGCTCTAGATTTCTGTCACTGGTTTTTAGCGTTCCTTGTATAAGGAAGAAAAATTGTTGAGGTGAGGAGCTAGGCCCCCTGGGATCTCAAGGCCTCCACAGGCCTGCCCAACTGCTTGGACCTCCTTCCTCACCACCTGCATCAATGTGGGTGGCTTTCCTAGCTGAAGGACCCACTGTAAGCTCTCCATGTGCTTGATCTGCCATCGGGAAACTGGATCTCCATTTCATGGGTGGGAAAGTTGAGGCCCAGAGAGGGGAAGAACAGTATGCTTACCTGCCGCTACCACAGCCCCATGACTCCATTTCCTGGGCAACTTCACTGGGGGAGGGCAGAGCAGAGGGGCAAAGCCTTCGGAATTCTTGAGAGTTTGGTTTTGGGAGGAGGGGTTGTGCTTGGCCTCCCTCTTTCCCTCTCTCCCCCCTTCCATTTATGTTTTTATATTTATATTATGTTTTATATTTCAGCCACTACTATTGAACACCTCCTATGTTATGACGGCCCTTGTGTTAGGCTCTGGGGCAATCAGGGTGAAATAGGCATGCCCTGATCCTAGGGTCCTCCAGGAGTTTAAGGTCCAGTGAAAGAGACAGACGTGTGCACACACACAGCGCATGGAGGGTTCGAACGGGGATATCTGTTTGTCAGAAGCACAGTGGGGTGGAGGAAGGCCTGATGCAGCCTAGCTGGTAAAATCAGAGGAGACTCCAAAGGAGGTGATGGCCAAGCCCTGTTGAAGGAGGAGAAGGAACTTGCTGTGGATTTGGTGCCTCTACAGGGCTGCGGCTTGGCAACAATCAAATGTCCAGCTGTGCATTTCACCTGAGGCTGGATTTGAAACCACTCCCTGCTGCAGGCTCTGGGCAAGTCCATTGCCTCTGGAGTAGGAAGGTGCTCCTTGGCTGGGCTCCTGTGAGGAGCACAGTTTAGGGGGAGGTTAGCAATAGACAGGCAGGAAATAGAGCCAACCAGCAGCTCCAGGGGGGTGATGCATTTGCTGGAGAATGGGATGAGGGGAGGGAGGCAGAGAAGCTGGTGGCAGGAGGTGACAGCTTTAGGGGAGACTCAGCCTAAGCCCCAAATTTCTAGTTCTGTCAGTCATACTGGGGCCTCAGCACTGCAGGGTTTTAGGGTCATGCCTCTATCCTCTCTGAGGTTCATTTTCACCATTTGGAAAATGAGGTGGTGTTCCCGCCTCCAAGGCCAGTGAAGGCCAAGTGACCTGAGAGGCTGGTGGTGCTCGCTGGGCAGGGCAGGACGGGTGGTGCTCTCTGCTCTGTTCTAAGATCGCCTGGTCTGGGTCTGCCCTGCCTGCTCTCACAGAACCTGCAGTCCAGGTGTCGGGTGCTTGTGATGAGTGCAACAAGGGTGATATGCTCTACATACAACGGAGCATGGTTGTCACTACGACTGTTGGCTTGAGAATTGGGCAGAAGAGGTGGGGACTGGGAAGAGGCAAGGCAAGAGGACGCTTGGGTGGACTGGACACGCATCGCGTGCCAGGTGCACCTGTGGGTGTTCTCAGGTGTGCCGCCTTTGAGTCCTCACTATATCCCGCCACGTAGGTGCTGCCTCTGTCAGCATAGAGAGGAAACTGAGGCTAAGCAGGGATTTGAAACTGGATCTCGCTCCCCACCTGATGGTTCCCAGGTAGACTTGTCCCTTTCTCTCCACCTGCAGTAAGGTAACCTGGTGGGACCTGGGTTTCCCACTGAACTCTCAGGAGCCCAAAGCTCCTTCTGGTCAAGCCCCCACTGCATGCCCCTTGCTCCTTTTAGAAGCTGTGATATTAACACGCGTAAAAACAATCCAAACAGCATCTCACACAATTATGTGGGGAGGAAGTGGCTGTCACAGGCAATCTGGAAAAGATGTATCACTTAACTCAAAGGGAAAATGATCAACTTGCTGTTAGAGAGCGTGTGCCTTGCCCTGTCTCCTCGATACCCCCACTCATCCCCACAGGGATCCCCTTCCCCCAGCTGAGGGTGTGCCTGGCAGCTGGCTGGTGGGGCTGTGCCCAGGCCTTCCCTGCAACATAGTGTCAGGCTGTTCACACTTGAAGGGACCTCGTTCCTTTATTTTGTTCAGTCATTGATTCATGATTCATCCAGTGCACACTGTGCACCTACTGTCCGCCAGGCTCTGGGCAGGCTGGGGGGAAGCCTGCAGCATAGACAGTGACACCGTCACACACAGCAGAGCTCCAGCTGCACCACACTAGGCTCAAAAGCAGCATGAGTCACATCTCAGAGACCCCAGACACAGAGTAAAGGGACTGCTTCTGCCTGGGGGGCTGAGAGGAGCTCAGGGAAGGCTCCTCAGTCCCCGCACGCCCAGTGGGAGGAAGGGCATCTGGTCACAGGGCCCTGTCTAAGCGAAGGCGGAAGCTGTGTCCCAAGTGGCATTTTGCAGACAAGGACGCTGAGGCCTGGAGAGATCTGCCACCTTGCCCAGGGTCACACGGCTGACCCATGGCTCTGCTTGGGGTGAGAACTCCTATTTGTACCTAATGTCAGTGAAGAGGGACTGAGTGCAGAAGGGGTGTCTGTGAAGACTGGAGAATGTTGTGGAAGGTGCCCTGGAGTGGGTGAGGGTGGAAGGGGAGGAAACCGGCTTGGGTAAAATCACAGTGGGGCAGAGAGAGAGAGGGAGAGAGAGAGAGAGAGAGAGAGAAAGGAAGGAAGAAAGGAAGGAACGAAGGAGGAGAAGGAAGGGAAGGAAAGGAAAGAAAGAACAAAGAATAGTCACAGTGGGGCAGAGAGAAAAAGAGAGGAGAAGGAAGGAAGGAAGGAAGGAAGGAAGGAAGGAAGGAGGGAAGGAAGGGAAGGAAAGAAAGAAAGAAAAAAGAATAGGCTCCCAGGTCATTAGATCACATGGGAGGGAGGAGCCTGAGAGAGGCCTTCACTTTTGAGTGTGACTGGTCTAGAGCCAGCCCCGCCCATCTGCAGGACAGTGCTACCCCAGCTGGGGGTTTGGAGCTCCTGTGTGGGTAGCAGCACAGCTGGGAGTGGGCAGTTGCATGCTGTTTGCCTCACTTTCACTCCTTGCAGCCTGCATGGGGTTCTGTGCCAGGAGGAAGCTCTCTCTTCAGATGAGAGGCCCAGACTCTGTTGCTGACTCCCTGGCTGATCCTCAGGGTCAAGTTGATCCTCTGAGAGCTCAGTGCCCCTATCTGTGAAATGGGCATAACATCACCCTGTCTAGATTTGCAGTCACATGTACAGAAAGATTTTGCAGAGTTAAAGTCATCACGGAGGTGTTCTGGCAGCTGTGTGGAGTTGGAGGACACAGGATGGAAGCTGCTGGGTTCTCAGCATTGAGATTCCTTTTGGGAAGGTTTTGGGGTGCAAGGGATGAGAGCAGAGAAAGCAAAGGAGAGAAGAAGGTGGAGACTTGGGATACTTGTGAACCTTTCTATTGACTGGGGAGAAGGGGAAATAAGAAAGGATGTCCTGGCTCCCCTCCCACCCCTCTGTCTTGGGGAGGGCAGGAGGGCTTGGCAGTGAATTAGCTGGTGGAAGTTCAACAGGTGGACACTAGGAGTGGCCTTGGCCTCACCCATAGTTCTATCGACCACCTGCATGGCCCCTGAGCAAATGGTTTTGACTTGGGAGCAGTGATGGGGTCAGCATCCGAGAGGCTGAGAAGAGCAGAGCTGAAAATGCCTGAGGGTACCAAGTCTGCTCTGCACTTTCAGAGGGGGGCCAGGACTTTCTAAGGGCCATCCTGTGAGAGAATGGGGGACAGGCCCAGGACCTGGGGTCTTCCTTTCCATCCTTGGCTCTTGGACTGATGGTCTGAAGACAGGGAAGGCAGCCTCTGTGAGCCTTGTTTCCCTTGTCTGTCAAATGAGCTGGCTGGCCCAGGTTGGCTCACCACGGGAGATGGACTTCAGGTGAGGCAGGAGGGGGCTAGGTGAGGCCAAGCTGACTTTCTGGCTGGGAGTGAGAGGTGGGGCCCAGGGAGGCAAGTGGGGGCTGCGAGGAAGTAAGGGGACTGGAAGGGGGTCTGCACCAAGGGTGAACTTGGCAGTTTACCTCACTTAGTTTTGATAAGCTTTGGTTTCTACACCAGCTTTATTTATTTGTTTATTGAATTCATTTTTTAATTTTTTAAAACTGCTCTATTGATATGTTATTCACATATGATCCAATAAGCCCATTTAAAGTGTACAATTCAATGGTTATTAGGGCATGCACAGATATGTGCAACCATAGTCACAGCCTATTTTGGAACATTTTATCATCTCACAAAGATACCTCTAGCTGGGCGCAGTGGCTCACACCTGTAATCCTAGCACTTTGGGAGGCAGAGATGGAAGAATTGCTTGAGTCCAGGAGTTTGAGACCAGCCTCAGCAACACAGTGAGACCTTGTTTCTACAAGAATAAAAATTAAAAAATTAGCTAGGCATAGTGGCACGCTCCTGTAGTCCCAGCTACTCGGAAGGCTGAGGTGGGAGGATTGCTTGAGCCCAGGAGGTTGAGGCTGCAGTGAGCTGTGAGTGCACCACTGCACTCCAGCCTGGGCAACAGAGTGAGACCCTGTCTCAAAAAAAAAAAAAAAAGAAAGAAGGAAGGAAGGAAGGAAAGAGAAAGAAAGAAAGAAAGAAAGAAAAGAAAGAAAGAGAAAGAAAGAAAGAAAGAGAAAGAGAGAAAGAAGAAAGCAAGCAAGCCCATACTTTTTAGCTACCCTCCCTCCCCGTTACCCCCAGCCCCTGGCAACCACAGATCTACTTTCTGCCTCTAAGATTTACCTCTTCTGGACATTTCACATAAACAAACTCATAATATGTGGTCCTTGGTGACTGGCTGGTGGCGTCAGGTTCTCAGGGTTCATCCTTGTTGAGGCAGGTGTCAGTCTCCATTCCTTTTCATGGCTGGATAACATTTCGTTGTGATATATCAACGGATATACCACATTTTGTTTATTCATTTGCCTGCTGAAGGACATTTGGTTTGTTTTCATGTTTTGGCTATTATGAATAATGATGCCATAAACATTGGTGTACAAATACAGGTTCCAGTTTTTGCTTTCAGTTCTTTCGTGTACATTCCCAGAAGTGGAATTCCTGGAGCATATGGTAATTCTATGCTTACTTTTTTTTTTTTTTTTTTTTTAGATGGAGTCTCACTGTGTTGCCCAGGCTGGAGTGCGGTGGTGCAATCCTGGCTCACTGTAACCTCCACCTCCTGGGTTAAAGCGATTCTCCTGCCTCAGCCTCCTGAGTAGCTGGGACTGCAGGCGCATGCTGCTATGCCTGGCTAATTTTTGTATTTTTAGTAGAGACGGGGTTTCACCATGTTGGCCAGGCTGGTCTCAAACTCCTGACCTCAAGTGATCCTCCTGCCTTGGCCTCCCAAAGTGCTGGAATTACAGGCGTGACCCACTGTGCCCGGCCCTATTGTACTTTTATAAAGAACTGTCATGCTACTTTCTCCAGTAGCTGTGTCATATTATAGTCCCACCAGAAATGCACAGGAATTCCAACTTTTGCACATGCTCACCAACACTTGTTTCTTTCTTTCTTTCTTTTTTTTTTTTTTTTTGAGACAGAGTCTCGTTGTCGCCCAGGCTGGAGTGCAGTGGCACGATCTCGGCTTACTGCAACCTCCGCCTCCTGGGTTCAAGCAATTCTCATGCCTCAGCCTCCTGAGTAGCTGGAATTACAGGGATGCATCACCAGGCCCAGCTAATTTTTGTATTTTTAGTAGAGATGGGGTTTCACCATGTTGGTCAGGCTGGTCTTGAACTCCTGACCTCAAGTGATCCACCCGCCTCAGCCTCCCAAAGTGTTGGGATTACAGATGCGAGCCACCACGCCTGGCCTCCAACACTTGTTTTATGTGTGTGTGTGTGTTATAATAGCCATTTTAGTGAGTATGAACTGGTATCTCATTGTGGTTTTGATTTATAGCTCCCTAATGGTAGTGATGGTGAGCATTGTTTCATGGGCTTATTGGCCATTTGTATATCTTCTTCTTTTTTTTTTAATCGAGATGGAGTCTCACTCCATTGCCCAGGCTGGAGTGCAGTGGCGCGATCTCAGCTCACTGCAACCTCCACCTCCCTGGTTCAAGCAATTCCCCTGCCTCAGCCTCCTGAGTAGCTGGGATTACAGGTGCACGCCACCAAGTTGGGCTAATTTTTTGTATTTTTAGTAGAGATGGGTTTTTACCATGTTGGCCAGACTGGTCTCAAACTCCTGACCTTGGGCAATCTGCCTGCCTTGGCCTCCCAAAGTGCTGGGATTACAGGCCTGAGCCACCACGCCTGGCTGGCCATTTGTATATCTTCTATGGAGAAATTTGCCTCCTTTCGAATTGGGTTGTTTGTTTTGAGTTTTAGGGTCTTTTCTATATTTTAGACATTAATCCCTTATCAGGCATGTGATTTGTAGATATTTTCTGTAGGTTGCGTTTTTACTCTGTTGATAGTGTCCTCTGATGCATAAAAGTTTTTCATTTTGATGAAGTCCAATTTATCGATTTTTTCCATTTCTTGCCTGTGTTTTTGGTGTCATATCCATAGTGTTATCCGTCATTGTTATCTCGATAAAGCTGCACAGCAAAGCACCACAGCAGTCATTTATTCTTTCTTATGTGTCAGGGGTCAGCTGGAGGGAGGGTCAGCAAATCTAGGCTGGACGTGACTGAGCTTGACTCTAGGCTGTGCATGGGTTCTGTCTGCTCACTCTTTGGGGCCAGGGGTCTGCATGGGGTGTGTTCTTCTCAAATTGAATGGCAGGAGCTCAATAGACAAGTCCCTCTGCACAAGGTGCATGCTCATGCTACTGTGGAGCTTGGGCAAAGTGAGTCTCACAGCCAAGCTCAGCATAAGAGGTGGGAGACCCCGCATGGGTGTGGACACATCATTCTTCTGAAGAGGAGTGAAGGGCTGGGATCGAGAATCTGATCAAGCCCAGTGATGGCCAAGGGGTGGGAATGAGCTGGCAGGTTTGAGGCTGAGAGGGGCTAGTGTGGCTGAAATACAGTGACCGGGGGCAGGGGGGAAAGTCGTATTTAGCGGGTGCGTGGAAGATGTTCGTTAACTGAATTAATCAAAAGAAGGTATCGTGACTGACTGGCTGGATAGAGATGAATGTGCTGAGATGGGAAAGGCAAGGACTGGAAACTATTTAGGAAAGAAATCAGCTCACTGCCAGACCTGTTAAATTTTAGAGACACATGCTGGTGGGCAAATGGCTGTATGAGATGAAGTAGACTCTGCTTGCAAGGATCTGTGGGTCTTCTGGCAGCAGGAGGACAAGGGCATGGCCAGCTGTCCCACGCAGCAGAGATAGATGCCTCCAACAATGTAGTAAGGATGAGGACAACTCAGCTTCCTGTTCCAGCAGCGTTCCAAGGTGGCTTCATAGATGAAGGGCATTTGAGCTGTAAGGTGGGATGTGAAAGGTGGAGCTAGGGATGCTCCAGGTGGAGGGAGCCACTGGGTCAGGGCATAGGGAGAACACAGGGTGGGTGACTGGCAGTGACCCCAGTGAGGGGGTGGGTGCAGGTTTCAGCAACATGCCAGGCCTGAGCTGGGGTCTGTGGGCTGTTCCCCTGCTGGTGAGCCAGGGGATAGGAGGAAGCTGACTTTGATCACTCCATTCTTGTCCATGTGCCCAGCAGGGGCTGGGGATATGAGGATCAGGAGCCTCTGCTGTCTTTTTGGAACTCAAAAAAAAAAAAAGTGAGAGCCCAGTGATGGCAAAGATGTGGGGAAACCGCTTTTTCCTCATTGTTGGTGGTGGAGGGGGTATAACTTGGTGCACCCTCTTTGGAGGGCAGTTTGCCAACAGCTATGAAAATATGAAAATTTCCTGCTTCTAAATGCACCACTACGCACAGACAGAGGAACAAAGATATTTGTCGTGGCTTTCTTCATCAAAGCAAAAGATTAAGAACAGCCTAGGCCGGGCACAGTGGCTCACGCCTGTAAGCCCAGCACTTTGGGAGGCCAAGGTGGGCGGATCATTTGAGGTCAGGAGTTCGAGACAACCTGACCAACATGATGAAATCCCGTCTCTACTAAAAATACAAAAATGTTAGCCTGGCCTGGTGGTGGGAGCCTGTACTCCCATGTACTCCCAGCTACTCGGGAGGCTGAGGCAGGAGAATCACTTGAACCTGGGAGGCAGAGGTTGCAGTGAGCCGAGATGGCGCCACTACACTCCAGCCTGGGTGACAGAAAAAAAACAAAAAAGAACAGCCTAAATGTCCACTGGCAGAGGACTGGTTAAAGGATGGTCCCCCATATAGAAGGACACCCTGTAGCTGCTAAAAAGAACAAGCAACTCTGTATGTACTGAAATGGAACAGTCCTCAGGATACATGGTCATGTAAAAAGCTAGGAGTCGGATAGCATGAGTACCACTCACATTTTCTTTAAAGAGAGGGAGGGGCCCATGTGCTAATATGAACATACAGAACTTCTGGAATGAGACCTTAAGCGTTGCCTCTGGGAAGGAGGTGTGGGGTGGGGAGACAGGAGACTCGCTTCCTGCTGTACACCCTTTCTTTTTAGTTATTTACTATGTCTGTACACTGCTCCCCAAAAGAATAAAGTAAAATACATCTTTTGCTGTATGATGTTTTTAAGAGTCGGTGAGGGGAACTCAGAGACACCAGGCTTCATATGGGGGAGGCTGATGTCTGTGGCTCCCCACCCTGGGGGTCTCAGGTCATGCCCTGCCTTCCTGCCCCAGGCACCACTTCATGGAAGCTTCTGGGAGGGATCCAGGGGAGGGCGCAAGAACAGAATAGCCATGAGGTGGTCTTGTCTACTCTTTCCATCACAGCAGCCTCCCCGGCGGTGGCCTGGATAGTGTGGGCTTTGAAGCGTGGTCATCGGTGACCTACAAGGGCTTGGCCATTAGCAGCCCTAATGGTGTCATCTGCAGGCGCCTTCTTGCACGCACGAACCTCTCTGTGTGTAGCGGTGGTGAATAATCCCCAAATTGTATTTGATTTCTGCAGCGCATTTCTGTATTTCTATTCAAAGTTGAGTGCATCTGATTTTATGGGAATTCATAACAGTTCAAACTAAATCGTGGCACCATGCTGTGAAAATCTCTCACTCCCGAGAAACTGAAACGCTGCCCAGATGTCCCCTCCTGCCCTTTTCCTTCCCCCTGCTCTATTCTCTCGTGTCCCCCCTGCCTGCTGGGCCAGGAGGCGTTGCCTGTTGGCAGGCAGCAGTGTGCCCTCTGCCCTTGTACCTCCTGACCGGGCTGCAGGGAGAGATGGGAGATGGTCACGGTGGGGGCCCTGCCCCGGGAGTTAGGCCCAGAACTGCCTATTTCCCAAAAGAGGGGAGTGTGCCTTGCTCCAGCAGAGACGTGGAATGTGCCTTTCCAGTCTAGGACACCAGGCTTCAACGGGCTTCCTCTTAGGTTTTTTTCTGGGATTCAGAGGTGTTTGGTGAAACCCCTACAGGTCATGGGGAGCTTTGCAAGGAACCTGGCTTCCTCCAACCTGGGCAAAGGAGTGGGGACAGGAAGGAGGGGCCCTCCAGGGTTGTGCAGTGGGGTGGGGGCATTTTGTGGATGCATCTCCTGGAGGGGGTGGCAGAACGCAATTGTGTGTGTGTGTGTGTGCACATGAGTGTGTTTGAGAATGTGTGTGTGCATGAGTGTGTTTGAGAGTGTGTGTGCATGAGTGTTTGAGGTGTATGTGTGAGAGTGTGTGAATGTGTGGGTGTGTGTTTGAAAAAGTGTGTGTGCGGTGTGTGTGAGTGTGAGAGTCTGGGTGTGTGAGAGTGTGTGTGAGTTGTGTGGTGTGTGTTTGTGTGTGTGAGTGTGTGGGTGAGTGTGTGTTTGAGAGAGTGTGTGAGAGCATGTGAGTGTGTAGGTGTGTGTTTGAGAGAGAGTGTGTGTGCAGTGTGTGTGTGGGTGAGTGTGAGTGTGTGGGTGAGTGTGTGAGAGAGAGTGTGTGTGTGCTTTCAGGCACAAGCTTTTCTTTCACACTGTTGGTCCTCACCTGGGGAAAGGAGAACCTCAGTATGGGGCCAAGTGCCAGCCTTGGGCCTTGTCTCCCCGAGCCTGGGTTTTAGCCCATTCTGCTGCTCATGGCTGCCTGCAGGCAGAGCATAAGGGAGCCCTCCTGGTGATGGGAGCAATCCGACCTCCTCGCCGAGCGAGGAAAGACCCAGTGGGGCTGGACTCGGGATGGAGAGGCAGCGCCTCCCGAGCTGGGACCCACGGCCCAGGATAAAAGGAGCTCCATGTCCCTAGAAATGTCTGGTAGCAGCCCAGGGAGGGGTGTCAGCCAGAGGACCGCCGAGGACCCTCCCAGCTCCCAGAGTCTCCCCTGGTGTTTGCACCTGGGACTCTGGCCTTCAGGGAGGCTCAGGACAGTGCGGGAGAGAACATCTAATCAGGGTTGTCCATGTGTTCAGAGGCTGTGGCAAGATTTTGGTAGGGTGGACATAAATGAGGCCACTGATGTCAACACGTTGAATGCTTATTGCAGAAGATAGGCGGAATGCAGAAACTAGCTAGAAGACAATAAAACTTCCCATAACCTCACCACTCACACAACACCCTGGCTTCACTCCACAGTGCTGTATGCGCACACTCCCCTGCATACATTCACACACTAGGAATCCACACACCATCCCCTGTTGCTTCCTAGGGACATCCCACAGTTGAGCCAGTCCCCTTTTGGGTATCTATCATAAGTTACGCAGCAGTGGGCATCCCTGTGGCTTGGTGTCCACGTACAGCTATGGCAATTTCCTCAGCTGAGGTTCAGGAGGTGGAATTGCTGGGCCACAGGGTATATGCATTTTCAGGCTCTTTGGACAATTTTCAAAGACGGACTGATTCTCTGTCCAGTTGCCTCAGCTCAGGGGTTTGGGAGCCCTGCTGATCTTGCCCCTCTGGTGGCGGTAAGCACCACCTCCCTGCTGGTGGCTCCCACACCTCTGCTTCCAGCCCAGCCTGGACCTTGGCTGAGCATGTCCAGCTGCTGACCCACTGTTGCTACTTGGTTGTCAACAGCCATGCCAGACTCGCCATGTCTCAAATGAACTTCCGATCTTGTCCCTCAGCCAGCTCCACCTGCAGCCTCTCCTGTCCTAGCTAATGGCAATGCCATCCTCCCAGGTGCTTGGGCTCAATTCATTCTTGCACAGCCAGATCCCCACCAGCAGGAAACCCTCTCAGCTCTACTTTGAAACATGCCCAGAATCTGCCAGGTCCCACACCACCCCCCTGCCTGGAGCTCATCATCCCTGCCTGCATCCCTGCAGGAGCCTGGACACCAGTCTAGCCACTCCCACCCATGCCCCCTACAGTGTGTCCTCATCACAGCAGCCAGGGTGCTTCTTGAAAACTGGTTATTCATATCACGTGTTTCCTCACAATCAGTGGCCTACAAAGTGTCCGTGATGGACCCTGAGATCTCTCTGCCCTCATCTCCTGCAACTCTTCCCGCTGTGCACCCCTTCCAGCCACGCTGGCCTCCTCATGCTCCTCAAGCGCACTAGGCATGCTCTTGCCTCAGGGCCTTTGCACAGGCCGCTCCCTCTGCCTGGAAGGCATTCCTCCCAGATATCCACATGGCCCACTCTCCTGCGAGTGCATGCTCATATGTCACCTCCCCAGTGACCCTCAGCTGGTTCCTGCACTGCTCCTTCTTTCCCAGGGCACCTCACTCCCAACACTGGATGACTCACTCACCTGCTCTGTTGGGATTGGTCTCTCCCAGGCAGTCTCAGCTCCCCCAGGGTGCGGGCTTTACCTTGTTCCTTTCTGTGTCCTTAAGCTCTAGCACAGTGCCTAGCACACAGTAGGGCATGTCAGGGCAGATGTGCGCAGTGTGGCCAGACCCAGCTGGATCCCCCACTGCCTGAAGCCTCACCTTGCAGCTCACTGGCTCTCTGTGGTATAAGACTTTGATTTGACTTGGTGGGGGGCAGGGGTGATTCCTATGTGGGTGACTCCATGGATGCTGTCACTGAACCACCTCTCAGAGCCTCCCCAGCCAGCCCTCAGCCCAGAGCTGGTCTGAGCACCAGGTCTTCCTGGGTGATGACAGGAGAAGGTGGTTAATGTGGGCGGGGCTGCTGCTCTAAATCTGAGAAATTTGCAGTCAGCTTCTGCCAGGGACAAAGGTGTCAACCTTGAGGGGAAGGTGGTGGAGGGAAGCAGTAGCGGGTGAGGAGGGGGGAGACTTGCTCACCCCTGATGGAGCATGCATTCTCCTATTGCTACTGGTTCTAGGGGCAATGCGTGTGAGATGCCAACAGCCTGGGAGGGCAGATGAAACAAAAGCCCACCCACCACCCCAGCCATCTGCCTTCTTCTTGGCATGTGCAGCTTACCTCCTGCTGGCCCAGCATACCTTGGCTGTGAGCATGTTGGAATTCTCACTGGGCTCGCTGAGTAGATGCCACAGGGTCTTGCCCAGAGACTTCCTATCAGGCGCCTCTGCAGGACCCTCCCCTGGGTCACATGTCTGAGCTCAGCAAGGGTAGGGGCTGAGGCTGGGAGCCTGGCCATGATGGCCATCAGAATGGAGTTCAAATCCAGACTTGACACTTATTAGCTGTGTGACCTTGAGCAAGTTGTTTAGCCTCTCTGAGCCCCAGCATGTAGAATGCATTGTGTATCACAATGACTGGCATAGAACATAGACTCAGTAAATGTTAGAATTATGAATCTGATGTGTGGGTAGCTTGAACCCTGAAAACTGGGAGCCCTGGGATTTTCTCTCTCTTGATGGCCCTGGGCAGTGACAGTCTGTTTCACTTATTTGACACCTAGCACATGTTTCCAGTCACAGCCGTATGTTCTCATGGCCCTATGTCCTCCCACTGTGCCTGGCACAAAGTTTGGCATGAAGGAGAATGTTGGAAATTGGAGTCTGAGGGCTTTGGGGACTGGCTATGTGTCTTCTTAGGAGGAGGGCTCTAAGCCAGCACTTGAGAGATTTGGGGGCAGCTGGCTGTGGCCCTGCCCTTACCTCTGGAGCAGGTCTCTGGCACCTATCCCAGGTCCAGGCAGGAAGCCCAGCACAGAAGGGTGTGTCTGTGTTTCCTGATCCAGTGGGGAGACAGGATTGGTGGGAGCTCAGGCCGCATCCTGAGGGTGGGCCTGAGGATGGTGGAGGAAGCCACTTGGCTGTGCTGAATGGGAAGTGAGGAGGCCAGGAGGCTGGGGGAACAGCTATTGCACAGAGCAGAGTGAGGTCAGGCTCTCCCTGGGGACCCATGCTGCTCACCATGGCCCGGGTACTGAGGAATGCCAGCAGGCAAAGCAGCGTCCCTCACCACACTGAGGCTGGAGGTCAGGGCTTAGGAGTCTGTCTCTTCCCTCTGGCATCAGCCTCTGCTCTCTCTGGGCCTTGCTTTCCTCCCGTAGACAGAGGAGCCAGAGGAAGAAGATCTGGGACCTCAGGGAAAACCCAGCAGCAGGGTGGAGCCCTTCAGGCCCAGCTGCTTTGCTTTACCCTTTGGAGCCTGTGCCACCTTGACCTAGTGTCGGTGCCACCTCACCCTGTGGGGAGGATGGAGGCAGAGTCAGGTTGGAGCTGAGATGGTCCCTGCTTCCGAATGCTTTGGAGGCAGTCCCTGCCAATCCTGCAGAATTAGGGTTGTGTGCGTCTACCCCTGACTGATGGATCTGGGCACTGAGGCAGTCTGATCGCCTCCGATGGGGAAAGGAGAACAGGCACTTGAGAGGTTGGGGGCCCAGTGTGCCTGGCAGTGTTGGAGCCTGAGCCTGCACTGTGGAAAGCGAAAGGCATTATGCATGCATGTGTATGCAGGCGCTCACTTTTTGACAGACATTCACCCTGTGTTTTTTGTGTGATGCATATTGTGCTCCGTGAGGGAGGGGCCATGTCTTCCCCTCTTACAAAGTCAGGAAACGGGAACAGCAGCATGGTGTGATGGAAACATCAGGAGACTCTTGACTCAGGCAGACCTGGTCAATCCTAGAGTGACCTCTCTGAGCCTCAGTGTCCTCGTCTGTAAAATGGGGACAAGAAGACCTACTTCACAGAAGTGTTTTGGAAGACTGAGTAAAAATAATACCCGTGAAAATCCTTGGCCTGTGGGATTGCCTAACAAGTGTTCATTTCCTTCCCTCCTTCCTTCCTTCCACCGCAAATTTCCTGCAGCACCCAGCAGAATGGTGTGCTCTCCCCAGCTATTTGTGGATGATGTTCTTAGCAGATGTTGTTTAATTCTCATAACATCTGGTTTGGAATGGCAGAGGGCTGGAGTTTTTTCTGTAGAAGATACTCACTCACTGTGAGATGTCAGATTGTCACTTAATTGCCCAATGCCTCGGTTTCTCCACTTGTAAATCAGGGATAACGCTAGTGCTGCTGGCTAGCTTCTTTGCAGGATATGATAGCGTAATGCAAGATAACAGATGGAAAGTGGTTTGAATGTTTAGAGAAAGGCATCTTGCTCAACCCCGCTAGTAGTTAGGGAAATGCAAATTAAAGCTGCAATGCTATACCATTTTTCATGTATCCGATTGGCAGCCATTTAAAAGAGAGATCACTTCCAGGTGGGCACATAGGCCCTCTCATATACTGCTGGTGGGACTGCGAATTGCCACAGACTTTTCCAGAAGATAATATGGCAGCGTCTAGTAAAAGTTCACATACACACTCTGGGTTGTATTTAATTGACCCAGCACTCCCACTGTTGGAGAACCACACTGAAGAGCCAAATCCCAACACAATTATGTACAGAGAGATGTTCGCGGTGGCATTGCTTTTGGGGGCAGGAACCTGGAAACATCCAAATGCCCATCAGTAAGGGATGAAATCTCCATTAGGAAACATCCATACCATACCATAAGCAATGTTGGCCTGGAGTGCTGTCTGTGGGATTTCTTGATGTGCGAAAAGCAAGTTTCTTGTATGTAGAGCGTAACTCCATTATTCTCAAAGTAAACAGTAGCCTCACAGCTCTGTACATGTGTGTAATGGGAACATATTTCTTGGGTGCAGAGAAAGGCCTGGTAGGATGCATGCCAGCCCTTGCCTGCCCACTCTGGCCATGGTCATGTTTGACTCACAAAGTATTCCTTACAAATTGAGTTATTTGCCAACATTTAAAAATTGAATTCATGTGAAAAGCCTGATTTCTAGTTTTTCATTGAGAAAAATCAGAAGCTCCGCCACACTGGGCCCACATTCCCTCTTGGCTGAAACACATCAGCAGCTGCCACTTTTCAACAGAGAGCATGTGGACTCCAACTGGCCATCATCCCCACCCACCCAGCAACACCCTCATCTAAATTCCCTGCTGGCCTTGTAAGCATTTCAGTTTGCAACCCCTGTGATAGGCTGTTAATATTCAGAAACTCAAGGCAGTGGAAACACAGGGATAGGATGTGTAGGGGGAAGAGTTGCCTCTTATTATTCAAATACATCTTAGAATCTTTTGTGTTTCGTCATGCATGGTGGCTTACGCCTGTAATCCCAGCACTTTGGGAGGCTGAGCCGGGTGGATCACTTGAGTTCAGGAGTTTGAGACCAGCCTGACCAACATGGTGAAACCCCATCTCTACTCAAAATACAAAAAAATGAGCCAAGTGTGGTGGCACGCACCTGTAATCCCAGCTACTCGGGGGGCTGAGGCAGGAGAATCACTTGAATCCAGGAGGTGGAGGTTGCAGTGAGCCGAGATCACCCCACTGCACTCCAGCCTGGGTGACAGAGTGAGATTCTGTCTCAAACAAAAAAAAAAAAAAAAAGAAAGAAAGAAAGAAAAAAAAGAAAAAGGAAAAGAATCTTTTATTCTTCAAATGACTGTCTCATACTTTGTAATTAGGATGTTTTAAGTATAATATTAGAAGGAAAGCAAAAGGGGACTGTTGTATGTCGTGTTGGTCAGGAACATCTGGTAGGGTCACCTCATTGTTCACTGAGGACATGGGCTGAGAGGGATTGAGGCCCCTCCAAGTCCAGAATTAAGGGGTCCACGCTCTCAGCTCTTTCTTAATCCCTCACCCCTATATCTTGGCAGAGATGTGGAAGTCTCTCCAAAAATCCTTTCCTCCAGCTCTATTCACTGCCCTGTGTCTTTCCTGGTCACTTATTGACAAGAGAGATAGGACACCAGCTTGGGTCTTGATGTTGGCTCTGCTCTCTAGTTGGAGGTCTCTGAACAAATTGTCTGATGGCTCTAAGCCTACTTTGTGAGCTGGGGAGATGAACACGCCCCAGGCCAGATGCACAGTAGGTATGCACTGAAGGGTAATGTGTGTGAGTCTGGCCCTGCACTACCAGGGCAGACAGTTCCGTAGGAGGTTAGGATTCCTGGTTGGTGAGTGTGGTGCCCCTGGTGTCACTGCTGGGCTCTAGGGAGGCCTGCTCCTGAGCCGCTGGAGGACCAGGGCCCTGATGGAATGGGACCAGAGTGGGGACTGTTGCCATATGGGAGAGAGCTGTCTACCCTCCCAGCCACCCTTAGAAATAGGATCTGGTCTTTCAGAACCTCTGTCAACTGAGCCCCCGATCTCACTAGAGCTTAGCTCTGAGCCCTTCAAAATTCAGCTTTAGCCTCCACAGACTTGCTGTGAGGTCCTGGGCAGGTTGCCTCCCCTCTCTGTGCCTCTTTGGACACCATGGCCTGCTGCATCCCTTCATATACAAGGTTATGGGATAATATGGTGAATATAAAAAATAAAAAAAAACAGGAAGAGATATGCTCATTGGGCACTGGTGGTAGGATTGGGCTTGTTGGACTTGCCAAGCCCCCTGTTAGACCGCTGTCTTCCCGGTCAGTGCCCATCTCCTCAATGCTGTCCTCAGGATAACCAGGCTCTGTCACTCTTGGGGGATGTGGTCCTGGAGGCTGAAGGCAGCAGCCCCTGCCTCCACCTACTGGGCCTAGAATATGTCACTCTTTGCCCAGAGTCCCCTCGCAGGACAGCCAGTCCCCCATGAGGGCAAAGAGGACCCGATAGGCCCCAGCCTCACCCAGTGACTCACAGGCCACTGTGCTATACCCAGGATAGGACAATGTTAAAACCAAATGATACAGACCCTCTCCTTTCTCCCATGTGCTCCTAAACCCTCCATCTGAGTTGATTCCTTCTCCTCCCTTCCCAGCCCCAGTTCTCTCTGGAGCTGCAGAGGTGGGAGGGGCTGAGGAGCAGACCCTCTGCCACCCAGGAAGCTTCTCACCCTCTTCTCTTTCTTTGTGTCCCCAGGAGCCATGGGGTGCCATGTTGCCACCAGCTGCCACGTGGCCTGGCTTTTGGTGCTGATCTCTGGATGCTGGGGTAAGTCCAGTCCTCCCCGTGTCTATCCCATGGGCAGCCTCTGCACGGGAGGCCAGGCTGGAGGGTGTTGGGGCTGGTGGTTCATCTTTGTGCTCTGGGACTCTGGAGACACTGTCTTACTGTGTGACTGAGGCACATACTTCCCTCCCTGGGCCTCAGTTGCCTTCTGCAGCTCTCACACGGCTGAAAATACCAGCTGTCCCCAAAGCCTGGGACACAAGAGGGAATGGGAGGAGCCTTGAGAAATACTTGAGCTCTAAGGGAAGGAGGCACCTGTGACCGTGAACCGTCCTCCTCCTGGGGTGCAGGGACTGGCCACAGCTCTATTCAGTTCCACGGCTGTGTTCTGAGCACCTACTGTTTGCACTGTGTGTGACCTACTGCACCCAGCTCTGAGGGAATGGAGGAAATAACTCATTCTCAAGAAGCTCAGAGCCTGGCAGGGGAGAAAGACACATGCAGGATTTCCTATACTGCAGGGTGAATAGAGTGGTAATGAAAGATGGGCGCGGCTCCAGGGATGTCCATCGGAAGAAAAGATGAATTGGGCCTGAGGCGACAGGAGAAACTCAGCCAGAAGGGTCAGCATTTGATCTGGGCTGTGAAGACCAAGAAGTAGTTTTAAACTAGGTGAGCAGGAAGAAAGGCGTCCTGCTGGAGGGCATAGTCTGAGCAAAGGTATGGCAGCCAGGAGCCTTCCCCTCTGCCCTCCTTTCCTGGCCTATCAGCAGCCAGCTCAGAGTGCCAGCTCCAGAGCCCATGGAGGAGGGTAGGAGAGGCCTGGGCATTTGCTTCTCGCTTGGCCCCTGGACAGCAGGTGGTAGGGAGCAAAGCAGCCCTGGGCTGCACTGAAGGCAGGCCAGGAGAGCAGGCATGCCTGATGTGGCATCCCCCAGGGCCATGGCATCCCCAGAGAAGAGCCGTGGGCATGGTGTACCTGGTGACACACGCAAACACATTCCTGTGGGGGGCCAGCTCCTTCTCCCCTCCAGGGAGCCAGGCGGAGTCTCTGGAGGCTGCTGCAGCCTCGTGCTTGTTGGAGTGTTGCTAGCGTCCTGCAGCCTGAGTATCCCTCGAGGATTCCCTCTCCTTGCCTCCATGTTTGAAGGGATCCCTACTGGAATCCCCCCTGTGATGGGAAGCTCACTCCCATCCAGGCAGCCCAGGAGTACAGCACAGTCTCAAAGACTCTCAGAGTGCAAGGGAGCCTCAGGCGCTTTTTTAACTCCCAGCTCATTTTACAGAGGAGACACCGAACCCTGGAGAAGCTACTGGCCCAAGGCTGTACAAAGCAGGGGTCTGTTATCCTCCATGGGGGCTTCTGTCAGGATATCACCCCCTCACCCCGCTCCCCCCTGCCTCATGTGGGAGGCTTCAATCGGGGCTCCTGAGAGCAGCCCTGACCTCCATGTTCACTGCACGGTGGGAGTCAGGACACTTTCTTCAGCCTCCCCGGGGACTCTGCCACCTGGGATCCACCCTCCTCCCCCATTCTGTTCCACTCACTTTCTTCATCCGTTAAAAAGAAATACATTTGGCCTGGCATGGTGGCTCTTGCTTATAATCCCAGCACTTTGGGAAGCCGAGGTGGGAGGATCACTTGTGGTCAGGAGTTCAAGACCAGCCTGGCAAACATGGCACAACCCCAACTCTAATAAAAATACAAAAATTAGCTGGACATGGTGGTGGCGCACACTTGTAGTCGCAGCTACTTGGGAGGCTGAGGCACAAGAATCGCTGGAACCCAGGAGGCGGAGGTTGCAGTGAGCCGAGATTGTGCCATTGCATTCCAGCCTGGGTGAAAGAGTGAGACTCTGTCTCAAAAAAAGAAAAAAGAAAAAAAAATACATCAGTAGAAATAAAGCAGGTGCTAAGCCCTTGGCTGCTTTCCTCTGTGAGACACGGCAGTCTCCCCTTGAGCTCTCCAGATGAAAGATGCTTCGTGCATTCAGGGTGAGGACAAGAACAGAGTGTATAGCCAGAGCTGACCTCCTGTCTTCCACTCCCGCTTCAGCTAAGGAGTCCCTTGGGCGAGTGTCTTAACCTTGCTGTGCTTTAATTTCCTTGTCTTTAAAATGGGAACAATAATAGGACTTTCCTTCTCAGGTTGTCAAAATATCAAATGGATTAATCTGTACATCAAGCACTTAGAATAGTGCCTGGCACAGATTAAGTGCTTATTAAGCATTGGCTCCTTTATTATCAGAAGTTATCTTTCTCTAAGGGGAGCAAAATGGGGCATAGAAAACAGAGAAGCTAAGCAAATTGCCCAAGGTCACCCAGCAATTCTATGCCAAAGCGTGTATGGTCGGCCTGCATGTGGACTAGCCTGCTTTGCCATACGCACAAGGGTCCCTCACTCTCTCATTGCTTGGCACAGTCACCTCTTTCTGGTCCCTGTCTGAAGCAGCCAGTGCTGTTCCTTTGGCCTAGTGGGGCAGTGGCTGACTTTAGAGACTAGGGGAGAGTGGGTGACTGAACCACCTTCCCAGGCCCTCTAGACACCCCTGACCTAGCCCTTCACTTGTGCCCCAGATCAGACCACACTGCCCTCGCCACTTTGTTTCCACCTGACCCCGTCACCCCAGCCGATCTCTACCCCCCTACCTGGTAGTCAGGGATGGGTAGGGCTCAGGGATTTCAAAACCCCTTGCCAGCCTGCCTTCTCTCTTTGAAGCCTCCTGCCCTTCTCCCCTCTGGCCTCAATGTACTCTAGCAATTCTCCTTCTTCATCCGTGGGCTTGTTGGGGAGGCAGGAAGCGAAGGCCTGGGCAGGACTGCCCCACCCCATCCTAGACTGACTAGCCAGCAAGCATCCTGCTGGGTCACTCCTTCTGTCCCCAGGTGCTGGGTGGGAGAGGCCTCTGACCATGCGGCCACCTGGCTTCCCCACCTGACAACATGTCAGGCTTCTGTCCCCTGGGGCTCATGTGGGCCACGCTGCAGTCACCTCAACGGTGACCAGGGTGCATGGGACACCTGTGGCCGGGAGGCAGGACTGGAGGGCAGGGCAGGGCTTTTTGTCCCCATCCTGAGGCTGGAAAATGGGGCGGAGGGCGAGGCAGAGGGAGAGGGATCTGCCTAAGCTCCCCAGCAGCAGTGGCAGAGCATGCAAAGTCCCTGACTCCTTGAATTTATCCCTGCACTCCCTGTCCAGTGCGCCTTCCTTGTCAAGGGGCGACTGGCGGGGGGACTCTGAGGATCTCTCCAGCAGGGATCTCAGCAGAGCCACTGCGCCTTCAGCCCCCACCACCGCCCCGAGGCCTGGGGAGGCGACCGGGGCTTGGACTCAGGCTGGCCTGGCTGGAATCTGGACCCTCCACTTGCCTGGGTTCTTCATGCCCTCAGAGGAACCCCCACCCTGCAATTCAGGGTGAAGTTTATGCTTCCTGGCTTGGCCCACCCTGATCCGGTGGGGATCTTCCCCATACAAGCACACTGACGTCCCTTCAGTCCCAGATCAGGTCCCCTGGATGCCACCTCCATGCCGCCACCCAGCCTCTGTTTACCCCTGTGTGTGGGAAATGCTTGTCATTCAACAGGCAGCTGGAACGCTGTGCCCTCTCTGTGCCCTTCTCTCCCCTCTCTCCTCAGGCCCCTTAGGGTGCTAGAACTAAGTAAAGCAGGCACATGCCCTCCCGGTCTGCCTTTGCAGGCTCTAGTTGGGGAATGGCCATGGGGGTGGCGGAGAGGGCGGGAGAGGGCTCAGGGCAGTGCTCACAAGCCACAGACCCACAATGGGGTGGGCCACGTGGGGCCTGGGACAGAGAGAGGGGTCCTGCACTTGGGAAGCTGGGATTCTCCTTCCCCCGAAGAAATCACCCCCTGCCCCTCCCCTTCTACATCCACTTACATTCCCGCTTCGCTGGAGGCCCCAAAGCTGCTGAGCACACAGCTGCTGCGCTTTAACAGCGGCTTTGAGAATAAGTCACCTGTCTGCCCCGCCTGTGGTGGGCCTGCTCTGGGAACACAGGTCCTGCTTGGTATGTGGCAGGCGACCCACGTCCCGGAGTCTGCCTAGCTGTCTGTGCAGAGCTCCCAGCGACTGATTAGCGGCAGGCCCTGTAAAGTAAAATTTAGAAATGAACGATGCCACTGCAGGTGATTTTTTTTCCTCACTGGTTTCCTGGCCTCAACAGCCCAAACCAGCTATTGAATTCTCTGGGCACTCATTTGCCTCGGCTGGGCCGCGTCCTGCTCTCCTGTATCCTGAGCCCAAGGCCCCCAGCAGGGATCAAAAGCCTTCCCGTCGGCTGCAAAGGCAGCGTATTTATTAATACCAATGTTAATACTGGCTACCATTTATGGAGTGCTTGCTGTGTGCCAGTGGCACAGCGCTAAGCGCTTTATGTATGTAATCTCATTTAATCCTCAGGTTAGCCATGAAGTCCTATTATTATGGCTATTTTACACATCGGTAAACTGAGACATGGGATGATCATGTGGCTAGAAAGAGGCACAGGGAGGTTTCAAAAAAGGTGAGGCCCTTGACCACCACCTCTGTCTGAGACTGTTGTGCTCCTGACAGGAGACTGGGGAGGTGTGTACCTGGGTGCATGTGAGTATTTGGGGTGGTCAGGGAGGGCTTCCTGGAAGAAGGGCCAATGGAAATGAGATTTGGAGGATGAATAGGAATTTGGCAAATGAAGGCAGAAGGGCCATCGGTCCTGGCCAGGAAGTGAGAGAGGGCAGAATAAGGGACTAGAAATGGCATCAGCTTGGCTGCCTGAGCACATCGAGGTGGGGAGGAGGAAAAGAGGCCAGTCTCCCAGCTCTGCCTGGTCCCAACTAGGAGGCATCTTGGGTTGGAGGAGGAAGTGCCATACCCAGATGCCGACCTTCTCACCCTCTGGGAGCCTGGCACATGCTCTGAGGGAGCCCCGGGTCAGCAGAAAGGAAGGGAGAGAGAGCTGCCCCATACACCCACGCTCAGGGCCCCTGGAGGGCTGAGCAGGTGCCCCTGATGGCAGGTGCTGCACAATGACAGTCCCACTTTCAGCTAGACCAGCTGCCTCCTGGTTGGGAGGGACCGAGGGGAAGTGCCCTCACTTGCCTACTGAAGGCCCCTAAGAGAAGCTGGGGGACAGGTGGGGTCAGCTCAGGGAAACTTCGTGTGGGGGCTCCTCATAGGTGCCAAGCTCCCCAGCCCACGTAGGTATCACCCTGACCCCCTCCAGACCCAGCCCCCTCTGAAGCCATCACAGAGCAGCACATGGTTAACAGCACGAGCTTTGGGGTCTGGCTTCCTGGATGGCCACTGCCACTTGCCAGCTGTGAAAGCAAGGCATGTTACTTATGCCCTGGAGTTCTCATTTTCCCCAGTAAAATAGGGATGTGATAGCACCTGCCTTGCCATCAGGATTGAGTGAGGTGGTTTAAATAGCAGGTACGGAGAAGGGGTTCCTGAGATGGCAGCTATTATCATCATCGTTATTATTCTGTGGGATCAGCTGGCCATCCCTTCACACACCAAATCATCTTGTGGGTTGTCTAAGTGTCAGGCCCTGTTCTGGGCACCAGGGTTCCACCCGTCAACCAAGCCCTGTCCTTGCAGAGCTCATATTCTGCTACAGCCACACTGCCCAATAGAAAGACAATGCAAGCCACATGTGATTTTAAATGTTCCAGGAGCCGCACTAGAAAAGTAAAAAGAGACAATGTGCGATGGCTCACGCCTGTAATCTCAGCACTTTAGGAGGCCAAGGCAGGAGGATTGCTTGAGCCCAGGAGTTGGAGACCAGCCTGGGCAACATAGTAAGACCCTCCCCACTGCATCTATACAAAAAAAATAAAGTAAAATAGCCTGGCATGGGGCATGCCTGTGGTCCCAGCTAATTGGGAGGCTGAGGCAGGAAAATCGCTTTAGCTTGGGTGGTCCGGCCTGCCGTGAGCCATGATCACACTGCTACTCTTCAGCCTGGGTGACAGAGTGAGACTCTGTCTCAAAAAAAAAAAAAAAAAAATCGGCAAAGTAAAAAGAAACAGGTGACATTCATTTTAATCATATATTTTACTTGATCCAATATATCCAAAATAGAATCATTTCAATATATAATCAATGTAAAAGATCAGTGAGCTATTTTACACTAATTTTTTTCATACAGAGGCTTCTAAATCCTGTCTTTTGCCTGAGGAGCCCCTGTCATGTGCTTGCTCCATGTGGGCCATGCTCAGCAGGCACGTGTGGCCAGTGGCCTCACTTGCCACACACCAGACAGCTGCCTGCCGACCTACTGGCATTGTCCCCCACTTGCCTTGAGGCAGGATAGTGACTTCCAGGGTCCTGGGAAGTTGACCATGGCCATGGACACAGGCTCAGTGCCCACTGCAGCCCTCACCCTGTGTCACCTTATAGAGTGTGTAAAGCTGATGGGGGGTACTTGACTGACGCTCTTGTCCTCTGACTTCCAGGCCAGGTGAACCGGCTACCCTTCTTCACCAACCACTTCTTTGATACATACCTGCTGATCAGCGAGGACACGCCTGTGGGTGAGTGGGGGCATGGGCTGGTGGGCGTGCAGATGGCCTGGGGTGCAATCCCTTCCCACAAGTGAAGGGGATCTTACAGGTTGAGGTCATCTTCCACCTGATTTTGGAATCTTTTCCATTGTGTTCAGAAAGGCCCCTGCTAGGATGCCTCCAGGGACAGGGCACTCAGTCCCACAGAGGGGAGCTCTGAACGTCAAAGTGTTTATCACATTGAGCCTCAGATGCTCCACTCCCACTTCTGGCACTAGTTTGGATTCCTCTTGCACTTGAAGGCCTTGTGAATATTTGAAGATGGCAGCTGTTGTAGACTTTGTTTTGTGGCCTTTTGTAATTTTCTGTGATTACTAAGTTTTCTGCATTGAGTTTGCCTGGCTTTGGCATTAGAAAAAACATGAACTATTTAGGGGGTGATTATAAACATCTTGGTGCTCAGCCCGTCGCCCCATCACTCAGGTCTGTCCCAGTGTCTGGCCCCCTACTGAGGGCCTGCCTCCTACATCTGTGGCCCCATTGTCCTAGCTCAGCTCTTAGGACCCAGAAGCTTCTCAGGAAACTGAGGCTGAATTGCAGGAGCTGTCTTATAGCTGTGCTGATGGGGAGGCACCTGTGCCCGTGTGCAGGCAGCCAAACAGCAGCACCTGAAAAGGGCCTGCCCACCTCCACCGACAGCCCTCCTGTGTCATGTCATTCTTGCTGGTGTCACTTTAGGGAAAGTGCCTGTCATCCGGGGCTTCTTACTCTCAGGTCTGCCGTCTCTACATGTGCAAAGGCAGGCCTGTGTGCCAGAGGCCAAGTGCATCAGGGGTCAGCATGGTGCATCTTTAGGGAGCATCACTTGAACTTGGAAATGAGGCAGGATGGCTCGGAGTGGGGCAGGGTATCAAGATGCTTACCTAATAGGTCATGTACACACTCTTTCATATGAAACCCAGTGTAGGTGTGCAGTAGAGTGGATGCATAATTCTTCAACGATCTCTGCTCCAGTGGGGTGCCTTACGCGGGCCCAGACTCTCCCCTGCTGTCAGTGGGGGCCTGTGAGCAGCGCCTTTCACTCTTCCTGGTGGAGGTTTTTTTTCAGGGGGTGCTGGGCCCAGCAGGTGTGTGTCTGGCTGTTTGTTGTGGGGATTGTCCCCACGGCCCAGTAGCACTTTGTTCCTGGGGGCTGTGGGGGGCCCTCTGTGGAAAACGGCTACTCCTTTGGTGACAGATCAGTGTTGTAAGGCTAGATTTGGGGGTAGGGTTTGGGGATCTGGGTGTTTGAGGGCTCCCCAGGAAGAAGGTTCCTGCCTTTTTGGAATGCCCTCTCATAGGCAGAGCCCCTTTCTGGGGGTAGAGAGCATACCCACGTCCCTTGGGGACCCTGCTAAGCTGTTTGCTCCCCTTTGGATTGGGCTGAGGGATATTTGTGGACGACTGGACTTGTAACACACCTGTATTCTTTGGGTGGAATTCACCTGTGACTCCTCTCTCCACCCAGACCTGGGGTGGGGCTGGCATGGAGCCAACATAGCGGCACACAGTGCATGTGTCTAGGCAGATGGATGCGCTGTTAGCAGCATTTATCATTATTCATGTCCATTTAAATCTCATCCTCTGGGAGATCCCTTTGTGATGGAGGGATATATTTGGAGCAGGTGGGCCACTGAGGCAGTGGTGTGGCCAGTCACTAACTGACCCTGCTGCCGGCTGGGGAAAGTGAAGGCCCCTCTCAAGTGAGTGGTCCCTGCTCTGTCCCCACATCTGTGACCTGCATGCCAGGTTCTGAGCGTGGGGTCCTCAGAGGCCTATGTATTGGGATGGGTTGGGGAGGGATGGGCATTGCATGGCCTGTGCTGATGGTGACAAGCCCGGGCTGGAAGCCCATGTGGCCAGCCCTTCAGCAGGTCCTTCTCCTGCTGCCTTCAGCTCTGGCTCTTGATTGTCTTTTGCAAACACCAGCATTGATCGGCCTCCGGAAGCAGCTCCCAGGCCTCGAGCCCTGTTAAGGCTGCACTTGGCAGTCACAGCAGGGTGGCTGTCTAGTGCCATGGGGATTGATCCCTGACTCCAGGGTGCCATAGGATTGAGAGGGGGCTCAGTGAGCTGGAAGATAGCTATGCTCTTCTCTCTAGGCAGGGGGTGGGTGTGGAGCTGTCTCAGCGCCCTCCCAGCCTCTTCTCTTCTTTTTGCATCAGTATGGGAGCAGCACAGCTTTCACCTGAAAGTCAGGAGCCCAACATCTGTTTCTCGCTGTGTAACCTTGGGCACAGCACTGCACCTCTCTGGGCCTCTATCTCCTCATTTCAACAATGAGTGGGCATTGGAAAGATGAGCCCAGTGGACTTTGGCTGGGGCAGCCTGGCTGGCCCCAGTTGTTTCTAGGTTCTCAGAGGAGACCAGCCTGGAGCCCTCTGCTGGGTGCTGGCACCCACTTGTCCCTGGGCCAAGCAGATGGTGGGTATGGACTCACATGGACGTGTGGGCTCCATGGGTGCAGGCCTCCCACCAGCAGGCCAGGGAGAGGGGGAGGTTGAAATGGCTTGTCCAGGGGACTGGCCTTTTTCCTGCCATGGGGAGTGGGGTGGTCTAGAGACTTGACTTTGAGACTTGGCTCTCATGAACTGTTCACTCTTTGACTCAGGGTTCCAGTCACCAAAATGGGTGACTGGATCCCTCACTGGATTGTTGGGAAGTTTACATACAATACCACCACCTCTAAAGCTTCCAACCCGGGAATGTTTTGTTTTTACTAAAGGGAGAGCCCGTGTGTGGCCCAGGGATGGCAGATTGGGCTGTCCTACAAGCCATGGGCTTTCAGGGTGGACAAACACACAGATAAGCTGGGTCCAGGGTGGTGCTCAGTGCCAGTGGCAAGAGGCAGAGCCCAAGCCAGGCTGAACGTGTCGGCTCACCAGAGGCTGGAGTTGTAAGCAGATCAAACTTCCAGCTCGAGGCCTCATTACCTGGCTTCTCCTTAGACACCCAGTGATGGTCAGCTCGTGGGCCTACAAGGCAGCTCACTCTGTGCTGTGGGACGGTTCCAGGAAGAAAAAATTCTTCCTAAGATTAACAGGAAACCTGCCTCCCTGGAACTACCCATTGGGTCTAATTCTGATTGCTGGAGCCTCATAGATTAAAAATGATAATATAACACATATGACATACTATATATATAGATATATAGATATATCATAAATTATTATAACAACAGCATTTATTGACTGTTCAAGGCAGTGTCCTAAGTGTTTTTATGCATTAATTCATTTTAAAAATTCCTTTTAAGAATCAGAGGTAGAGTTGGGCTACAGGGTCTATCTGTATGTAGCTTCTGTGAATGTGCTTTCCTGGGTTAGAGACTGAGACTTTTATCCACCCCCAACCTTCTGAGCCTTCTCGTTTTGTATGCTCTTGCCTGCGTTCCAACAGGGGGCCAGTGGCCTGGGAGCAGAATGGGAGGGCACAGCATGGCCATCTGAAATCCCTCGCAGAGCCTGCATGTTCATTACTATCTCCTCACCTATCTCAGGCTCCAGTTCCCTCTGTGTAATGTTCTTTTTGAAGACCGTCTACCAGCCGGAGAAGACAGAAGCCAAATGAAGTCATTAACTAGTGCTGCCTTCTCCTGGTCTGTTCACATCGCCCTGCTTCCCCAGACAGGGCCCTGAATCCCTGCATGTCTTGCTCCAGACGTTAATATCAGTTGTTGGCAGCAGAGCCTGGAATGCGTGGAGTGGCGTGAGGGCAGATCAGCAGCTCAGTCCCTGGTCAGGCTGGTTGGCCTCACCCACACCTTGGCCCTGCCTATCAGCCCTGAATGGTCACATGATGCCTTTAGCATGAGGGACAGGTGCTGCAGGGGTGCTGTCTCCCACTTAACCTCCTGAATCTACTTTTTTTTTTTTTTTTTTGAGACAGAGTCTCACTCTGTCACCCAGGCTGGAGTGCAGTGGCACAATCTTGGCTCACTGCAGCCTCCACCTCCCGGGTTCCAGTGATTCTCCTGCCTCAGCCTCCTGGGTAGCTGGGATTACAGGCACACGCCACCACTCCCAGCTAATTTTTTATGTTTTTAGTAGAGATGGGGTTTCACCACGTTGTCCAGGCTGGTCTCAAACTCCCGACCTCAGGTGATCCACCCACCTCAGCCTCCCAAAGTGCTAGGATTACAGGCGTGAGCCACCGCGTCTTGCCCTGAATCTACTTGAAATGCCCCACCAGCCTTGCTGGTGTCGAGATCACCAACCACCTCTGTGTTGCTAAATCCCATCATTTCTTCCCAGACCTTGTGGCCTTCAATTGGTTGATCTTTTTCTCCTCCAGGACACCACCCGCCCCTTCCCAGCCTCTCTGCTGGTTCCTCCCGCACCTCTTAGCATCAGAGGGCCCCAGGGCTCAGCTCTTGTCTCTCCTCTCCTCATTCTCATTCCCGTGGTGGTCCCATCTAGCCTACTGGCTTGGACACTACCTATATGCTGACAACTCCTAGCTTTATATTTTCTGTCTGGGCTGCTCTCAGGGAAGACTCCAGACTCCTATAGCCACCTCTCTACTCAACATTTCTGCCTGATGTCTAAAGGGACATTTTCATCCTCAGTTTGTCCAAAGCTGGAATCCTGACCTCCCCCAGATTCCTGCCTCACCGGCAGCCTTCCCCATCTCAGCTGTGGCTCCATCCTGCCAGTTGCCCAGGCCAAAAGCTGGGACTCATTCCTGTGCCTCTTTTTCTCCCTCCCCTCCCTTCCCATCCCTTAGGGCATCCTGTTGGCTCAGTCTCCAAAATCATCCCAGAATCTTCTCACCTCTCGGCCCTTCCACTCCCATCACCAAGGTCCAAGCCCAGTTACCCCAGCAGCTTCCTCAGGTCTCAGTGTTCTCCCTGACTCGGCCCTCACCCGCGCTGCGGCCTTTTTTATCCCAGCCGTGGATGGCCCTGCCCAGCCTGAGGCAGAGCCTGCTCCAAGGCCTGCTCAAGTCCCTCCCTCCCACACGGAGTAAAAGCCCGTGTTCCTCAATGGCATCCAGGCTGTTTGCAGCCCAGCACCTGCCACCTGTCAGACCTCGCCCCCACCCCGCTATCCCCCTCGCCAGCTCTACTTCATCTGTGCTGGTCTCCCTCTAGTTCCCTAAGTGTGAAAGGCAAGCTCCCACTTCACGGTCTTTGCAGCTGTTGTTCCTGCTACCTGGAACATTATGAACCTGCGCTTACCAGGCTCTTCCAGATGCCACCGCCTCTGGGTGGCCTTCCTGGGTCTCCTTGTTGGGGGTTAAGTGCTGCTCCCTTTGCTTTTTCCGGGGCCTGGCCATCCTCTCTGTTAGCCCCATGGAGATGCTGCTGTTACTCAGTTGCTCTTCTGGCTCCCTTCTTGGCCTGTGAATGCCTCCAGGTGGCCTGGCCATCACTGTGTCCCCAGGGCCTAGCCCTGTGCCTGGTGTGCGCCTGGAACTTAGGGAAGGAGTGCATGTCTGGACTTGGTGAGCATGTAGGGGAATCTTCTAAGGCAGGACCCGGGGGCTGGCTCCATGCCCTGTTCAACATCCCTCCTGGAGCCTCAGGCCAGGCGCTCCCCTCCCCAGGGCATGTCGGGAGCGAGGTGTTGGTGGCGATGGGGATGGCTGCCCAGGGAGTGGGCCCAGGAGAGCATTTTCCCACAGATGGCACAGACGCTGTACGTGCCTATGCTTGTGAACGGCAAGGCCCGCGCTGTGCCAGAGGTCCTGTTTTTATCATCCCAGCTGCCCGCCTGAGCTGTATGTAGAATATTTGCTGGGGACCCTTGGGGCCCTGAGCCATGGCTGGCCCTGGGGGAAGAACGCAGAGGTAGCAGCATGAAGCCTGGCTTGGAGACACCAAGTTGACCAAGGGGGTCTAGAAGGGATCCTGGAGGGCATTGAGGCCCTGCACCTTGGCCACCACCTTCATACCCCATGCCCTGGAGGGGGGCAGGATTCCTGTCACAGTGGTAACCGCCCGCAGCCAGAAGCCTCCCGAGTGCCTGCAGGAAGAAGTGGAGCTCTGTATCTCAGCGAGTCGCCCCCACTCTCCACAGACACCTTGCCCCCCAGCACTGACACCTCGCACACTGTTGCACTGCCGTGCCCTCAACCATGCTGTTTCCTTGGTCAGGGGTGCCCTTTCCCTTCCCTGCCTGGCGAAGTCCTGCTCCTCTTTCAAGCTGCAGCTCAGATGTCCCTTGTGCTTAGAGGCTTCTGAAGCCTCCCCAGCCTGCCCTTCTGCTGGCTTTGTCTGCATCTGTGAAAGCCCTCAGCACACTCTAGCGTGGCTATTCATGTGGAACTCCCCATTGGTCTATTAATTTTTACGTATTAATCTTATTAATATTGACATTATAATTAACGGCGATTTTAGTGTCTCTATTATACAAGACTGTGGAGTGCTAATGTGAGCTATGGTTTGTTGACAGCCAGCCTCTTGCCCGAGCCTCTATTAGGCACTTCAAGTGCATGGCCTCCTGTGAGACCTTGCAGTGATTGTCCTGGAGAGATGGCATGATCTGCATTTGACAGAGGAACAAGCTGGGCCTCCATCTCTGTACCAAGCATGGTGCCTGGCACAAAGGGGGCCTCAGCAAGTGCTTGGTGAGTGAGTGGGTGGATGAGTGGATGGGTGAGTGGATGTCAGATGTCCTGCTGGGTCCCCTCCCCTTGGCTCCCTGTCCTTCCTTTTGTCACTGAGGTTGGTACACGTGGAGCTGACTTCCCCAGCCAGAACCACCAGCACCCCAAAAACGTCTTAAGCCACAATTAAGGTGATCATGCCATGCTAATCACCTACACGAGTAAATTAGTCTTGTCAAGAGCCATTAAGGTGGGAACCCGGGATTCATTAGGATGGATTGGTCCCAGGCAGCGCCTGGCACTGCTGCCAGTCGGTGCTGATTAATTTCTCTCCAAACTCCATCAATGCCCAGCTGTTTTGTCTGGACCCAGGGAGAGCAATTTTCAGGTGGGCTGACCCCGCATCGGCAGTCTCTGCAGACGGAGGAGCGGTGCGCCTGCAAGCAGGCCGGCAACTCCCCACGGGAGCAGCCCCTGTAGAGCTGAATGGGAGGCCAGGGAGGGCGGATGGTGGGCTGTGTGGGCAGCCGAGGCTCAGGAGTGACGAGCATAGACGGTGGCAGGCACGGAGGCATAGGTGAAAGAGGAGTCTGGGAGGCATTGGGGACTTTTCTGGGACTAGTTTCAGCCCTGGTGCTCCAGAAGGAACTGTCCCTCCTCCCTGAAACCTCCTCCCAATGTCCCTTTAAAGAGGAGAAGCATCTCTTGGGAGAGGGTGGAGAACCACAGTGGGAGAATTATTTTTCTCTTAACCAGAAGGTTGCTTAAGATTGACACAGGCGAGAGGGGTCATGGTACCCCAGAGCTGTCCCTCAGCAAGGGCTGGTGGCAAAGCCACAGGAATTGTGGGGCTAAAGGGATGGGGATGGGAGGAGTCCAGTGGCTCCCGGACATCAGCTGGGTGTGTGCTGTCTGCATAGTTAGGGCTTTTCTGCCCACCGTGTTCACAGAGGTGGTATAGCCTGATAGATATCAGCTCTATGAAAAAAATATAGAGGGTGTTAGACAATAATAAGTGCCCAGGAGAAATAATCAACTTTGGTTGGAGTTAAGGTGGGAGGTAGACAGTGGGGGTGTAACAGTCTGTATTGTCCACCTTTGCCTTCACCCTCCCCTGAAGTGTCCTCAGAGGGCCCAGGATGGACTTGTAGTTTGAGAGCCACTGTTTTTATCAAACATTCCCACTTTGAAGATGGAGAAAGTGAGGCCCAGACTGCCTGGATGTGAATCCCAGCTCTGCCTCTTACTAGCAGTGTACCTCACTTTCCTCTTCTGCAAAATGGGAATAACGTTCAGTTTACCTCTTTGGGTTTATGTGAATATTAAGCGAGCAAATTGTAAAACCCTTAGAACTGTGTCTGGCCCATAGAAATCCAAGCTGTAATTTAAACTCGCTCGCTTGCTTTTAAGCTCCTATAAACATATTTTCGAAAGGAAACTTTAATGTGTCAGACAAGCTTCCTGGTTGCCCGCTGAAGAAACTGCCTCTGGCTGTCCATTCTATTGGAAGGCTGCTGGAGGCTCTTGGAATTGACCACAACAAAAGAACCTAGACTGGAAATTGGCCAATCTGTCCAGCCGGTCACTGCTGTCACTCTGAATGAATTCTACCACTCATGGCACGGGCAGCAGTGTCCAGGTGGCCAAGCCAACTTGGGTATGTGTCTGTGCTCAGGCTGCAAAGGGGCAGGGGATAGTGATGGTCTGCCCCTTCCAGCTACACCCAATGGGACAGTCTCCAAAAAGAGGAGGGGTGGAACTGGACACAGCACCTCCATAGAGAGACAGATGTCCATTTTCTACCATCAGAGTGAAATCCCAGGGCTGAGATGCTGACTGGCTTTTCCTAACACATATTAAAATAAATACATATTATATTTTTTTTACATTTTATGTTTTTTTTTTTTTTAGAAACAGGATCCCTATTGCCCAGGCTGGAGTACAGTGGCACAATCATGGCTCACTGCAGCCTCAAACTTCTGGACTCAAGTGATCCTCCCACCTCAGCCTCTCAAGTAGCTGATTACAGGCTAATGAAGCAACACCTGGCTAATTTTTAATTTTTGTGTGTGTGAGATAGGAGTCTTGCTATGTTGCCCAGCCTAGTCTCGAACTCCTGGCTTTAAGCAATCCTCCTGCCTTGGCCTCCCAAAGCACTGAGATTACAGGCATGAGCCACTGCACCTGGCCCCTTATTTTATTTTTAAACTTTTTATTTTGAAATAATTGTAGACTTACGGAAAAGTTGAAAACTGTACAGAGTTCCCATATACCCTTCACCCAGCTCCCCATAATGTTCACATCTTGCATAACCATAATACAATTATGGAAACCAGAAAAATGACTTTGATGTAATACTATTAATGAGAGTTTATGCAAATTTTATCAACTTTCCCACTAATGTTTTTTTTTCTGCAATTAAGATGATTTTTAAACTTCTTTTTAAGCTGTGAAACTGTCTGGGCAAATGTAATCTTGCCCAGAAGTCTAGGATAGATAGATTAGATAGATAGATAGGTAGACGGACAGATGCACATATATACTTATATTCATTCATTCAACAAATGTTTCCTTGAGTGTCTTCTATGCATCAGGCACTGTTCCAGGTACTGTGCATGCGAACAGAAGAGACAAAAATCCCTGTCCTCATGGAACTGACATTCTAGAGCGGGGAGCAGGCAGAAAGCAGCATAGAAAAAAATATATACAGTATGTTCAATTGTAACAGGTGCTAAGGAAGAAGAACCATCTTTGGTAGAAATTAAAGTCACGGGTAGCAGTGAGGGGTGAAAGAGCCTGTATTTTCCACCTGTGCGTTCACTCCTATATTAAATCAGAGGACCCATGAAAAACCCCTGGGGCCTCCTGTCGGACAGTTTGTGACCACTTTGTTAGACAAACAGTTGCACAGATGGAGAAACTGAGGTGGAGAATGGGGCGATTGCCCAGGGTCCCTAGTGAGTTACTGCTGGGGTCCGGATTGCAGCTGCCCTGACTTCGCACACCAGCTGCAGAGGGAATTCCAGGGTTTCTGTCCAGGCAGTCACTGGTGCCTCCAGGCCTGGGCAAGAAGGGGCGTCCTCCTGGGTTGGTGGGCTGTGAGCTCGGGAATTGAAGTTTGGAGAAGAGTCTCCAGGTGCCTCGCAGCTGCTGGGATCTGGAGCTAGAGCGCTTAAGGAGGGGAAGGGAGGGTAGCCTGGAGGCTTCCTGGGGCTGTTGGCAAGTGGGCTGTGGTTTTGGAGGAAGGAGGTGATCTAGTATCCATCCAGGTGATCGGTGCTGGAACCAAGGGACCCAGGGCTTTGGGTTCTTGGTGCCCTCACAGAAGGGAGGATTTTTCTCTCCCTTCTAGGAGTTGGGGGATGACTGACAGAACCCCCAGGAGGGCTTGGGTGCTTCTGCATCCTTGCTTCCTCTCTGCCATTATCCAGGGCAGCATAGGCCCTCTAAGGTGATAGAACAGACTGTGTCTTCTTGGGGGTCCTTTGGGCTGTAGCCACTCCCAAGCGGTCCCTGTCTGGGCACATCTGGAGCCTGTGGCAGCCCCGGCTATGGACTGCCCCTCAACACACAGGTGTGGGTATGGGGCGGGGCTGGTGTTTTGGATGCGGCCATAATAACACTAATGATAATGATGATGTGCCACCTGTCGTGTGAGCATGCCATTAATGCCAGGCACTGAACACCTGTGCCAGGCTGTGCTGGGGGGTGGGGTAGGGACATGCACATTAGAGATAACTGGGGAAATAGTGACTAGCTTTTATTACATACTTAATCTCTCTAGATCAGCCGTTCATACACTTTGCTTCGTTGAATTCTAACAGCAAAAAAGTGAGTCTTATAACCCTCATTTTGCAGTTGAGGAGCAGAGGCTCAGAGAGGTTAAGTAACTCACACAGGCTCACACAGCTTGTGTAGAGTCAAAATTGAACCTGAACCTATCGCCCTCTGGCCCCAAAGCCTGTGCACTTAACCACAAGTCTGGGATTCTGTATGTAGGTCTTTGCTTTTAAGGAGCTCCAGTCTGGAGTGGAGAAGAGAACCAATGGTAAATGA
Source organism: Pan troglodytes (assembly GCF_028858775.2). Taxonomy (NCBI): domain Eukaryota; kingdom Metazoa; phylum Chordata; class Mammalia; order Primates; family Hominidae; genus Pan; species Pan troglodytes. Next base: position 83,674,029 of record NC_072406.2, read on the forward strand.
CCACCTCACACCAGGCAAGTGGGAGGCATGAACTATAGAGCCTTGCTAATGCCCCGAGGAGGAAGAAACTCATCCTGGGCACAGGGACAGAGAAATCTTCATAGTAGAGGTGGCCTTGATTGGTTGGGTTTTGATAGGCTGAAGCTGGAGGGGAGGCATTTCACAAGAAGGCAATGGAACAGGCTGACCAGCTGTGAGGCAAGCAATTTGTGTTGTGTCTTGAAGTTGTGGTTAAAAATGAAAATAACAATAGTAATTATTTAGCCCCTGTGTTTTACTAGTTAGGTTACCTGCACAATCTTGTTTAACCCTTACAGTGATGACAGGAAATCTGTTCTAGTACGATCACCTTGTTCCAGGCTCAGAGAGAGATCCAGCAAGCTGCCCAAGGTCCCATAGCCAGTAAGCAGTAGAGTCAGGATTTGAATTCCACGTATTCAATCCCCAATGACCACACTCTTACCGCCCTGCAATGCTGCCTCTCAGGATTGTGTAGGGTCTTTCCTCAGTCTGTTACCTAGGAAAGAGCCTCAGTGGCCAAGGGTCCACACGGGGCAGGTGCTGGGTGAAGGGGCAGCTGCTCCTAAGGAGGGGAGGTTGGCCAGCCCAGCTCGATCTGGGAGACCAGGCCCCAGACTGGGGCCGGTGCCTGAGTCCCAGGCCTGGCATTGCCCCTATGCAACCGTGTGAGCTTGGGCAAGTCAATTTCCCTGTTCAGCCCTTGCTTCCCTGTTTCTCAGAAGATGCATTCCTTGCTGGATATACTATGCAGTTAGCAAGAGTGCTGAAAATGACTTTGGGGAAACTAGATGAAAGTATGAGATTAGTCAGCTTGCTTGCTCCTGGGTCCACAGCCTTTTCCAGTGACCAGTGGTGATGGGGGTGGGGGTCTCGTCCAGCTGTGCAGTGGCCAGGCAGCAGGCACCCCCTTTGCAGGGGTGGGGGGCTGACAGATGAGCCTGGCACAGGTGTGCCATTGGGACGAGGATGTGCTGAGCTTGCAGCCAACCGAGAACACTTGGACTCCCTAGTAACTGGCAAAGGTGTAATTTACAAGAGCTGAATACCCTCCAGCTGGCTGAGGAGACAGGGGCAGGCAGAGCCGACTTTGAACTTGTCATCACTCCCCTCATCAGGACTGTTCTTTACACCCCTCAGGGGACCTGTGAGCCTGACTGTCCAACAACAGCTTTGCCTGGAATAGGAGATCAAGTTGTTCTGTCAGCCCTTGACCAAGAAAGGGCTTGGATGGCCAGGAAAGTTGTTCTTTGGTGCAAGGATCTCCTTGAAGGTCCCCTCACCCATGTGCCTTCCCTTCCTCCTTTCCACATCTGAGCACAGTGCATGGAGTGGGAGGCACAAGGCCTGGGTTTCAATGCCAGCTCTGCCACTTATTAGCGTGTGACCACAGGCAGTCCCTTAACCTCTCTGAACCTCATTTCCCTCTTCTGGAAATTGAGATGATCATACTTGCCTGGACAACCTCATAGGGAGCTAATGAAAGAGCTTTAGAAGTGAAATAGCTGTACAAATGGTGGACATTGTTTTTATTGAGCAATTCATCTTTAAATGCTTCCTCTTCCAAGAAGCCCTCCTTTGCATCTTTAGCAAGTGTGGACTGTATCACCAGCTACTTCACCTCTCTCTGTCCCAGTTTACTCAGTTCAAAATTGTGGATAATGATCACACTGTATTTACTAATAGAGCTGCAGTGAGAATTAAGTAAGTTAATTAAAGTAAAATTAAAGTAAGATTAAAGTAAGGGTTTTTTGTTTTGTTTTGTTTTTGTTTTTGAGATGGAGTCTCGCTCTGTTTCCTGGGCTGGAGTGCAGTGGCGCGATCTCGGCTCACTGCAAGCTCCACCTCCCGGGTTCACGCCATTCTTCTGCCTCAGCCTCCCAAGTAGCTGGGACTACAGGCACCTGCCACCATGCCCAGCTAATTTTTTGTATTTTTAGTAGAGGCGGGGTTTCACCGTGTTAGCCAGGATGGTCTCGATCTCGACCTTGTGATCCAGCCCGCCCTGGCCTCCCAAAGTGCTGGGATTACAGGTGTGAGCCACCACACCTGGCCTTTTTTTGTGTGTGTGTGAGATAGGGTCTTGCTCTGTCACCCAGGCTGGCGCGCAGTGGCAAGATCACAGCTCACTGCAACCTCGACCTCCTGGGCTCAAGTGATCCTCCCACCTCAGCCTCCCAAGTAGCTGGGACCACAGGTGTGTGCCACCACACCTGGCTAATTGTTTTTAAATTTTTTGGTAGAGATGGGGGTCTCCCTGTGTTGCTGAGGCTGGTCTTGAATCCTGAGCGCAAGCAGTCCTCCCACTTTGGCCTCCCAAAGTGGGGGCATGAGCCACTGTGCCTGGTTAAGTCAGGCATTTTAAACTGTGCTTGGCAAATAGTAAGCACTAGGAGAAGTTAACTATTATTATTTGCGGTGGTGCTGTTGTCGGCCAGTGCTTTTCCCAACTAGGTGAGAAGCAGCTCGGGGACAGGAATGATATTCTATGTGGCCAAAGCCCACTGTGCTGCCACGTAAATATGTGATGTGGTTTGATGCGTTACTCTTCCAAGGGACATTTTCACTCTCCAGGAGGAAGAAGCCTAGAGGCTCCTGGGCCCACCTCCTAGCCTGACCAGGAATCCCCTTAATGCAGCTGCCTACCAACAGGTGGTGCAAGCGCTGGTGGGCCCTGGCAGCAGTGGGCAACTCTACCTCTCAGCAGGCAGTGAGCACCACCTGCTACTAGCAGGCTGACTGCCTCCTGCTGTTACTACCCCTGGCCAGCCCCAGAGCTCCCTGGAGGCAGCCTGTTCCTCTTCATACGGTGGCTGTCCAGGGTCTGCAGGGCTTTCCTAAGTCTGCTGTTCTTTATTCTAGAGGTGGCCAGCTCTTGTAGCTGGTCCTTATCCACAGACTTGGCCCAACTTCTCCCTGCTGGTCACCTTCCTGTGTTCCAGAAATTGTGCTAGGGAAGTTTTGTGTGCCTCACTCATTTAATCCTCACAATGCCCCATGAAGGAGGTAGTTATGGAGCCCATTTTACAGACAAGGAAACTGAGGCTTAGAGAGGTTGCTGCCCACCCAAGGGCTCATAGGCATTAAGCTGCTGAGCTGAATTCAAGCCCACATGTCTCTCTCTCTCCATAACCAATGCTTTACTCTTCTTGGCACAGAACAGAGTGGATGAAGAGGAGAAACTTCCAGCCCGGGGGCTGGTACAGGGTCCCCACCTACCATCTTCCTTACTTGCCTTCATAACACGGTGGACAGGGCACAAGATCCTCCAACCTTGGTCCCCTCTGGCCGTGTGCCCTTGGGCAAGGGAGAGGGTGTGCCCTGGTGTCACAGCACCGCCTGTGGGCCCTCCTTTCCTGGGCTTTCTTGGCAGCAGGACTGTGTGCGGCGGGAACCCGCACACTTGCTAGGATTGATTTGGCCTTTGAAAGGATAATTCAAGATGAATATGCTGGCGTCCGACTGGAGTGAGATGGAGAGATTATTGAGTGTTGAACCTGCTTTGCCGCATCGGCTGCTTTATGAGCTCTCTAGAGAAACCCTATGTTGTAGATAACTCAGGCCTGACGGGCCAGGAGCGGCGTTTGTCTCCCACACTCTGGAGTGAGCAGTCCGACAGGGCCCAGACACCCTGCTCGCCCCATCCATGAGCCAAGAATCAGCTTCCAGCCTCATCGCGGTGCCAACCATTGTCCCTCCCACCCTGCTCATCCCAGCCCCGTCTCTTGCCCTGTCCTGCTCCTGAATGTGGAGTGGGGGCGGTAGTGGCCAGCTGGTTGGTTCCTGCTGTGGTCCCTTGCTCCAGGCTGCCTTGGACAGTCTAGGAAGAGCAGAAGTGAGTGGGCAGAGCCTGTGGACACATCTCTTTGGTTTCTTACACCTGTCTCCCCGACGAGTTGCCCAGCCTGGTCACTAGGGACACCACCTCTGCATATTCCTTGGGATATCAGAAAGGATCTGTAGTGCAGGGACTTAGTGCACTATTGGGAAACAGTACACACAGAGGCATGAGGCCAGGGAAGCAAAGCCCCTCTTGGGGACCTGGAAGTTCAGTTCAGCTCAACTCTGTCCACCCTGGGTGTTTGTCCTAATCAGCCACTGCTCCCACCACCCCTGCAGCCACACAGTATTCTAGGGGACCATCAGGAGACAGGGAAGAGTCCAAACCACAAACTCTTTGAAGGCCGAGCCCATGTCTTTGAGCCTTGTTAGGTGGGATGGCCTGTAGTGTGCACCACACTGACAGTGGGCATCATGGCCTTTCTCCCTCGGAGTCCCCTGGGGACTTGGCATGGGGTGTGGCACACAGAAAGGGCCAGTTCTATGGGTGATGCCTTAAGTACCTGTCAGCCCACAAGACATCCATCCTGGGCTGTGACAGCCTTAGGCTGGGGAAGCCTTTTCTCCAGAAGAGGTGTCTGGAGAGGGAATGACGGGAGACACACAGGGACAGCAGGGGCCTCCCCACAGCGGGAGTCTGGAGAACAGCGCCAGGGTGATGCTGAACAGACATTGCCCTGGGAGTGGTGCACCAGCCCTCTGTCATCTTTTGCACGATCCATGTCTCCTCCATGCTTGTACATCTCCATGCATGGTCCATCACCTCACAGGACAGCGCGGCCACAGCGACTTGGGCTGAGAGTGGCTTGCAAGCCCTGTGCCGTGTTCCCACACATTAGGTCTTCATCGCAACCCCAAAGGCCACCCTCACCCCCACTTTATAATGAGGAAAAGCTAGTGACTTGTGCAAAGTCAGAGCGTTCATTACACATCAGCACCAAGGTTATAGTCCAACCCCTGGGGTGTGGGCTCATGTTGGCAGTGCCCGGCTTCTTGGAATCTGCATTTCCAAGAAATTCTTCGGTAATGTTGCTGTGGCTGCTGGTCTGGGAAACCCACTTAGGACCGCTGCCCTGGCCATGCAGCTTCCTAGCCTCCTGAATTGGCTCCATGAGTCTGGGGTGAGTCCTCCATCACCCGCCTGGTCAGCTCCTGGCAGCGCCTGCCCTTTGGGTAGCATGCTGGGCTTGGGGACCCACCTGGTCGTTTCGAGAGTCCCCTGCCTGAGACATCGCCTGTGTCTCTGAAGCTCAGCTGGGGCTCATCATCGGGTAGCAGATGTGTGAATTAAGAGGGGGCCCATGGGGGAAGGCAGGCCTGGGAGGCGAGGTGCTGAGATGCCCAGTGCAGTTCGCCCCTGCCCAGCCCCGCCTTGTGTGTTTACACAGAGTGGTGGTGCAGCAGTGGACATAATTACTCCTGACGGCCTTCATTAAAGACTCTGGAACAATTTACAGTCAATTAAGGAGAAAGGAACTGTCTCCCTCTTCAGGCGCCCCACCACCATCTGCTTTAGAGGGAGCCCTGCTGGAGCTGTGGATCAGTGGAAGTGGGGCTTCAGGGAGGAGGAGAAGGAGGAAGAGTGGGGCTTCTGAAGCCAGTGAACCCACTGTCCTCAAGAGTGAATGGTCAAGCCACCGGTCACCATACTCACAGTGTGACGTGAGAGGCCATGTGCCAAGGAGCAAAGTGCTCTGCACCCTGGCTCTGCCCTAACGCATGCAGAGACCTGGGGTGGTTCTGTCACCTTTCAGAGCCTCAGCTCTCTTATCTGTCAGATGGAGCTGGTCAAGCATTCTCTGCAGATCTGTTTTGATTGTTTAGTGAAATAATAAATGTGGCCAGCACAGGGCCTGGCCCCCACCAGGTGCTCAGTGATCAGGATGGCAACTCCTGTTGTACCTGGGAAGCCGCACCTGCCCCTGCCTGCACAGGTGCTTTTCAGAAGCAAAGGCTCTTCATATGTCAACAGTCCTAGGTCGGCCTCAGTCCCCACTCAATCTTCAGACACAGGCAACCAGGAGATACACGTGGGAGTGCTTCTTTGGGCCAGGCCTCCACCCTCAGAGAGCCTGGGTCCAAGAGTGAACAACCTCTTCATTGGCCTAAAGGCCAACTCAGGAAAATTTAAATGCTTACCGGCTGCATTTCCCCCGTCTAAAATGAAAATCGCTTCATTGAATGCCATGGGGAGGGGGGCGTATATTTTCACAACCTAGATTACCTACTTGATTGACTAGAAATGTGTCAATGAGAAAACTGGTACTGCTTCTTAGCTCCCAAAATATAAATATCTGAGTCTATTTGAGAAATGGCAGTAAAGAGGCCGCGTTCTGAAATTAGATCGGGACCATATTGAGAAAGAAGGCAGGCTGCCCGGGAGCCCAAGGGTGCCTGTCCTTGCTCCAGCCTGGTGCCCTCATTTGGTGAGATGGCACATGACATGTGACATATGCCCAACACAGAGTCTGGCACACCATCAAGGCCAGTAAATCCCAGCCTGTCCGCACCCGGCTGCCAAGAAGTGTTTTCCTTTCCTGAAATCCAATTATTTTCTGCCCGGTCCTCTGCCCATTAAAAGAGTAATGAACAATGGGTTGAGGGCCACCCCGCATCCCCTGCCATTCTTCCTGCTCCAGAAGGCACCTTTCTCAGGAGCCCCTCTCTGGGTCCCCACAGCGCTGGGAGAGGGAGTGCTCAGCAGGGATCGCTGAAGGGAGGGTGGGGGAAGTTAGTATTCCCTTACCTGCCGTCTCTCCTGCCAGGGTGTTCTTGTCTGTAAATTAGGACAGTGACTCTCTTGTTACCAAGCATCAGTGGGTGTGAAGTTCCCCGGGTGTCTGAGAGCCAGGACCCAGAGATCAAAGACATCTTCATGGTAGAACTTCACCTGTTTTGCCTGAAATTTGTCGGCTGAGTTTCTCATTCTGTGTCTCTCCATCTGGGCAGTGTCCTGCCATCAACAGATCAAAACCTAGGCCTGCTGGGGTTCCCTACACTGGCCACTTCTTTGTAAGGAAGGTGTAGATGTTTTCTACCCAATACCCAATCCCTGGAGTCCCCATTAGAATATTTTCACTAAATCAACACCTATAGGACTTGTTCTCCATCCGTAACTACTGTAAGCCCTTTTAATCCTTATGACAACCTGTGAGGAAAGTACAATTATCATTCCCATTTTATAGATAGGAAAATGGAAGCAAACAGAGTTGAAGTGACTTACCCAAGATCATGCAGCTAGTGAATGGGAGTGGGACTGGGATTTGAACTTAGGCTGTCTGGCACCAGCACCCATCCTCCTAACCAAGGTGTTCTGCTACCTGCTAATAATAATAATGACAGAGTAATAGCAGCACCTGGTTATTGAGCACCTATAAGGTGCCAGGTGCTTTATATACATTATTGCATCAGATCTTTATGATAACCCATCATGTAGATATTTATGTCCGCCTCTGTGTGGCAGATGAGGAAACTGAGGCTCAGAAAGAACAATGAATTTGCCCATGATCATAGAACTAGTTAACAGTGGAGCCAAGACTGAAATCCAAGGCAGCCTGTCTGTGTCTCCCTACCTGCAGGGATGGAGAAGATGGTCCAGCAGTCATTCCCCCACTGGTCCTGCTGCACTTCCTGGATGCTCTGGCTCCAAGGAAGAGGGGTCTTCTGAGGCCCACCAGGTATCAGTGATGAGGACTTGTCTCATCTGGAAGCAATTCTGCTCAGCCCCACTATGCTGGAGCCTGGGTGGATGACTTGCTGTCAGTTCCCAATGATGCCAGTGTCAGGGTGGTGGGGAGGGGGCTGGTGGGAGTGGGAGTGAGTGGGTAGAGCAGGACAGCAGGCCTCCTGTGGATGACTGATTGTTGGCCCAGCTCATGTGTTCCCATGTGCCTCTTACTGGTGGAAGCTAGATCTCTTTATCAGTTAAATCAAATACTAATGACAGGAAAGTAAGTTCTGTGAAGTCTCCTTATACTCTGACACTCCTAAGTTCAAATCCAGTCCCCCTTTCTCCTGTCCTTCTGACTGTGTCCCATAGAGCTCATGAGAGCTGTCACTTATGGAGGGCCAATTAGGTGCCAGGACTATGTATGCATGATCTCATTCAGTCCTCACAGCAACCTAGGATGAAGACACAGTGATTCTATCTCTACTTATTTCAGTGTGAGATACTTCAGGCATGCAGAAAAGTCTAGAGCTAATACAGTAGTCATTAGCCACGTGTAGCTCTTTACATGCAAATTAATTACAATTAAATAACGTAGAGTTAACTTTCTTACTCACACTGGCCACACTGCAGGTGTTGGGCAGCCACACGTGTTGAGTGGTTACTGTATTAGGCATTGTGATAGAAAATGTTTCCATAATGGCAGTGAAGTCTGTTGCGCAGCGCTGGTATAGAGTTGTATTTTATAAAAGAGAAACAGACTCAGCTACCTGCCCAGAGTGACTCAGCTGGGGGCAGGCAGCCCCTGAAGGAGCTCCTGTGGTCTTGACCAGTGTTCTCAATGACTAGCTGTCATCCCCTATCCCTAAGACAAAGGACATTCTCTAGCCACGAGGCATTTGAGGTACAAAGAGGCAGTGTGACCTCCCCAAGGTCGAGAGACTCCTGGAATGGCCTGGGTAATAGAAATGGAGGGCCCTGAGCCATCGAGTGCCACCTAGTGGTCTGGATCTCTGGCTAGGCCAGCTCAGGGCAGGGGGGTGCCCCCGTGGCTGATAGGCCCACCCCTCAACCAGAGCAGCCCTGCTGGCCGTGAATTTTTACCGCTGTTTACCTGACGCTGTTCAGTCCAGGAATGAAATAACTCTCCCCACAGCTACTATGAATTCTTTGCTTCCCTGGGAAAAAAACAACCCCGTGATTGGAACATTGTCTGCAGTCCTGTCAGGTAGCCGCGCTGAGTGACAGGTGAGAGAAAGCAAACGGCCGAAAGCCATTACCCTCTTACTTCAGTGGAGTTGGAAAAATAGTCATAAATTAGTGCCGGGTACTGAACAAGGGGAGAGGAAGAAAACACCAGAAAGGAAAAATATCCTCCCTAGAAAGTCATAATTTTTCTCCGGAGGGTGGGAGGAATAGGGTGTTTGGAAGGTGATGTCTCAAAAGAGCCTGTGCGTCACCCCGGCCTGTGCTGGGCGGCTCTTGCTGCTGCTCCCCAGGGACGGCGTCAACGCAGGCAGGACATTCTGGAAAAGCAAGAGAGACTTTGCTTCCTCTCACCCACTCCAGGGCCACCCCTTGCAGGGGTGTGCCCTGTGTGTGTATAGGTGTGTGTCTGAGAAAGGGAGAGAGTGTGGGTGTATGTGCCCGTCTGTGTGTGTGCATGTGCACACGTGTGTATGAGCATGTGAAGTGTGTCCGTTTACATGTGTATACACACATGTTAGTGTGTCTCTGCCCACATATGTGAACGTGTATACCTGCCCATGTGTGTGAGTCCCTTCCCATATATATAAGCATGCATGTGTGTATGTACCAGCTCGTGTGTGTGTGCTCATGTGTGTCCCTGCCCGTGTGTGATAGTAAGAATGTGTACCTGCCTGTGTGTGTGAGCCCCTGCCCATGTGTATGAGTGTACACGCATGTGCATGTGAGAGTGTGTGAGTGTGCCCCACCTCACGGATGTGCGTGTGTCCCTGCTGGTGTGTGAGTGAAAGTGTGTGTGCCTACCCACGTGTGTTTGTCCCTGCACATGTGTGCATGTGTGAGTGTGTCCATGCTCATGTGTATATGAGAGTGTGTGAGTGTGTCCCTTCTCACAGTGTGTGTGCGAGTGTATCTTTGCTTGTGTGTATGTGCATATGTGAGTGCGTCCTTGTCCACATTTGTGTGTGTGTGTAGGTACTGATGTGTTTGTGGGGTGATGTCCCGCTTACAAACACACCTCTGCCTTCTTGCGTGGTATGTGTTTAAGAGTGTGTGACTTCACCTTTATTTCATACTTTGCTTCTTCTATATATTTGTAGCAACCCACATGGAAAATCTCCGCCCATTGACAAGGCAGCACGAGGGGTGTGTGTGTGTGTGTGCACGTGCATATATCTGTGGGGTTGCAGACTGCCTTGGAGGCTGCTGTTCATTATAAGGCTGGAATCTAGGGAGAGCAAAAGACAGCTTGTGAGCCCCACAGGGATGGGTGTGCTCTACTCAGGGTTGTCATTACTTAAAGGACATTGCCTCTATTTTCTTTGTGGAGCCAAAGGTGTTTCTCCGCAGAGGATGCTAGCAAGAGCTGCAAGGAGGGGCTGGGCACAAGGCAGAATGGCTCCGCGAGCCCCTTCAGAGACCCCAGAGGGAAGAGGGAAGGACCACCCGGACCTGGGCTGCTGGGTCCTAAGACCTGAACCTCAGTTCAGTGTATTAACTGTACAGACATAAACGTGTGAACTTGAACAAGAACATTTTGTAGGTGATAATGTATGCCAGTGGTTCTCAGGCTTCCGTGTGCATGAGAATCCTCTGGAAGGCTTGCTGAAACAGATGGCTGGGCCCGATCCTCAGAGTTTCTGGTTGAGCAGGTCTGAGGCGAGGCCTGAGAACTGATATTTCTAAGAAGCTTCCAGGCGATGGTGATGCTGCTGGTCTGGGGAACCCACTTTGAGAACTACCGATGCACACCTCTGACAAATCCTTTAACGCACCCCCAGCACCACCAGTCTGTGAGGTTGGGTGGGAGGCAGTGCGCCACAGTGGTTAGGAGCAGAGATGAAGAGCACAGGAGCTGACTGGGGGGTTCAAATCTGACTCTGCCGCCACCACCTGTGTGCCTTTAGACAAGGTTCTGAACCTCTCTGTGCCAAGGCTTCCTTGTCCGTGAAGTGTGGAGGATGATCATATCTACTATACAGGGCTGATGTGCAGAAACTTAGTGCGTGTAAAAAGCTTAGACTAGTGCCTGGCACCTAAACAGCATTATGTGTATCGGCTCATATTATTATCCCCACTGCGCAGAGGAGCAAACTGAGGTCACACTTCAAGTTAAGGCAAAGCTAGAATGAGAACCCAGGTCCCATGACTCCCGGCCAGTGCCTCTGCTCCCCACTTCTCCCACCCTGGCCTCCTCAATTTTGCTTTATGGGAGCTCTGGCCAACCCTAGCAGATGCTTCCTGAGCCTCCCTTCATGGGGAAAAGTGGGCAGACACTTAATTTCTTCCCTCTTAGAGAGGAATTGCGGGTGAAACAAACCCTGATGGAAGCTCTGAGCTCTGCCCCAGCCCACACGCTCCTTGCTGTCCACCTGTGACCTGGCCCCCTGTCCTCCTCTGTCCGCAGCTCCTCTAGCTCTGCCAATAAAGCTCCTGGCTCTGCCAAGCCCTGGAGCTGCCAAACTTGAGACTTGATGGCAGGAAAGAGAGTATGAAAAGACAGGGTCCCACTGTGGGGCCCTTAAGCCAAATCCTTAACACTTGGACTTGAGCCTGGGTAATGGTGAGCCATGGCAGGTGCTTGGCCATGATAAATGTGGGGTCTTTGAAGCATTGCTCTCTTGGTGTCACTCAGCTCAGAAACCTTCAGTAGCTCCTACTGCCCACACATCAATCCCAGGTTCCTTGGCTTACCAGGCCAGGTCATCTGTACTAGCATCCATGATGCATGATCCTTCCAGCCTGTGTGGATGCTTGGTCCCCTAAAAAGATTGCTATCATCTTCCACACTTTCTAAGGGCCATCCTGTTGTACAGCTCCAGACAGCATGGCCAGGCTGCACTTGCCCTGCCCTGTTCAGCTCTGGCTTCTGCCACCTTTTCCCTCCTAGGTGCCCTTCCACAAAGTCCTCCCTGATCTGTCGCTGGAAATGGTGTCTGGCACCTCAGCTTTTGGGAACTCACGATTCCTACACCCTCCCTTGGTTTATGGTGATTTGTGGCCCTCTTAACTCGAACACTTGTTCCTAGTAAACACGCTCCCCTGCGTAGTCCCTGTACCCTTCTGCCCCGGCCCAGCAGGAGGCAGGGCAGGGGTGAGGCAGGTGCCTTACTCCACGCACGCCTCTGTTCCTCACCTGCTCCAGGACACCCTCCTCCTCCCTCCCAGCCTTCAGCATGTGACTGCCCTCAGGCTGGCTGTCAGGAGCTGTCTTTCTGCCAGGCTCCTTCTCTGTGGGACTGAGGGAGACTCAGTAGCTCCCTTTCCCTCCAAGAGCCCCAAAGCAGGCTCATGCCTCTTGCGTCCTAACACACAACCCTCCTGGACCCTGTATCTCCCTCTACCACTTTCGTTCCTTTTTCAGCCAAGCTCCTTTAAAGAAAAGCAATCTTTATTCTATAGTGTTATTGAAGTGTAATTGACATATGATAGACTGCACCACTTAAAGTGTATAATGATAAGTTTCAACATAGGCACACGCCCTTGAAACCATCACCACCATTAAGATAGCGAACATATCCATCACCCCCAGGTTTCCTCATGCCCCTTCATGCCCTTCCTTTCCACTCCTCCTCCTTCCCCAGGCAACCTTGGAGCTGCTCCCTGTCACTATATGTTAGTTTGCATTCTCCAGAACTTTACGTACATGGAATAATACTGTGTGTACTCTTTTTGTCTGTCTTCTTTCACTTAGTGTAATTATTTTGGAGTCCTTTTATATTGTGTATAACCACAGTTTATTCCTTTTTATTGTTGAGTTATATTCCATTGTAAAATCTATATCACAATTTCTCTTTTCACTCATTGATAGACATTTGGGTTATTTCCAGTTTTTGGCTATTCCAAATAAAGCTTTCGTGAACATTTGTGTCCCCCCCCTTTTTTTTTTTGAGACAGGGTCTTGCTCTGTTGCCCAGGCTGGAGTGCAGTGGCACAATCTCAGCTTGCTGCAACCTGCACCTCCTGGGTTTAAGAGATTCTCCTACCTCAGCCTCCCGAGTAGCTGGGAGTACAGGCGTGTGCTGCATGCCCGGCTAATTTTTGTATTTTTAGTAGAGATGGGGTTTCCACATGTTGGCAAGGCTGGTCTCAAACTCTTGACCTCAGGTAATCTGCCCGCCTTGGCCTCACAAAGTGCAGGGATTACAGGTGTGAGCCACCATGCCTGGCCCATTTGTGTACTTTGTGTGGACACATGTTTTTATTTCTCTTGGGAAAATTTTTAGGAATGAGATTGCTGAATCATATGTATAGGTTTAATTTTTTCATTTCCTTTTTAAAAATAAAAAAAAAAAAAGTGTGCTATGTTGCCCAGGCTGGTCTCCAACTCCTAGGCTCACGTGATCCTCCCACCTCAGCCTCCTGAGTAGCAGGAATTACAGGCTGACACAGCTGCACCCAGCATAAGTTTAACTTTTTAAGGAACTGCCACGCTGGTTTTCAAAGTGGTTGTACCCTTTCACCTTCCCACCGGCAGTGGGCGGGGGTCCCAGCTGCTCCTCTTGCCAGCATGTGGCATGAGGGGCTTTTCTTTTTATTGTGGTAAAATATACATAACATAAAATTTACCATTTTAACCATTTCTATGTGTACAGTTCAGTGGCATTAATTACATTCACAGTGTTGTGCAACCATCACCACTGCCTGTTTCCAGAACCAACTTACTTGTTCCAAACAGAAACTCTGTACCCATTAGATAATAACTTCTCATTCTCCCTTCCTCCTACCCCCTAGCAATGTCTACTATGGGACGTATTTGATTTTTAATTTTACTGTTTTTTTTTGTCTTGCTCTATCACCCAGGCTGGAGTGCAGTGGCACCATCACGGCCCACTGCAGCCTCAGCATCCTAGGCTCTAGCAGTCCTTCCATATCAGCCTCCTGAGTAGCTGGGACTACAGGCATGTGCCACTACACCCAGCTAATTTTTTATGTTTTGTAGAGATGGGTGGGGTCTTGCTGTGTTGTCCAAGCTGGTCTAACCCCTGGGCTGAAGTGATCCTCCCGCCTTGGCCTCTCAAAGTGCTGGGATTACAGGCATGAGCCACTGTGCCTGGCCCTTATTTTTTATTTTAGCCATTCTAATACTTATGTGATAGTATCTCATTGTCATTTTATTTGCATTTTCCTAATGATTAATGATGTTGAGCATCTTTTCATGTACAAATTTATTTGCCATCCATATATCTACTTTGGTGAAGTGGCTATTCAAATCTTTGACCATGTTTAGAAAATGAGTTATTCATGTTCTGATAATTGAGTTTTGAGGGTTCCTTATATACAGATAAAGGACTCATATATCTGAGTCCTTTAGCAGATATATGATTTGCAAATATTTTCTCCCAGTCTGTGGCTTGTCTTTTCATTCTCTTGGCAGTGTCTTTTGAAGAGCAGAAGTTTAATTTTGCGGGTCTTGCAGCCAAGCTCATGCACTCGCCCACTCTTGACCGCAGTCCCTGGCTTACTGCACTGCCATCTGCACGCAGCCCAGCTCCTGCTCCCACCACAACACTGACGTGGTACCCACTAAGGCCAGCCAGTGGCTCTCACTCTGCCGAGTTCAGCAAATGTGTTGCAGATGGTATATGCCCGGGACCTTTCCCTGGATTTGACCCTGCAGGTCACTCACGACCTGGAACTGTGCTCCTCAGGGACCCCTGCTTCTCTCTCACCACTGTGATTGTGCCTTCTCTGTCTCCGTCTCCCACTCAGCAGTGATGCTTCCCAGGCACGCACCCTCTGCCCCCTTTATGTGCTCTCTGTGGTGCGATTTCCTTCATATTTGCTTTATGACCACCCCCAAGCCAGTGATACCCAGATTGCAGTCTCCAGCCCAGCCACCTTCCTGGACTCCAGTTGCGTGGACCCAGCTGAGCTCTGGAAGCTGCACCAGGAGGGCCAGCGGCACTCCCATTGACGTGTCCCCGTGAGAACTTTTCCCCAAACCCTCCCTCTCTAACCATCCCACGCCGTGTTGTTTCTGACCCCAGGGCCTTGTTCCTGCCATTCCTGCGGCCTGGTACACCTGCCCTAGGTTTCCTTTCCTTTTTCTTTTCCTTCATGCATCTCAAGCCGTCTCTCTTCCCGGAAGCTTTGCTGGGATTCCATCCTTGGGGTCTTTCCTCTGTACTCCTGGCCTGTAATACAGCTTAGCATGTACCATCCTACGTGGAAACCATCTGTTTATATGCTTATTTCCCCCAACAGGTGGTAATTGCTTTGAGAGTCAATGTGACTTCTAATTTGTATTTTTGTCCCCCACATCTACAGGTGTGCCTGGAATGGATCTGGTGCTCGACAGATGATAGGTGATTCAGTTTCAGGGCTGGACCTGGGCCAGTCCGGAGCTTGTTTGTCCTCAGATCCATTCTTGGCCACCTCCAGCCCTGCTCCGAGTGGCGGGGAGCTGACCCCATGGGCTGCCTTCCTCAGGCTCCCAGATCAGCTGGCTTCTGCCTGGATTTAGCCAACAGGAGGCCCTGGCAGGAGACTGGATGGTGGGAGGAAGGGAGGAGCCAGGGTGTTTCCTTCTCTCCTTGGGTGGTAGCTCCAAAGTTTGTGTCTCTTGGCTCCTGGTAACACCACCTCCTCCCTTGTACCTCCCGCAAAGGGCTGGCAGTGTGGCTTTCTGCTGGGCCTCTGTCTAGGTCACCACACCACCCTGTTTGGCCTCTTGGCTCCTCTATCACCCGTGTGACCGATTCCCCACATTAAATCCCCTCTCTTCGCAGCTCTAACAGTGTCTCCTTCTTTCTCGTTGGACCCTCACTCAGCCCAGCTGCCAGGGACTGTTCCCTCTGCTTGTACAGTGCTGGCCCAGCATTCATTTGTCCAGGAAATGCCTGGGTGAATGGCAGGCACATGGGCCAGGCTTCAACTTGCTCTGCCCTCGCCCTTTGGCCTTGAAGGTCCTGCCAGATACTCCACAGCGAAGCGAGGCCTGAGCCCTTGTGCTGGGGTTGCCAAGGGAGGGGTCTGGAGGTGGCAGCAAGTGGTGGGAGGGCAGGTTGGCAGTGCCAAGGACTCCTGTGCTCTGTGCATGGCCCTTTATCTATTAAGCCTGCTGAGTGGTAGACTCCAGTGTGGTCCCAGGTGGTGGGAAAATAGCATCTTTAATTGTGCTCGGAATGAGATTAACTTCTTATCTGACAGTTTGACATCTTTATTGTTATTAATACCCGAATAATGCATTGTTATTTTTATAAACTCCATGGTGGCAAACATTTTTCCTTTATTTGGATTAAAAGTAGGTGTATCTGTTACTTCCCCTCATTACCCTGGGCTGGAACTCAGGGTCTCTGGCTGGGGAGCAGGGACTGGGGTGAAGGGAAGCCCATCTGCCAAGTCCCCTCCCAAGTGGCAGAGGAGCCAGACCCCAGAGCTGGTCACTTGGCAATAGCACAGTCAAGGTCTGGGCAAAGCCTCCTGGCCTCCATTCCTGCCTGGGAAGACAGGATGCTCCCGGAGTCTTCCCTACTGGAGAGGCGGTGTTCTGGAATACAGAGCCTGGAGACTTTGTCCTGGACTTACTCAGGGGCTCTAAATGGAAGTACAGGTTCTCCACAGCATCAAGTGGATGGAGAAGGAAGACATAAAAAGTCAATATAAATGCCATGGAGGAACACCAAGGGCCCTCTGTGCACCTGTGTGTTCATTCATAAGTATTTGCTGATCACCTACTGTGTGCCGGATATGATGTTACGTGCTGGTATACGATGGGGCTGGCATCCAGAGTGTCCCTTTTGGGGGTGACGTTGAAGGAAGGGCAGGATAATACCAAAGTCAGGATCATGGCTCTTGAGTCAGGCTGCCTGGGCCCAAATCCTGGTATCCAGAGGTCCCAGGGCAAGTTCCTCAACCTCTCTGAGCCTCAATTTTTCTTGTCTATAAAATGGAGATGAAAAAGTACTTACTTCCAACATTCTTGGGATCATCAAATACATTTGAAAACATTTGCTGCACTGCCTGGGGCACAGAAGAACCCAACAATATTATGGATAATGATTGTAGCTGCAGCTCTAGACGTGGGGCCAGGCCCTTGCAGTATGGCTACTGGAGGGTCAGGTGAGCAGTGGGCAGGGGTGCCCACAGCCAGCCCCTGTGAGCATCAAGCTCCCTCCCCAGTGACCTGTTGCCCACTCCCAGGCCCCCTGGCTCCTCCACTTACCCAGTCGTTAGCCCAGCTGACAAGGACGATAATGCCTCTGCCTTGGAGAGCTGGCGCCGACATCTTTATCAAAGCCAATATTAATTTTCACTAATTAGGAGCTGCCGCTAATGAGCGTCACAGCTAATTTAGCTCATCTATAACCCAGGAATGGCACTGCTCTCATGACAGGCTCCAGAGTCCAGGATGTTGGTGCCCGCTCCCTCCCCCACCTCCTCTCCACAATGCCAGAGGCACTAGCTGCCAGTACAGCCTGTTCCCACATGCCACCAGGGCCAGCTTGTTCTGCAGAGGGTCCAGTGGCCTTCACCTCCAGGGAGCCCTCAGGGTGGGGCCAAAGGGAAAATCCCTAAGGAAGGGGTCAGAGTATGTGCCAATCAGCTCCAGGAGTAAGTTTGAAACAGGAGGTTCAGTCTGGGAGGCTTCCTTTTTATTAGGGTACCATCCCTGCTGAGGCTTTGGCTCTGTCAGTTCTAATGCCTCTGTCGCCTCCTTCAGGAAGCCTTCAGAGACCACCTTAGCCCACGGAGATCTTTCGCCACTTAGTAGAGCTCTCACTGGTCAAACATTTGGCAGCAAACAGCGTTTGCCATGTTGCCTTCTCCTGGGAGACAGTGGAATACGGTGCTCAGAAGGTGGGCCTTGCATTCTGGCAACTAGCAGCTGTTAGACCTGTGCCTCGGTTTCCTCTCTGGTAAAATGGAGAATATAACATATTGCTCATTAGGGGCACGGGGTGGGTGAGATGAGCCAGTGCATTGCCACGATCGTTGCTTTTAACTTTCCCATTGTGGTTCACAGGTCCACATGCATCTTCTGGTAGTCTTTCCTTCTTAAGAGAACTTACTTGTCCTTGAGCTCCTCTGTGTGCTCAGCACAGACAGGGGCTGTGCTCAGAGTAGACAGCAGGTCAAGAGCCCTGGCTAGCAGGCCGAGCCCCCAGCGCATGCCAAGTAACTGTTGAATGAATGAATAGACCTGGATTCTTACTTCTTTCTGAGCCTTAGTTTCCCCATCTGTAAAATGGGGCCATTGGCCTGGTCAATGTCTACGACTGCTCTCATCTCTTTCATTCAAGACCCTTGATGACTTCAAGTAAGAATTTGGTGAGTGGATGGAGGCTGGCTTCTGCCTCTCACTAGGAAGATGGGAATGGTGACTATTTGCCCCTCCAGGCCCTGCAGGGTGCCTTCCAGTTCTCAGATGGGGACTGAGAGTAGCTGCTGGTCAGAGCTGTGTAACCTTGGTGCAGGGCTGCTTTTCTGGGCCAGTGTGGCTCTCTTCTCACCACCAACACAGGGAGGCATTCACCTGGCTTAGCCCTCAGACACACGACATCCGCAGGAGCTGCCCAGGAGCATCCCTGGCCTCTCCAGCCTGCTGGGACCTCCCAAGTGTGAGCATCACGGTGGGGAGGGCGGGGTAGGAAGAGAGAAAGCACTTGGGGGATGGTCTTAGACTCTCTGGTTTGGAGTTCCTGTTCCTGCTTCCCTTTCTGTTTCCTGTGTGCAGCCTGAGCTCTTGACTCCCGGGAGGGGAGGGTCTAGGAGGGCGGGTGAGGACAGCTTTTTTGCACTTATCACCTCTGAAAAGCGACCTTCAGGCTGAGCCAACTTTGGGGGAAGAGCCTTCAGGCGTGACAGATTTGACTATAAATCTTCGGTATTAATGCCCGGTTCCCAAGGTCTGTCATCCTGTATGCCCGCGTGACAATTGAAAACAGTGTGAGGCCCATCTGTCACCCGAGGGGTCCCCGTCCCCTGCTGGCTTTGCCTGAGCAGGGGTGGCAGGCTGGGAGGCAGGGGTATGAAGGAAAAGGTAGGGAGGATCTGGCCAGTGACAGGGTTGGGGATTGCAGCCAATAGCCCTGGAATGCAGGCCCTGAGGGGTGGAGGCTGGAAGGCAGGGAGCAGGCCCCAGTTCCATGCCTGGGGTCGGAAGCCTGCAGGCAGGTGGGAAGAATGTCACCCTGCAGGAGCCGGGGCCTGGGGTTATCTCTGGCTCCATTTCCCATCTGCCATGTGGCCTAGGCAGGTTGGCTGCCCTCCCTGAGCCTCAGTTTCCACTCTTCAAAGCAAGGGGGTGGCTGAGATGGTTTCTGAGGTCCTTTGTCCTCTGGTTGTTCATGTGGAGCCCCCACCTCCCTGGCAGCTTTCAGACATTTGGTGATTGGTTTGATGGGAGCTGAGGATAACTGTACAGAGACACAGAGCACGCAGGTGGGGAGGGACTATTTAAATAGGGCATCAACAATGCAAGCGGAGTTTTCCTTCCCTCTCCCAGGAAAAGTGCAGGATGCTGCAGTTCATGGCTGCATCTTTCATGCACATGCCCCCGTCCCCACCCCTTCATGCAGAGGAGGACTGTGTCTTTGTTATCTCCTCATCTTGAACCTGGTAATAGCAAGTCGGTGATTTGGGAGAATCTGAGACTTGTGTCTGAAAGGATCTTCCAGTATCTCTAGCCCAGGCTTCTCACTGTATTGAGAAGGAACCCAGGGCCCGGAGAAGGGAAGTGACATGCTCAAGGTCACATGGCAGATGGCTGGGTAGGAAGCCAAGAAAGGGGCAAGATGTGTCCCCAGCTCCAATTTGCTCCTGAGGATTCTCTGGAAAGATTTGGGGCTGGAACAGACACTTCAAGTACAAATGGAAAACCACTGACTTGGTCAAGAGGACAGAGGATGGGAGCACCGGGAGCTTAGGAGAGGATTTGTCTGCCCCTGCTTTCAACTTCTTATTTGTACTTTTGATTTCAAGTGTGCAATATATCACATAGACAGAAGGGTGTATCGTAGAACCTGGATATACGAGTTAAAGAAAACACATGTATGATAAACCAAACACATGTATGATCTCACCCTGGACATTGCCAGGAACTTCAAAGCACCCCCTTTGGCGTGCTGGCTTGACCTGCTCCCTCCTGCTCCCAGCCAGACACGCCTCCTCTCATGGCTCTTCCAGAGTGAGAACATTCCCGAGAGAATCTGGGAACAGCGCCTTGGCTGAGAGGAGCACTGGAAATGTTAGGGCTGTTCTACCCTTGACCTTGAATGAGATCCCAGAGGGAGCCACTCCTCAATCTTTGCTTCTTGAGATCCGTACAGCATCCCACATGACCGACCCCTAACTCTTCTCCATCTTCCTCCTTGGCCTTCATCCAAGGCTCACTTGGGAGGTCCCAGCAGGGTAGAGAGACCAGGGATGCTCCTGGGCAGTTCCTGCAGATGTTGTGTGTCTGAGGGCTAAGCCAGGTGAATGCCTCCCTTTGTTTTTGTTTTTGCTTTTTTGAAATGGAGTCTTGCTCTATCACCCAGGCTGGAGTGCATTGGTGCGATCTCTGCTTACTGCAACCTCCGCCTCCCAGGTTCAAGTGATTCTCCTGCCTCAGCTTCCCGAGCAGGTGGGATTACAGGCACCTGCCACCATGCCCGGCTAATTTTTGTATTTTTGGTAGAGATGGGATTTCACCATGTTGGCCAGGCTGGTCTCAAACTCCTGACCTCAGGTGATCCACCTGCCTCGGCCTCCCAAAATGTTAGGATTATAGGCGTGAGCCACCGCGCCCAGCCCCGGGCTCCTCTTTGAATCTTCCTCAGGCCTCTGTCTTCAGCCCCTTCCCTGCTCCCTCTACAATCCTTTCTTCTGGACCTCACCACTCTCATGGCTTCGGCTGCCATGTGCAGGGTCCAGCTCCAAAAACCTCCTCCAGCCCATCCTGTATCCTGAGAGCACTGAACAAGCATGCCCTGCATCTTACTCGAGACATCTGCAAGCACCTCAGACACCAAGTCTTTCTTCTCCCTCTCATCCAACATTCAGTTCGTTGCCTAAGCTAGAGCTTTGTATGCCAACTTTCTTGTTCTTAAACCAATTCACTAAGTCACCAGATTTTGCTGTTTCTACTTGTGAAATGTCGCTCACACTGCCTGTCCCTTTCTCTCTCTGCTGGGCTCTTATTGTCCCTGCTTAGGCAGGACTGGTAAATCCCCAGCACTGATGCCACATTTCTCCTATCACGTGCCCGGGCCAGACATCACTACTCTATCATGGTACTTTTTCTCTTCTCCACACAGTACCCCAGGCAGCCCCTACCAATCTATGAGAATTGGCACATAAGATAAAAGTGATTTGCTATTTATGGCCTAGGTTTCATAATAACCTTCCAACTAGTCTCCTTGCTTTCAGTGTCTGTCCACACAAATCTGTCTTCTACATGTCTTCTGAAAGAATCTTCTAAAAGTACAAATGAAGCCAGGTTATCCTTCCATTTTAAAGTCCTTTCATAGCTCTCTTTTGCCAACAGGATAGAATAAAAGCTTCTTAGCCTGGCATACATGCTCTGCCGAGTGCTCTCAGCTTCTCACCGTCGTCTCTTACCACTGTATGGTTGACCCCCTCCCTCCTGCTGTGCCTGGAGATTCACAGTTCTATTGATGCATCATGCAACCTTACACCTCAGGGCCTTTGCACCTGCAGTTCCCTCTGCCTAGTGCCCTCCCCTTCCTCAGCCTCCTGATGATGCCTTCTCATCCTTCAAGGTCCTATCTTCCTGCACTGCCATGGCCCCTTCCCCTGTCACTGGGAGTTGTCCCCCTCGGTTCTCCTGGAGCATCCTGAGCAGCCCTGCATGATAGAGCTTGTCACTGAGGTTCATTTGAAATTTCTGCTGCATCTGGTTCATTTTACATCTCCAGGATCTGGTGCTGGTCCAGGCAAACATGGCCCCAGGTAGTTCATTAGATGCTGTTGGGGCAGGGGTCTGGATCTCATGCCTCCCCTGCCCCCTCCCATCTATCTCTGGTCTCTGGTGCTGCTCTCCTTGGCTAAGGGTCACCCCAAATTCAATGGTACATTAGTAACTCCAGTGGCTGTGGAGGAATCTAAGAGCCCGTCTCCAAAGCCTGAAATATATAAATGAAAACATTTTCATATTTTCTTAGAGCCCTTCCTTAACAAATGACTTGGCCAAAAAGAAGGTCTTTTCTTCTTCTTTTTTATAAGAATGGAAAGCCTGAGCAGGCATGGTTTATTTGTCCTGTTATTTTTTATGTCTGTTCATGGGTCACATGGAGACTTTATGCATTTGGGTTGAGAGAGGAAGGGAGTGGCCATTTACTGAGTGTCCACTTCAAGGAGGGGACTTCCACATATGGTTCTTCACTGAGTCCTCAGAACAGCCTTGAGAAACTAAATAATTGTCCCCATTATGTAAGATGAGGCTCAGAGAGGTTAAGTGCCCTGACCGGGCTCACACAGCAGGTAATTAAAGGAGGCAGGATTCAAACCCAGGTTTGGCTGTCTCCCAAACTCATACCCAGACTGATTTCTTCCAGACTGATCTCTAGGCTGCCCATGTGAAGGGGGAGCGGAAGGCAGAGCTAACATTTTGGGGTTTCCTTATGCTCATTTCTTACCTCTTCTCTCTTGTCTCAGGGTTCCTCAGGGAACCCGCAGTGTGGACACCTTCAGGAGGTTTTTGTCTAAGGATTTGGGGGTGGGTGAACTGAATCCCACAGGAAAGCAGGAGTGAGAGGGGAAGGGACTGCGGCCAAGGTGAGCCTGTCCATCTGCAGGAGCCTTGCAAGGGGCAGAGTGGATTTGGAGAGACACAACAGGCTCTCTTGAGCCAGGAAGGCTTCCTGCTCCTGCTAATGCCATAAAGTCCACCATTAGGGAGCCATTACTTTGGGTTTTTATACTTTTGATTCTTCAAAAGGTAACGTGCTCCTGGGAAGCCTCACATCTTACCCAGGTTATTGGGTCATGACTTGCGTGAGGGTCTGCCCCTGCCAGGAAGTTAGAGAGCAGGGGCCCGGTGAGGATCAGGGCCAGGGAAACCAAGCTGGGGTGATGCTGGGGTGGGGAAGGGAAGGGGAGGATGCCAGCAGCATACACTCCTGTGGGAGCAGCGGAGAGGCTGGGATGTGTGTGTGCATCCATAAGGGGACTGGATTTAGGGGCTCGGGGAGCCATAGGTCAGAGACATGGCTGAGATGATGTTCCTGTTAGTATCATCACAGGGGCTTAACACAGTCAAGGCTCACACAAAATGCAAATTGGGTGACTCTCTGGATACCTGCCTGCCACGTGGTAATCCAGCGATCCACCTGCTTCAGTCCCATGACTCTGCTGCTGTCTCAACATGTTGCCTCTAGAATCCACCGTGGCACAGGGAGGAGGAGTGGGGAGAAGCACCTCTGCTCCCCCACACCTTAGCTGGGAGGTGACACAGGTCATTTCCTCCTGTGGCCCATTGGCCAGACCTAGTGCATGGCCCCCCTGAAGTGCCAGGGGACTGGAAAATGAGGGGTTGCTCGAGATTCTCAGGGAGTGGGTGGGCGGGCAGGACCTGTGGTGTTCAGTCTGCAGCGTGTCTGCCCACATTCCCGTTCTGTCCTTACCCCAGTCTGGCCGTATCGTTTCTGCAGCAGTTTATTCAACAAGCACTTAAGCCAGGCTGTACTCTGGGAGGACAGTGGTGAGCAGGATGCAGACACTGCTGTCCGGGTCGGACGGGGGCTAGACTAACATCAGCCAACCCATCTCGAAAGTGAGGCCCAGCACAGGCTGCTCTGAAGGTCTGTTGGAGCCTGGGCTGTTGGAGAGGCATTGAGGTGGCTGCTGCATTGGAGCTGAGACTTGAGGGAAAACTTGGATGTGAGGATGGAGGAGTGTTTCCAGTGAGGAGGGCAGAGGAACAAAGGTATGAAGGCAAGATGGAGCAGGACCTGCTGTACACATCAGGGATGGCGTCCACGACCTGTGAGCCAGGAGCCACTGCTGGGGCTGGTGAGGAAACGGATGGGGTCAGGATACTGAGTGCAGAGAAGGCTGGAGGAGCCAGGACGAGTGTAGGGAGACTGGATGGGGGCGGCTGTGTGGTCTCGGCTCACACAAGAAGAAGGACGTGATGGAGATGGGTTATATTTGGGGGTAGACTCGATAGCACTTGCCAAAGGAATGATATGAGGGAGATGGAAGAATCTAGGATGGCTCCCAGTGTCTGGTTTTTGGAGCTGGACAGGTAGTGATGTCTTCCACGGACCCCTTCGGAGGAAAATGGAAGTTCCATTTTAGACTTGCTGGCTTTGTGTATCCAAGTGGATGTGTTGAGATGGCTTTGTGAAAATCTGCAGCCTGACAGCCTGGGAAACTTGGGGTGGGGTTGAGGTTGGGAAAGGGGACTTTGAGATCCCTGGGGAGCCCCATTTCCTGTTGCCCAGCTGTGGCCTGGGTGGCAGCCCCATTTTCATGGCTGGAGGGCTGGAACTTTGCTCTGCTCATGGGTGCACTGGCTTATCCTGGGTGTCTGCAGGGCCCCAGCACAGTCACCGGCACCCTGCTAAACAGATTCATTAAAAGAGAGGGAGTTCTCTGCCTCCAGAGGGTGCAGAGCAGCCAGGATGATCGAAAGGGGGGAAGGCATTAACTGGGCCTTCCCTGGAACAAGCAGTCTGCTGCCAGCTCACAGCCACCCTTGGGAGTCAGGAAATGGGGAAAGGAGAGGTGTGTGATGGTGGGGGGAAAGGCAGGAGACCCCACATGGCCCCACCAAAGAGAACAGGGTTTGAGGCAGTGTCTAAATGGCGCCTCTTCTCAGGGTGCACGTGAGATAAGAGTGGCTGGGGCCCTGGGTGCCTTAGGCTAGGCTCACCTTCCACATCCCTCCCCTTTTGGGTGTCATTCAGCAGATAGTGTGGTCAGTACCAGCCTCTGTCTAAATGGTGGACAAATAGGTCCAGGTAGGAAAGCTTTTAAGTGCTGGAAGCTGGGAAATTGCTGGAGATGGCAAATGGGAGCAAAAGACTTCTTGGATCAGTTTCTCCTCCACAATTCCATCCTGAGCCAAGCTCCCAGCATCTGGGGGCTTCCTCTCCTTCAGCTCGCAGAGCTAACCCTTGAGACGTGGCTGCGTGTGGGGTCCTGTGGGGCAGCCCTGAGTCTTGCACTGTGTGGGGTCCTCTTGCCTACATGGGTGACTGAGCCCCTGCCAGTCCACAGCAGCGGGCTTGTGTGGCATCTGCTTTAGGTCAGCTTCCTGCTGAGTGGCCAGGAGAGCCTGGGCTGCAAAGGGTGGGGGGAGTCGGAGCTGGCGTGAGTGTGAGTCCTCTTCCCACCCTCCCCGTCCAGAGCATCAGGAGCCTGACTGAGGCCCTTCGCAATGGGGGCCTGGCCAAGTCCCTGGTGGCGGTCCCCATTCTGTGATTCGCCATCCCCATGACCATAGCGGGCTTCCAGGTATGAGGCCCACTGCCAAAGCCTTCCCCCACCTTCCTTCCTCCTTTCTGTCTTCCCTCTCTTTCTTCCTTGCTCCCTTCGTCACTTTCTTCCTCCCTCCTTTCCTCCCTCTCTCTTTCCCTCCCCTCCTCTCCTTTCTTCCTCCGTCCTTTCCTCCCTCTGTCTCTTTCCCTCCCCTTCTCTCCTTTCTCCCTTTGCATTTCTTTATTCCCTCTAGTATTGAACTTCCAAAGTAGAGTTCCCTGTCATAAAGGACCTCAGGTCCCAGAATCCCTTGCAGGTCTACCCCTCCCCACCTACCTGGACCCTTGCCCCAACAAAGATACCTCTCTATCTTCTTCTTCTTAGCATAGGACTGCTTTAAAGTTGATGCCAGAAGTTTCTTGACCCTTGGGAAGCCTCCTGTTCTCTAGGCCATAGTGGACACCTGAGGTTGAGGGGACAGGCCCCATAGGAATGGGAGAGGCTGCCTCCTCCACCCCATTGGTGGGGGTGTGCCAGTGCTCAGGACCACCTGTGGGGGCACTGGACTGCTGGGCAGGTGGAGGGGTTAGGGGTGTCATCAATGCTGCTGGGCTGGTTTGTTTCAGATCTCTTGCCTCCAAAAAGACCTGGGGGCACTTAGCAGGAAAAGCCGAGTGCGAATGGAGACACAGGAGGATAAAATATTGTGGCTCATCCGGAGGAAACAGAGGGATTAGGTGGTGTCAGGTGCCCGAGTTGAGCGGATTACAACATTTGGGGCATTGCATTTGGCCCTAAGTTTTCTGACAGTTAAATCCAAAAGGGAGCCATCCTGAAGTGTTTCCAGGCAACAGAAAGCGTGCCCATTAATCTGTAGAGCAGTTTTTCTCTGTGGAAGTAAATCTCCAGCAGGAATTGATCATGTGGGTCTTGGTACAAAGGACATTGAGAGGTGCAGTCAACAGCATCTTCAGCTGCAGTTTTGCAGAAGATACAAAAATGCTGTTCGGTGGCCCATCCTGGCAGATGGAGGCAGGGGTCTAACATTAAATCACAACTCAGCTGGGGCCTGGGTGCCAGTAAGGCTGGGGCTGGGGGCTTTGCCTTCTGGGAAGCTCCCTGGATGCCAGGCTGTCCTTAGGACTTGGTGACCCACCCCAGCATAACCGTGCATTCACTCTCACCCTTCCAGGGGTGACGTTCAACATGCTCACTTACCTATCCAGCATGGGACACCTAAGCCCACAAGAGGCTGGTGGGGAGGGTTGAACTTTTTAGGGAGCCGGCCCAGGCAGCGGGGTGGGAGTGCCTAGGACAGCAGCTCTTTATCAATCTGCAGATGGTGTTGGACATTTTAACAACCAGTGTGGCTCTTCTGGTGATTCCCAGCTGGGTCTCAACCCTGCCCCTCATCTTGCTCCTCACTTTGCCAGTCTCTCTGCCCTGTTCCCAGCCTCCCTCAAGAACCCAGGCGAGCACCATCTCTCTTCATCCACTCTGGCACTTTCCCCCACTAGCTCCCACGTGCAAGTGCGTCTTAATCACTGCAGTCATGGGATGAGGGAGAAGCTCCTCACCCTTTCCTGGGCCTTCGCCATCCTAAGGGCTGGTCCCTGGGCTCAGCCTTTTAGGTGCATCAGCTGATTTAATCCTCCTAGTGGCCTGTGTGGTGGATGCAATCCTACACCCATTTTTCAGGTGGGGAACTGAGGCATAGAGAGTTTAAGTGCCAGTCCTGGGACTAGGTAATGCAAAAATCACCGTGTTGGTGTACATACTCACACACATTTCCTGTGTTTCTGTGTTCACTCTCCCCCCACACACATGTGCCTGTGCACACACACATGCCCCCTCACATGCACATTTTTACATCCTTGCTGCGGAGCCTTCAAAGGAGGTGCTGGGTCTTGTCCTCCAGCCCGAGCGCACCTGTGGAAATCATGGTTCTGGGATCCTCCCACCATTCCACACCTCCCACGGCCACAGCGTGCAGCTGTGGTCCCAGGGCCTGTATCTGGATGTGGGGGGTGAGGGCTTGAGGCATGGTGGCCCCATTACTCACAGGTGGGAGGACGCGAGAACAGTCGAGCCGCTCTTAAATATCTCTCCACGTCGTCCTCATTAATAACTGTAATGCCAGCATCATTCGCTCTTAAATAGCCTCATTTATCAACAAGCAATTTGCCGTGGCGAGGTGGTAGGGACGCAGATAAGCAGACAGGGCCGAAGTGCTTGCAAGACACCTGCCAAGTACCGTCCTCTCTCTTCCTCCATCTCCCAGGGGAGCAGGAGAAAGAGGAGGCAGCAGCAGGAAACTTAACAGGAGGTGTTCCTCCAACCCAGAGAGGGGCCGCAGGATCACCTTTTTCCAGACTCAGAGGAGCTGGGCAGCACAGGACAGGCTGGCTGCTGGGGAGGCTGGCACTCCCTGGGCCCCGGCATTTTTGTGGCACTCAGGGAATGCTCTGACAGCTCTTTCAGCCGCGTGCAGGACAGAGAGTCAGGAGGTCAGAGCCCGGCCCTGCTCTGCCATCTCCTGGTGGTGACCGTGGGGGTGCCTTGGGACCACCCACTGTGTCATTTGTAAATATTATCAGCAATGCTGGGCATCCTCTATCTTGTTTCTGATCTCAAAAGGACTGTGTCTAAAGTTTTTTTCATTAAGTGCAATGCCTGCTGTAGGTTTTTGGTATATACATTCTGTTGAGTTAAGGATGTTCCCTTCTATTCCTAGTTTGCTGGGGTTTTATTACAAATAGGTGTTGGCTTTCTCCTATGCATTGATGTCTGTAAAATGGGGACTTGAATGAGCAACTTACATACAAGTTCATGTACACACTAAAGGGCTGTGTCATTTAGGAGTGTATTGGCTGCAAGTTACAGAAAATTGGCTGGCAGTGGTGTCCACAAATAGGGGTGTGTGTTTTTCTTTCTTTCCTTTACTTTTTTCTTTTTTTTTTTTGTGGGACGGAGTCTTGCTCTGTCACCCAGGCTGGAGGGCAGTGGTGCGATCTCGGCTTACAACAACCTCCGCCTCCCAGGTTCAAGTGATTCTCCTGCCTCAGCCTCCTGAGTAGCTGGGACTACAGGTGTGTGCCACCATGCCTGGCTAATTTTTGTATTTTTAGTAGAGACGGGGTTTCACCGTGTTAGCCAGCATGGTCTCAATCTCCTGACCTCGTGATCCACCTGCCTCGGCTTCCCAAAGTGCTGGGATCACAGGAGTGAGCCACTGCGCCTGGCCGGGTGTGTGTTTTTCTTATAAAAAGTGGTCTAAAAGTTGGTGGTTGCAGAGTTGGTTGGCTCAGGGAATGAATGACACCATTAGAGACCTCAGCTTTTTCTGTCTTTGGCCATCCGTCCTGCATTGACCTTTTGTGCTCAGGCTGCCATGTCTGCAACATTCCAGGCAGGTGCAAGGGAGGAGGAGCTGAAAGCTCTTTGTTTGAGAGGATATTCCCACCTGCTCCCAAGCCAACTTCCCCTTCCATCTCATTGGCCAGAGTCAGCCAGGGCAGGTGAGGCTGTTTGACTGCCCCAGCCCAGCAATGATTCATGTCCCGAGGCAGAGGATAGTCCTACCTCCACTGGCTGTCTGAACAGATTGGGGCTGTGTGGGCAGAGAAGCAGTGGGAGGTGGGATGGGCATGGTTGCCAGGTAGGCACATCTGCCATTGTGAGTGGTCATGCTGGAGTCCCTTACTCCACGTGGGTGTCATCCTGCCCTCGGTGCTCCGATTCTATGACAAAGCCACATTTGAACAGGAGGTTGTCCAGGCGTCTCAGTCTGAGATGCTCATGCCCAGCTGGCACTTGAGAAGCCACAGAGAAGTCTGACTTATCTTCCTGGGGGACTAATTTTATTTGCAAATGGATGGAGAAAGAAAAATTTTATATTAAAAGAAGCATCAATATATTATGGAGTAGAAGACAGAGTTTATGTAGATTTTCAGGTCAGACCCACTTGACCCTAAGCTCCTGGAGCCACGCCTGTCCTGTCATTATGTAGATGTCAGTGACAACTTATTGAATGGATAAATGGGAGAATTAAGCTGCGAAGACATTATTAAACACAAGACTCTGAATCAATTTCATCTTTGGGGTCTGCCTCTTTGGGGTCCTTATTTCCAGAGATACTAGTCCCTGTCTCCTCTGCATCTAGGGATGTTTTGATGTGAATTACTGAATGAATAGGTTATTTGGTGGAGACTCTAGGCACTCTGGGATTACAGAGGAAAGGGAGGCAGAAGAATGAATGTGTGACCATCAGGGAAGGCTTCCTGGAGTGGGTGGGCCTTGAACCGGGAAAGATGGGATGGGAGGAGGGGAGCAGCCTGGTGCTTTTGTAGCACAGGCCAGCCTAGAGTGGGGGCAGGAGGCGGGGATTATGAGGGGACACATGACAGGGGCTCGAGGGGACACATGACAGGGGCTCAGCTGCAAGTAATGTGGCATAAGGTGACATCACTCTCTACCAGGGTTTCCCCAAATATCATCTTACACCAGACCTCCAGCAGAGTAGGACAGGTATCATAGTCCTCATTTTCTAGATGGGAAACGGAGGCTCAGGCCATAGCCACAGTTGCATGGTCAGTAGGGGGCGCAGCTGGACCTGACCTGGTGTGTCAAACTCCAGCGCTGTACTCTTGGGCTACTCTTCATTGTCCTAGGCCAGGGTCTCTAGAGACAGACTGAGCTGGAGATTGCTGTGCAGGAGGCTTACAGGGGTGTGCAGGAGTGAGGGAGCAGGACTGGGCAGAGGGAGAAGTGGAGCTGCAATGCAGCTGCTGGAAAGGCCTCAGCCGACCCTCTGGGGAGCCCTGGGGAGGGGCTGATCCCTACTGAGCAAGAGAGCCAGGCCTTGGTACCTTCCCACCAATCACTCATTGGGCACAGACTGCCCCCTGGGAGGGACACAACCCTGGGCCAGGCATATGCTCTGTACCCCTTCCCCTGTTGGCCTCCCCCACCTCCCCAAGGTGCATCTAGAACCAGCTGTTTCCCCTGCCTGGAATGGCCTTCTCTGCTCTCTCACCTCTCACCTCCAACTCATCCTCCAGGTCCAAGTTCACACATCATTTCCTTTATCTCTAAAAGCTACTGTCAGAGATATAGCAAAGTGCAGGAAAGTAGACTACTACGTGTGTAAAAAAGAGAAATAAAGTGTATATAAATATATATGAGTGTGTATATGTGTATACAGATGACCCTTGAGCAATGTGGGGGTTAGGGGTGCTGACCACCACACAGTCAGAAATCCTCATATAACTTTTGACTCCCTGAGAACTTAACCCAAGCCGTTCAGACCCATGTTGTTCAAGGGTCAGCTGTACATGCACATACGTACTTGCTTACATGGGCGTGACATAAGCGTGTCTCTAGAAAGAGACATAAGAAACTGCAAACAGCGGTTCTTGCAAAGGGCTGGATGGGTAGGAGGCTCTATGTTCCTTTTGAATTTTGAATTATGTAAATTAATGGCATAATAAAATTTAAATGAATCAAATAATTATTAAAAACACAAGTTTAAAAAGAATCGTTAAATCATTTGGTGGGGTGGGGCCTAACTGCTCACTTTTCTCCGTATGGCCCTTATCACCATGGTAATGAAATAATTCATGGTGTGATTATTTATTTAGAGTTTGTTTCCACCCCCTGGTTGTAAGTGGGGTGAAGTGGTCTTGCCCACCATGGGAACCCCATGCCTGGACACCCTGGTGAGCCTTGGAGGATAACCAGTCATCATCCTCAGGCCAGCTACTATCCTCACCTCTCTCCTTCTCCCACCCCATGCATAAAAACAGCCTACTTCCTTCTCATTTTTTGCTTATTAATGCTCTTTATGACCACTTATGCATCCAGCCTAGAGGCCCTTGCATAATATATCCATCCTGTGCATACACCATCATTGCATACATAATATGGCAACATCTGCACTCCTCAGGCCTTGGCCCCTGCCCCTCTCTGTACCTTTCTGGGAACCTCAGCTATTGTCCACTAGGTACCAACTCTGTGCCCTTCAAGGGGCCAGGCCCTGGGTCATAGTCAGGCCCGCAGGAGAGTGGGAGATGGACCATCAACAGTCGTTTTGTATGGCTGAATCTGCCAGTGAGCACAGGCAGCATGGAGGGAAAGTCAGAAGGTGCCTGGGTGGAAGTGTGGAGGAAAGGCATTTACTAAGAGAAAGGAGGTAAAAGGTTTTCCAGACAGAGGAACTTTGGCCTGCCACCTTCTCCTGAGTACAAGATGCTGTAAATTTGGGTACAGCTCCTAGAGAAAAAGATGGGAATCTTTCTGCGCAGGAGTCAGGGCTGCCTGCCAATCTTGGACCTGAGTCACTGGGTTTGGCAGCAGAACCTTTTCTAGTGCTGCCCTGGCCACTTTAACACCCCTTTTCCTGGTCCATCTGACTTGTCAATCATTTGATCCCTCCAAACTGATAGTATACCCATGATCCATCTGCTGCATTCTGTTCCCAGCCTTGATTTGTTTGACCCACTCAGAGTTTCTTTAAACATCTGATTGTTAAGACTTAAACATTGAAATGTTTCTTACAAACATGAATTTCCAGTTTTTGTTGATTGCACCTGGCAACAATCAGTGGGAAATGAGAAAGCTGCCTGCCTTAAACGGGACATATGTGCCCTGCAACTCACTACATTGTTCACCTGAACTTCTTTCTTCATCTTTTTTTCCTACTTATCCCTAGTGGCATTGACTAATTAAATAGCCTGAACATGTCTGTATCATTCTTGTTCTTAAAAGATATTTTTGCTTAATATGGAATTCTAGGTTGCCATTTACTTTCAGTACTTTGAAGTACCTTTCAGTCCTTTCAGTCTATTGACTTTGGGATCCACTGTGATCATTGAGAAATTACCTGCAAGTTTAAATGTTGGTACCTTGAAGGTAGTCTGTTTTTCTTCTTTGGTTGCCTTTAAAATACTCTGTTTTTCTTTGGTATTCTGAAGTTTTACTATGACCTATCTGGGTTTGAATTTCTATTTATTTATCCTGCTGGATTTCACTTGTCTTCTTGAATCTATGGAGTTTTTGATTAATTCTGGAACATTCTCAGCCATTATCTCTTCAAATATTGCATCTGCTCCATTCTTTGCTTCTGGAATCTCAGTTAAATGTAAGTTAGATCTTTTATTTTATTATCCATTCTTCTTAGCCTTTCTGTTGTATTTTCCATCTCTAACCCCTCTGTGTGGCATTCCGGGTAATTTCTTCAATTTTACCTTTCAATTCACTAATTCTCTTTCCAGCTATGTCTAATCCTCTACAAAGCTAATGTGTTTGAAATTCAAATGATCATATTTTGATACCTAAGGGCTCTATTTAACCCTTTAAAAATTTTCCTTGGTCTTTACTGGTATTTGCAAGCCTCTCTTTCCGTTATTGAAACACAGTAAACATGTTTTACATTCTATGCCTGATAATTGTAATATCTGAACTATTTGAGGGCCTGATTATGCCATCTATTTTTTTCTTTAGGTTTTCATTCACAGTGCCTCGGGGTGTGTGTGTGTGTGTGTGTGTGTGTGTGTGTGTGAATTTTGACTGTGAGCTACTCATTCGGTTGGTTGGGAGAGTGATTCTTTGAGACCTGAGATAAAGGTGAGAGTTCCTCCAGAGGGAATTTGTATTTGTTTTTGTTAAGCACTTAAGCTCACTACTTGTCTGGGACTACTTTAAATTAAATTCTTCACTTAAGGATTTTAGATACCCAGGCCGTGTGAATTTGGGCTGCAAATGCAGATGTGGGCCATTAGGGTTACAAATCCTTAAGAGTCACATTCCCCTCTCTATTCAGCACCACAATTTCAGAGAGGTCATTTTCTTTTCTTTCTTTTTTTTAAAGACTGGCTTGTGTGGGGGTATGAATTTATTTCTAGTCACTCTTACAATAAGGGGGAGGTTCTTTGGGGTGCCTGCTTGAGGGGGGGTGTTTCCTATTAGACCCCTATGCTGGGTGGGGCAAGATTCTGCCTTAGGCCTTTTCTCCTCTTTTCTGGGCCCCGGGGACTGTAATAATGAAAACTTGGGTTTACCTGGTTCTGTAAATGACCCAGCCTCTCTGAGTTTCTTCCTTCATTTAGTATTTGGACTGAGTATTCTTGATTTTTTTATCAGCTCATTTATTCACTTAATACATTTAAACACATTTTATCTGCTATTTTCAGTTGTTTGCAACTTTCAAGTCGATCCGGGTACCTACTGCATGTTATTAGAATCAGAAATCACGACCACTTAAACTATGGCCTATTTGAGAGCAGGATTTTTTTAAATTTATCTTATGACTTTTGTTGATTCTCATTGTCCAGGGTTGTGTCTGGCACACATACTGAAGCCACATGGTAGGTCCTCCGTAAACGTTAATTGAGTAACAAGTGCCTGAGTAGGTGAGTGAATAATAAGTAGATTAGTTGATAAAATGGGAGATCGTCATATTACATAGGAGGAAATTGAGGCCCAAAGAGGCCAAGTAACTTTCCAAAGCTGAACAGTAGTTGATAGCTGAGCCAGGGCTACACGAATGAGGGTCATTAGGGACAGCCAGGGCCTGGCTCAGAACAGGCCACCCTGATATCTTATGAATGACTTGGGAAATAATAGTAATGACTGACACTTATTGAACATGGACTTATGTGTTTGTTAGACACTTTTTAAAGCTTTACATGTATTAATTCTCACAACAAGCTTGTGTAGTAGATACTGTTATTATTCCCATTTTACAGATGAGGAAACTGAGGCACAGGGAGGCAAAGTAACTTGTCCAAGGTCACTCAGCTTGTAAAAGTGGCAGATCCAGGATTGAAAACCAAGTAAATCTAGCTGCAGAGCCCACCCTCCCAACTGCTGTATTAAGAGGGGCTGAGATCACACCTCTGCACTCCAGCCTGGACAGCAGAGCAAGACTCCATCGCAAAAAAAATAAAATAAAATAAAAAGAGGGGCTGTAACCAGTCTTGGCTCCCCCACCAACCTGGGTTCCATTCCAGGTAGCCGTGCACCAAATGCATCGATTGGGTGCTTTAAAGTCAGGCTGGGAGCTCCTCGCGTCATGTGATCACAGATTGAGATTGATTGGTGGAGGTCTGCCCTGAGACCCTCCTTCCACACACTGGCTGGTGGCGTGATGGGGTTGGGGGACTTTGATTACTTTGCAGTGTGGCTGCATCTTGCTTGAACCCCCTTAGACTTCTCCCCCAGTGCTGCTGTCAGTCCAGTGTGGCTAACTCATCAGCTCCCTCCTCCTGCACACCCCAGGAAACATCAGTCACCTTGAGAGACCCTGAGACGTGCAGGCAAGCAAACAGACTTGCACAGCCTTGGGCACACTGTCGAAATCCAACAAAATGCCCACAGTGACCTTAGCCCCAGACCTGTTTACGAGGTAAGAGCTTCTGTTGAACCAAGGTAGTGGGTGTTGGTTTGGCCAAGGTGTTTTTGGAGGAGTGAGCTATTTCTTCTCTTTTTGACCTCAGCAGAGGCCATACTCTACGCCCTTCATTTGTAACACAACTAGGAGTATCACACTTTAATCCTCTGAGGTTGTTGAGCTATTCAGTACAGTTTGTCAGAGGAGGAGGGTTTCAGCAAAGTTGGCAGATGGGGGAGACACACATTGGAAAAGATGAGGTAAAGAGGTCTTCATAGCAGCAAAGGAGAGCAGGAGTTTAGCCCCAAATCTGCTCCTGTTTGTGGGGTGTCCAGCAGCCCTCACCTGCCTCTATGAGCAATTGGAGGGCACTTGGTGGGTCTAAGGCCCTGTTCAGCTCTGACGTTCTGCGATTCCCACTGGAACCAGAGGCGAGCCTTCCCCACTCGAGCACACGCAGGTCCTGGTGCCAGCAACCCAGGGAGGTCACGTCCAGGGCTTACTGCCCTACTGCGCTGCCCAGCACAGCTCCACGGTGGTGCCGCACCCTGGAGAGAGGCAATTTAAGAGGGAGGCCCCAGCTAGAGAGAGCACAGAGCCCAGAGTCCTGCCACAGTCTCCAGGAGTGAAATTACTCGATGCTCAGGAACAGAGGGCATTGAAAGCCATGGGTGACAGGTGTCACAGGTGGCACGGAGGTGTGTAGGAGCCAATCTCTGGGCAGCCCCTTGGCTAAATGGCAAAGGGAGCTCTCTGCAGCCTACCCTCAACTTACCCATTCCTGTCTCCTGCCCACCCACATTTACCAGTTCCATGATGTGGGGCCTGAAAGCTTCTAGCTCTGTCTATACTAGACTGGAAGGGTAGATACTAATTGCAATGGAAAGAGGACATCTGAGGACTCTAGGAGTTTTCCCTCTGCCTAGTTAAAAACCAAACACACCCAACTAAAGAACATCCATCCCAATCAGGCAGACCCCAGACAGGTCAGGCATTGGGAAAACTGACCCTTACTCTCTTCTCTCTGCCCCTCAAACAAAGACAGCAGGACGCTCCTTGGGATGTGCTTTGCAGAGATGGGATGGAGTCCTTGGTGTGGCTTTTGACATTACAAGAACCACACTCCTGCAAACACTAGAACCACGTCACCTTGTGTTTACACACTCATTCATTCATTCATCCATCATTTGTTTAGTAGACATTGACCACAGGCCTGTCTGTGCCAGGCACTGCTCAAGGCTCTGGGTATACAGCAGAGAACACGGGTCAGAGTTCCTGCCTTCAGGGCGCTCACAGTCAAGTGAGAGATGTGGTCCGGAGGATCGAAGGCCAGTAAGCACACAGGGCGGGGTGTGCTGCGCTTGGAGTCTGCCGTGGGGGGCTCGCGGCCTCTTCCAGATTGTGGGATTGATTCAGCGCTCCTCTTGTGTTTCCCGGCTTGCCCCTGCCACAGCTTCTTAGGCAGCAACAAGGCCAAAGAAGTGGGGCAACTTGCCTAGGCTACACAGAAGGGCCGAGAGTGGAACCTCGGCGCCTGACTCCATGTCCAGGAGCCCATGCTGTACAGCTGTGGGCACACAACTCAGCAGTGCTGAGCCATAGTTTCCTCGTCTGTTAAGAGAGTGTGTAGCCCCCAGACAACTCATTGCGTGGGGGAGTGGTGGGGTTGTTGGCAGGGGAATCCCAGAATCGGTGGCCAGGAAAGTATGTGCATTGTGTACATATTTCAAGTTATTATGATTATGATCCCAGGTGCTCAGGATTTGGCCTGAGTGAAAGCAGCTCAAACTGCCCCTGACCTGCCACCCTTAGAAGCAGAGAGGCCCAGGTTCCCCACCCATGAAGTGGTGACTTGCGAGCTGGCAGGGATCCGGGCAGAAATCATCTAGGCAGTGTTCTCAGACTCCACACTCATGCATCCCCCTCCACAACAGAGATTCTGTTGAGAACAGCTTGTTTTTCCTTTACTCATTTGCTCATCTGTCCGTCTGTCCATCCATCCATCCATCTACCCACCCCAAGAAGAGACATGCCTGAGGTAAGAACAGCCAGAAAAGCCCCTGGCCCAGCATTTCCCCAGTTATTATTTCCCATTCCACTGGCATCCTTTGAGAGGCTCTCGGAATAAAGGGCTTCCTGAACAAATAGATTTGGGGAAGGCTGTATTTTCTTTACCACCTTGTGGAGCTTCACAGCACACGTTACTGTAATAAAGGCTCTGAGAGATCCTGCAGGAAAGAAACCTGTTCAAATTTTTTTTCTAATGCAATGTTCCCTAGATCTTTTGGACCAAGGAACGTTTTTTCACAGAGCACCCGTTAGCCTGCCAGGGAATTAATGATTCGCGAAATACACTTTGGGAAGCATTCCTTTACACACAAAATCCTTTTTTTTAATTATAATAGCGTGCATAGAATATTCATAAGATCTCTTATATACCTACCTGCCTTCTTATATAGGGATGACTCATCATTCAGCACTTCCTTGGCCTGTGGTTGAACATATCACCATGAATAGCAATCTATGATGATGCTTTGTCATTTACAAGAGCTAGTGAAGGGACTCAAATTATTTTAGTTTTCATTTTTCGGAGAATTTTTTGCCTTTCCCTTTTGTGAGCAGCAGAAGCTGTTGTTCATTTGCTTCCTATTATTGTCCATGCACCTGCTTGGGATTACCATAAATCGCAAGCAGCAAAGTGCCAAGCTCATCATAACTGTGTGTAAAGTACAAGTCAACAGGCTCTGAGTGAGGACTTGGCCCTATCTCTCTTTTCTGTAATGAGCTTGAAATTTAGTGCATGTATTTTGTGCCATGGCTTTTACCTGCTCAAAGGCCTTTGGGGCTAATTTCCTGCTTTTCGTCTATGTCTTGGATAACTGGGTGTGTAGGATGTGACTCCAGCAGAGGGAAGGCCTTCTGTGAATCATCTGGGGCTGGTACTGGATAAGAACATTGTATTTGGGGTCAGGCAGTCCTGAATCTTAAATCCTGGCTCTACCTCTTCCTAGCTGTGTGATCTTCGGCAAGTTGCTAAACCTCTCTGTGACTCAGTCTCCTCATTGGAGTGCGGGAATACCTTCCTCGCGTGTTTGTGGTAAATATTGAATGAGGTTGCGTGTGCAAAGTGCTTAACAGAGTGTCTCCCGTACGGTAGATGCTCAATAAATAGTGGCAAGGCCGGGACTGCGGTGAAGCAAGCCGGCCCCCAGGGCACAGAAATTCAGGAGACATTCTCAGACTTGTGCAAGTACAGGGGCAGGACCTAAGCGTGAGTGCCTCCTGGGTGCCTGACTTGCCTCATGCTAGTTTCCACCCTGTCTAGCTGGGTCCTGCTACCCCGGCACCCATAACCCACAGTTGATCTCAGAGACTGAGTACCTGGAAGGCGTCCGGTAGGATGAGAGAGACCCAGCCCTGCCCCTGTAACTGCCTGCCCACCTGAAAGCAGGTGAGCCCCATGAGATGAATAAAGGGTGTGTACCCAGGGAGAGAGGAATGGAGAATGAGCCCAGTGAAAAGCCTGAAGGCGCTTGCTCACCTGGGGCCTTCAGAGGGTGGGAACCACCACGGAGCCCCCGCCCTGCCCCTGAGTGGGGGCAGGGCCTCTGCCAACTGGGCTGGACCCCACTTCCTTGTCAAAACTTTTAAAAACACAAACAGAGGCAAGAACGGCATTTACATAAATCTCATTAGAAAAAGTGCAAGTTTCATAAATCTTGTGATAAATTAGTGTGATATCATTCTCAACGTGATGTATTAATTTTAGGGCAAAATGAATGGTGCTGTGATCATTGTGGGTAATTATGAGTCTCCTCAAAGAGGAAGTGATTTCTGGAGGGACTTTTCTGACCTCCTTCACGGCAGGAGGGTGGGAGGAGGGCAGGGCAGAAGGGAGGGTGTCTTGCTCACCTGCTTTTATGATTGCGCCTTTCTTCATTTCTTTTCCTGCTATTGAAAGGTGAAGACAAGCTGGGTTGGGTCTCTGGCTAAGGGGTGGACAGCAGGGGTACAGGAGGTGATGGAATTTTGAAATCAGGCCTTGAGTCCCAAATTCCCCAGAGCCAAATTATTTTAGAAAAGAATCTTAAGCCGGGCACGGTGGCTCACGCCTGTAATCCCAGCACTTTGGGAGGCTGGGGTGGGAGGATTGCTTGAGCCCAGGAGTTTGAACCCAGACTGGGCAACACAACAAGACCTCATCTCTATTAAAAAAAAATTCTAAAATTAGCCAGGTGCAGTGGCGCACTTGTAGTCCTAGCTACTTGGGAGGCTGAGACAGGAGGATCACTTGAGCCCAGGAGTTATGATTGTGCCACTGCACCAGCCCAGGTGACAGAGGTTTTGGGAAAAAAAAAAAAGAAAGAAAGAAAGAAAGAAGGAAAGAAAGAAAAGAAAAATCTTAAATTTCTAGGACCTAGACTCATGGAAACTCTAACTTAGGGGTTCTCAAAAATGTGGTCTCAGACAGGCAGCATTAGTGGCAATTGGGAGCTTGTTAGAAATGCATATTCAGAACCTGAAAATCTGGGAGGGGCCCATAAATCTGTTTTTAATAGCTCTCTTGGTAGTTCTGATGCACACTCAAGTTTGAGAATCACTGCTCTAACCGGGTGGTTCTTAACTTGGCTGTACGTGGGAATCACTTGAGGATTTATATCAGAATACTGCTGTCTGGGTCCTGCACTAGACCAATTAATTAAGACAGAATCCTTAGTGGTTGGGGCCTGGGCATCCTTATTTTTAGAAGCTCTCCAGGTGATGCTAATATGAAATCAGGTCGAGATGCATGGCCTCAAAGCCATTAATTAACATCTTTTTAATATTGGGATTGGAAAATTTTGAACATGGGAAGTGGCAACAAAGCAAAACATTTTTTTTTTTTTGCTCCACCTGTGGATTGGCCTAAGCTGAATGTGCCTGGGGCGCCCCCATTGTAGCTGGGTTCCACATGGGTAAGCACATGGAGAACTGGAAGAGGCTCAGGGAAGCTGGCCTCCCTGGAGGAGTGATTCCCATTCTTGCCTGCCCAGTACATCACCTGGCGATTTAGAACTTTCCAAAGCCCAAGCTGGCCCCTAGGCCAGCTAGTCACAACATTGGGAGTGTGGGATGCAGACACCAGTATTGCTCGAAAGCTCCAGCTGATTCCAGTGTGCTGACAAGTGTGGGAACTGCTGACCTCTAGGTTTTCCTCCATCACAGTTTCTCAGATATGTCCTGAAGATTGAAGGAACCTCAGAAATCATCAAGACCCTGGATATCAATTCCACAGCCCATTGGAATCACTCGAGTGGTTCAGCTTGTTCTTAAATCCCGATGCTTGAGTCCCTCCCTGGAGATCCTGATGTATGTGGTCTGGGGTACAGATGGACAGTTGGGATGTCAAAAGGGCTACAGGTGATTCTAAGGTGCAGCCAGGGCTGAAATGACCCTTTGCTGCACTGGGACAGAGGCCCAAGACGGAAGGGATGCCCCGGAGATGGCAGCCTCGTAGTGGAGAGTCATCCTCCAGCCAGGCCACTGCTGTTCCCCCACGGTCACATTCAGGGGACTGTGAGGATGGGTTCACGAGTGCAGCCTCATTCTTGAGCTATGGGGAGGGTGACTGGTGACTTCTCCCTGTAGCTTAGGGCAGAAGGGGACATCAGGATCACTTCTGAGAAGGAAGGAACCAGCATGTGCCTGCAAGTGTTTGGATAATCTCTTTGTGAGCCTTTAATGGCCTGCAGTGCTGTTTATTTTAATGATAATGTCAAGTTCAATTTGCCGTCATTTTTCAACATTTCCTTTTGTAAAGTTAATTGAACAATTCAATGAATTGAAAAGTTTCAGGAGAGGGGAAAAAAAAACACACCCACCCCACTGTTATCACTGTTATTAAATCTGGTAACTACCTCTTGGCTCTCCAAGCCCTGAGACAAGACTTCAACCCTCATGGGCCTGGGAGCTGCCGCAAGGACTCAGGAAGGTCAAACAGAACATTCCAGGGCCCCTTTATTCATGGCTGTTTCATGCTCAGGCTGCTATTTCTGGGCAGAAAAAAAAATATCCAGTCTGCCATGGACCCTGGCTGCTGGCTCTGCGGTAGCTCATTCCCCAAGTGTCCAAACCAGATTGTAAACCCTTGGGAGCCGGGTTGGGTCTTCTCTGCCTATCTATCCTCCGCTGCGGAGTGCCTTCCTTGTACACAGTATGTGGAAAACAGAGCCTTAATATCGTAGATATCTAAACTGGAAGGGACCTTAATGTGGTGTGGTGGAAAGAACAGCGTATGGGGAGTCCAGGGACCAATTTGAGAGGCAGCTCCTCCACCTGCTAGCTGTTGAGCTGGTTGACTGTGGACTTGTCACCGGGCCACCCAGCCCTGTTTTCTCCTTTGTAAAATGAGCTTGTTGGCCATATCAAGAATGCAAATATTCGGCCAAGTAGAGCTACTCCCTCCCCTGTGTGCATCGTG
The DNA here is from genome assembly GCF_028858775.2 of Pan troglodytes. Classification (NCBI taxonomy): domain Eukaryota; kingdom Metazoa; phylum Chordata; class Mammalia; order Primates; family Hominidae; genus Pan; species Pan troglodytes. The sequence goes on from NC_072406.2 coordinate 83,714,979, forward strand.
TGTCACTGGCAGATCACACACTTCTTCCTACTGACCTCAGATGCAACCTCACACTCCCCAGCACGACACCCACAAAACCGTGACCCGGAGATTGGAGTGGGCACATGAAACTTGACCCATTTGCCAAGATTGTTTTCAGTTCTCCTCGTGGACCTCTGCACTTTGGCCATTGATGCCAGCCCCTTCGTAGTGTCAGTGGGGAAGGAGAAGCTCAGAGACAGCAGCGATTTGCCCATGGTCACACGGCTAGTCCTGGCTGAGTGTGAACCAGGGCCAGCCACATCAGTTCTAGGCCCGGCTGATTCTCTCAGCCTTAAAGGCAGGGACTTCTCTAAGGCTGCCTTGCTCCCAAAGCTTCTCCTGTGCCCTTTGAGCCTGTGTTCCAAGTCCTCAACCCCCTGTCCTTGGACTCCCTGGAATGCTCGTCCTGAGGGTCACATTCGGGCCAGGTGAAGGGCAGGGATGCAGTTCTTCATGCCTACAGTTTGCAAACAGCTGCCAGTCCATCCTGAACTTCCCCAGGGTCCCAGGGAAAGGCCAGGAGAAGTGTGCAGTGTGATAGATGTGTAGGTCTGCCCGCTGGACTGTCAGCTGCAGGAGGGCAGGTTCTTCTGGCTGCAGTGTTTGTTTTATCATCAGTGCCTACAGCAGTACCAGGGACAGCAGGTGCCCAGGCAGTGTTTGCTGAGGGAATCAGTGGAGGATGTCAACAGGAGGGTCACTGAGCAATCCCAGCTCTGCCTTGTGCTAGCTGTGTGACTTTAGGCAAGTAACTTGACCTCTCTGTGATGCATTGAGTTGTAGGGGAATAGAGCACATAGGTGCCTATGACTGGTCCTCGCAGCCCTCAGCAAATGATGGTCCTTATTTGCTATGTCAGAGGCAGAGGAGCTCCGGGTTTCTAAGAGTCAGGGCCAGGTCCCTGAAGTATTGGTATTCAATGTCTGATCTTTCCTCTTGGGCATATTAATTTTTAAAAAATGTGTGTGTGAAGGGAAGGAAATCAGGATATCAAAGGGATAGCTGCCTCCCATGCTTATTGCGGCACTATTTGCAGTAGCCAAGATATGGAATCAACCTAAGTGTCCGTCAATGATAAATGGATAAAGAAATGTGGTATATATACACAATGGAATACTATTCAGCTATAAAAAGGAAATCCTATCATTTGCAGCCACATAGATGGAATTGAAGATCATCATGTTAAGTGAAATAAGCCAGGCACAGAAAGACAAATGTCGCATGTTCTCAGTCACGTGTGGGAGCTTAAAAAGTGGATCTCATGGAAGTAGAGTGTGGTATGATGGTTACCAGTGGCTGGGGAGAGAGTGAAAGAGGGGATGGTTGATGAGTAAAAAAATATAGTTAGCTCACGCCTATAATCCCAGCACTTTGGGAGGCTGAGGCAGGCAGATCACCTGAGGTCAGGAGTTCAAGATCAACCTGACCAACATGGCAAAACCCCATCTCTACTAAAAATACAAAAATTAGCCACGCATAGTGGCACATGCTTGTAATCCGAGCTACTTGGGAGGCTGAGGCAAGAGAACTGCTTGAACCCATGAGGTGGAGGTTGCAGTGAGCTGATATCACGCCATTGCACTCCAGCCTAGGCAACAAGAGTGAAATTCCAGCCAGGTGCCGTGGCTCACGCCTGTAATCCCAGCACTTTGGGAGGTGGAGGCAGGTGGATCACTTGAGGTAGGGAGTTTGAGATCAGCCTGACCAACATGGAGAAACCTCGTCTCTACTAAAAATACAAAATCAGCTGAGCATGGTGGTGCATGCCTGTAATCCCAGCTACTTGGGAGGCTGAAGCAGGAGAATCGCTTGACCCCACAAGGCAGAGGTTGCAGTGAGCTGAGATCATGCCATTGCACTCCAGCCTGGGCAACAAGAGTGAAATTCTGTCTCAAAAACAAACAAAACAAATAAACAAAAACTAGCCAGGTGTGGTGGCACCCGCTTGTAATCCCAGCTACTCGGGAGGCTGAGGCAGGAGAATCGCTTGAACCTGGGAGGTAGAGGTTGCAGTGAGCTGAAAGAGCACCACTGCCCTTCAGCCTGGGTGACAGAGCGAGACTCCATCTCAAAAAAAAAAAAAAAAAAAAAAAAAAAAGGATAGTGCTGTGTAGCACAATAGGGTGGCTATAGTTAGCAATAATTTATTGCATATTTTAAAAGAGCTAGAAGAGAAGATCTGAAGTGTTCTCAACACAAAGAAATGATAAGTGTTTGAGGTGATGGATATCCTAAATACTGTGATCCGATCATTACACATTGTGTATGTATCAAAATATCACAGGTACCCCATAAATATGTACAATTATTATGTATCAATAAAATAAATACATTTTTAAAAATATATGTGCCTGTGTGTACTTCACTTATTCCTCCTCTTCCCTGCCCCCAGAGCCTCTGGGTTTGTGTCGTCCGGCCCTGTTTAGTGCCTCCTTCTTCCCTGGATTAGCCTGTCCCCATCAGTGCAGACACCTGTGTGGCCAGGTGAGCCCGCAGCCCCTTCTCTGACTCTCAGGAGGGAATGGCCGTCTTGCTGGTAGCAATAAGTAGACTGAGGAAAGCCAGGGTGCTAGAAGGGAGCCCATCCCCACCAAGTCTCTGCCTCAGGGCTGCTCACCTTCAGACCAGGGTCCACCTGGAGGCCGCCCCCATGGGGTTAGTTGCTTTGGGGTGAGAAGAAGGCTGTATTCAGGAGCTGAGTTTTGGATTTGGATAAAAGGCTTTGTGATAAAAACCATGAGGGTCGTGGAATGAGAAAGACTTGGGTTGGACTCCTGGCTTGGTGACCTTGGGTAGGTCACTTTACCCCTCTGAGCCTCTTTTCTTTTCTTTTCTTTTCTTTCCTTTCCTTTCTTTTCTTTTCTTCCTTTCTTTCTTTCTTTTTTTGTTTTGTTTGTTTTGTTTTGAGACAGAGTCTCGCTCTGTCATCCAGGCTGGAGTGCAGTGGCATGATCTTGGCTCACTGTGACCTCTGCCTCCTGGGCTCTAGCAATTCTCCTGCCTCAGCCTCGAGTAGCTGGGATTACAGGCCTGTGACACCACCCCCAGCTAACTTTTGTATTTTTAGTAGAGACGGGGTTTCACCATGTTGGCCAGGCTGGTCTTGAACTCCTGACCTGAAGTGATCCACCCACCTTGGCCTCCCAAAGTGCTGGGATTACAAGGCGTGAGGCACTGCACCTGGCCTGAGCCTCAGTTTTCCTACCTGTATAACAGGGATGCGAACCCCTCTGTGTAAGGCCATTAGGAGAAATAAGTGACAGAGTAAATGAATGAAAACCATTGAGTGTGGTACCTGGCAAAGAGTCATGCCCAGGAAACAGAATGCTGGTTTCCTTTCCCCCTGACAGTTCATGCCGTCCCCTCCAAGTGGACGGAGTTGCAGGAGAGCACAGGAGTGAAGCTGGCCTGTGGGCTTTGAAGGCAGAGATGGTTCCTTTGACCCAGGTCAAGGGTTTTCTGATGACAGTGAGGGCGTCGATCAGTGAAGGGTGAGCCTAGAGGCTGCCTGCCTCTCAGGAGAGAGCCGGCCAGTGTCAGAGCTCACTCTACTCCCTCTGACTTCCCCCAGGTGGAGATATTGGTGAAGCCTAAGATGAAGAAAAGAGCTCCCCTGAGGTCAAACCAAGTTCAGGACCCAGGGCATTTGAGAGACTGAAGGCAGGAGGGTGGGAGGGGGGACCTAAGACAAATGAGATTATCCCCAGGAATCAAGGCACTTAACTGGCCTGTCTGATCCCAGAGGAGAGACAAATGAGATGGCAGGCTCCAAGGCCAGCTCAGGCTCTGGGGAGCCCATCCCAGGGAGAGTGGGAGGGCAGGAGCCCCTGGCCCTGGCAGGGACCCGGCCAGCCAGGAGGAGGAGGGTAGGTTTCCCTTCTTGCAGGTGGGGGTGTGCAGCAGGCTTGATGGCCATGGTGGGATGGTTGGAGTGAGGAGTAGTTATTCTCAGAAAACCCTGGCCATACCCGTGGCCTTGGAATTTGAGGCTGGGGCCCTGCTGTTTGCAACTCCTTGGCTCTGCTACTCACACATGCATGGCTCTATCCCAGGCGGCCCTCTCCCGGCCAGGACCCTTGCTTCCCTCTCTGCAAAATGAGAAGGGGGCTTTGTCTGTTTGGTTCTCACTTCAGCAATAACTAGTCCCTGCTTCTGAGCTAGCCTGCAGACACCAAGGCTGGTTCTGTCTCTCTAACAGCCCTGAGCCTGGCAGAGGCAGACCACTAGGTTCTTGGCCCCTAGATGGGGAAGGACAGTAGATCACAGCTGGTGTGAAGTCCTTTTAGGTCACAGGTTGCAAAAGCCTTGCTTTCTTGTGCCTTTTAGGATTGATTATGGTGGCTGCATGGAACCCTGTATTATGAAGGATTCTGAAGTTGAATGCAGATTCAATGGGAAAAGGTGCTGTGATTGATTAATAAGGTCTGTGTGGTCAAGAGCTGGGACTGGCTAGCTCCCTGGCCCTAGAAAAGCAGTAGTTAATCATGAGGGATGGGGAAGAGGAGAAGGAAGATTTGCCAAGCGTGTCCCAGAATATCAACTTCTACCTTCAAGGGGTGATGGCCTCTTGCCTGCTGTGCAGAGGTGCAAACAATGAATCCATGCAGGGGCCTGGTATGCTTTCGGGTGACAGCAGTCTGGCAGGCCGGGCCCAGGGGTGCAGAGGGAAATGTGCATGGCCAGGGAGATTGAGGATGCATTGGGAAGCACTAGACATCATGGTAAGGAATTCGTTTTCATTCTCTGGGAACTAAGCAGGCGTTTGAGCAGAGTGTGGCACAATGGAAGGTGTGCTTTAAGGAGATGCTGCTGCAAGGAGGGAGCAGGGTATGTTCTCACACCGCTTATTCACCCCTCTGTGTTTTGGTAACAAATATTGCTTTCATCCTTCTCTCATCTAGAGAAAATAAAAAGCCCTGCAGCCTGTGCTGCCCTGCCAGAGTTTCTGGCCCGCCCCTCATCTAGCAGGTACTGCTCTCCAGGAGCCGCATGACCACAATCCCCAATCCCAGCCCTTGCCCCTCAGTGCAAATAACAACAATAATAGTAATAACAGTCATCTCAGCGATCAGCATGGGCCCAGCGGGGCCTCAGGGGAAGCTGTGATTGTCCGCCCCTTGCCTGGAAGGCAGATGTGGACTGCTGCTGAGGGCCGAGGCCACGGTGGAGGATGTGCCACCAGCTTTGCAACTCCCAAGGGGCCTTAGCAGTCTGGTGGGCAGATTCCTACCTCCTACCTCCAAGATGGGGTACACAGCCCCCAGGATGGGGTACAGGGCCGGTTCCTCAGAGACTGGACCCCCAGTCATTGCACAGCTGTGATTCCTGCCTGGGCCCAAAGACAAGTGCTACTGATTTGGGTGTTATTAGGTTTTGATCAGCTATCCTTTCCCCTGTCCATTTGTGCACACAGTTAAGAATTAACTTGCTATACTCTCTCTTCCCGTTGTGGCTCAGAGACCTTCATGACTTTGGGGGGCTGTCTTTTCCTAACACCTCTGGGCAGTTGTTAGCAGGATTCATTTATTTACCCAATGACTATTTATTGAGTGCCTCCAGGATGTCAATCCCTGTGTTAGGCTTAGGGATGTGACAAGGAATAGGCAGGTCAGGCTGAATGTGCTGCGTGATGGGCAGGGGGTTGGGGTAGGTGGTCAGCAAGTCAAGTGAATAAGCAGATCCTTTCAGAGAGAGAGGATTGTGAAGACAATAACGTGGAGTCTTAGGACACTGAGTAACCAGGCGTCTCTTTAGCTAGACTCTGCTGATTGAGAATTTGAGGAAGGCCTCCCCAAGGTGCTAACTCGCCACCCGAGAGGTGAATAATGAGGAAGCTGCCGTAGAGGTGGAGTGACCTAGGGTAGGAACCTTCCCAGCCAAAGGCACAATCAGGGCGAGGGTCCCGAGGCAGCCACGAACTTGTCCTGTTCAGGAACAGAAAGAAGGCATGTGGGGCCAGATGGGGCTCAGCCCAGTGAGCCTGTGAGATGCAGTGATGGATGTTATCTTGGACCAGATCACTAGGGCCTTAGAAATGGTCAATTTAAGTTTTTTTTTAATTTAATTATGGTAAAATATACATAACATGAAATTTGCCATCTTAGCCATTTTTAAGTGTATAGTTTAGTAGTGTTAAGCACATTGACACTGTTGCCTAACCGACCTCCAGAACTCTTTTTCTGTTGAAAACTGAAACTGTAGCCATTGAATAATAGTTCTCCATTCTGCCCTTCCCGACCCCTGGCACTCACCATTCTACTTTCTGTCTCTATGAATTGGATTACTCTAGGTACCTTATATCAGGGAGACCACATTGTACTGTATTTGTCTTTCTGGGACTGGCTTATTTCACTGAGCATAATGTCCTCAGGGTTTATCCATATTGTAGCATGTGTTGGAATTTCCTTTCTTTTTAAGGCTGAATAATATTCCATTGGCTGTATCTACCACATTTTGATTATCCATTCATCTGTGGACAGATACTTGGATCGCTTCCCCCTTCTTGGCTATTGCAAAGAATGCTGGCGTGAACACAGATGCACAGTGATTAAGTTCTTGAATGTTCTGCTTTCCACCCATGAGGTTAGGCTGGGCATGGTTTGGGTGGCACAGAGTGGAGGGGCTGGCCTAGCTGGATGCCCCTTCCCCATGAGGGTAGGAGAGGCCAAGTGCACAGAATCCTCCGCCGCACTGATTGAGCCAGGAGTCCTAAGACTGGGCCTTTCAATCATCCTGGGACGGGTGGAGCTTTTCTCTGCATCTAAAATGGGAACCATAAACCAGGCTGACTTACAGGCAGTACTTACTGGTCTGGTTGTTTACGGCCAGCGTTTTTTCTGATTGGTTGATGCCTGTACTGTGCCTGTTGTTAAATATTTGAATATCATCCTGCTATAAACCAGCCACAGGACTTCTAACCTGGCTGTGTGTGAGCGTCTCCTGCAGGGAGAGTGGGGGCTGCTGTTTAAAAGTTTACACTCTGGGCTTCCCAGTAGCCAACCCAGTCAAGAGGGCCTGGGAATTTGCATTGTAAAGCTCTACAGTAGTTCCAATGTACCGTCTTAAACATGCATTGGAAATTTGGGATCCCCCAGAAATAGACCTTGTGATGAAGATTTAAGTGCAAGAAGCTTACTGGGGAGGAGGTTCCAGGAAACACAAGTAGGGAGTGAGGAAGTGAGACAGGAAGGGAGGGAAGCCATAAAGATGCGTTATTGTCAACCAAGTTGCCAGTGTAGAACACGGACCTCTGAGTTATGCTCTTGAGAGGTGCCGAAGCTGGGCTGTTTACCTACCTTATCCACAGAGCTCTGAAAGTCAAGCCAGAAAGGAAGGATTCCAAATTCTTGGAATTTTATCTAGAAAAGAAGACTAAGCAGCTTTTGTAAGTGAACTTTTAGGAGGGTTCTAACATGATGATGATAGCTAACATTTTTTAGCTCTAACCATGGTAGACAAGGTCATCCTTATCTATCATCTTCCACAGCAACTCGGCGAGCTCCGCTACTGGGGCATTGGTTCCCGGCACTTCCCGGCTGTGCTGTGTTTAGGAGGAGCAGTCTCTGATGGCCGGAACCCCTCGGGAGAACACTCACAGGGGCTGGCAGTTAGAAGTCAGGCTGGTGTGTGTGGAAATGTGTGTGCTGAGGGACAGAGGGCAGGGTACCAATAGCGTCTGCTGCGGAGACCCAGCCAGCTCCCATCTCTCTATCATAAGAGGGCATTCCAGCCCCTGTGAATAGCAGGGTATCCTCCTTACCGCTGAAAAAACACCAGGCCTCATCCATTGCTGGTGAGAATGTAAAATAATACAGTCACCATGGAGAACACTTTGGCAGTTCCTCAAAAATTTAAATGTAGAATTACTGTATGTTCCAGCAATTGTGCTCCTAAGTATACATCCAAAATAATTAAAAACAGATGTTCAAACAAAAACTTGTACATAAATGTTCATAGCGGCATTATTTCCAATAGTCAACAGGTGGGAACAACATAAATAGCTGTCAACTGATCAATGAATGAACAAAATGTGTTACATTCACACAAGGGAATATTATTCAGCTGTTAAAAAGGAGTGAAGTACTGATACATGCTACAACATGAATGAACCATGAAAACATTTGGCTAAGTGAAAGAGGTCAGGCACAAAAGGCCACATACTGTATTATTTCATTCATATAAAATATCTAGGATAGGCGAATCCATAGAAACAGAAAATGGATTCGTGGTTGCCAGGGCTGGGGAAGGGATTCATGGGGAGTGACTGGTTCATGGGCATGGAGTTTCCTTTGGAGATGATGAAAATCATGTGGAATTAGTGGTGATGGTTGCACAGCATCGTGAATGTACTAAATGCCACTGAATTGTGTACTTTAAATGGTTGAAGAGGTAAATTGCATGTGATGTGTATTTTACCACAAATTTTTACAAAAGGAACTCCAGGTATCCTTCAGCCCTGAGATGCAAGGTATATTGTTTCTCAGGTGGGAAGCAAACCTGTGTGGCATGTGTACCCCAGGGTCCCCCAGCCAGAGATGGTTCTCCTGCATGGCTGTAACTAAGAGCACTGGGCTGGAGCTGAACCCCAGAGATTGGCCTCACTCCTGTAGGAATAGCACAACCATAGGTTGCTGGAAACCTCCCCTAGTGGAGAAACAAGCCTTGCTTCCCAGAGAAGCCAGGGCTGGGCCCAGCTTCTGTAGAGGCAGAGCAGCGCTGGGCGGGGGAGTATGTGCCCAGCTGGAAAATTGCAGGGCGTCTTGTCTTAAATATAATATTAAATCGGCACCTTTAATTAGTACACTTAGAAAAGGTCACTAGCAATTACCTGGGACACAAAGAAGGCATGAGCAGGCAAGAGCCCATGAGGAAGCTGAAAAGGACCATTTTGAGCAGCACATAATTGAGGGGAAAATGGATAAAAGTCCGGGAAATTACAGGGTGGGTGACAGCAGCTGATGGCCCCATCCCTGTCCTGCCCAGCGCCCCCTTTCTTGGGAGGACCTAAGCATCAAGCCTGAGAGAGCCATTTGGGATATTGGGCCCAGTTGTGCAACCTTGGCTGGAAGGCCAGGGTGGTCTTCCCAGAATCCTCTTGGCCAGCTGGGAGCTTGGCCCCAGATCCTCCACCTGGTCTGGGCCCTGAGGTACAGCAGGTGAGGATTGCGGTCCAGGGGGCTGCAGGCTGCCATGGACTCACTGTTGCACCTGGACAAGCAAGGCGCTTATGGGCCTCCGTTTCCCCATCTGGAATCTGCCCAAGGCTTTGGGAGGTAACTCAGTGTTTCCCAAACTTTGCCACTAGGAATACCTGAGAGCAATGGAAAAGAAATGTATACTCCTAGAAGTCAGGGGAGGCTGGAAATTCATTTATGGCTTTAGATTATATCTTTACAAATAAATTAAACATAAATAAATTAGGCCGGACATGGTGGCTCGCACCTGTAATCCCAGCACTTTGGTAGGCCGAGGTGGGCAGATCACTTGAGGTCAGGAGTTCAATATCAGGCTGGCCAACATGATGAAACCCCATCTCTACTAAAACTACAAAAAATTAGCTGGGCGTGCTGGCGGATGCCTGTAATCCCAGCTACTGGGGAGGCTGAGTCAGGAGAAGCACTTGAACCTGGGAAGTGGAGGTTGCAGTGAGCTGAGATCATGCCACTTGCACTCCAGCCTGGGTGACAGAGCGAGACCCTGCCACCAAAAAAATAATTAATTAATCAATCAAATGCTGCTCCCAATGTCTTCCTGTTCGTTTTAGTATAAAACATTTATTTGTCACCGGGCAATGCAAACGCTTTGGAAAGATGTGCTTGGTTTATCTGTGACTTTCACATACTTCCTCTTACACCATCTAGAAAGAGCAATGAACTGGGAATCTGGGAGTCTGGAAACTTGGGTTTGAATCCTGCCTTTGTGGCTCACCATTGTACTTTGGGCAACTTGCTAAATGCCTTCAGCTTTTCCAACTCTGAAATGGGAGGGTTGGGCTCTGAAGATGTCCCAGGATTTTACTCCTCCTTCTCACCTTCTCCCATCACCTTGGATGCTGCCATTTCCTGCTCTGCTGTTCTGCTGTTTGACCTTGGAGAAGCTGCTTCACCTCTCTGAGACTCAGCTTCCTAATCTGCAAAATGGATAGAATAACAACTACCAAACAGACTTGCGGGGAGGATTTAATGAGAGAATCCACATGAATGGACCTTGTGTCTGGCATATCATAAGAGCCCAGTGAATGTCCAATGTCTTCCTTTTCCAGATCTTGGGCTTCTTGTTAGGATCTGATAGGTCATGTCCATGAAGTCCTGAATCTTGAGTTTACATATTGAGTGTTGAGATATCTGTGCTGTGGAAAGAAATGTAGGCTCTGAGCCCCAAATGCCTGGGATGTGGATTCCAGCTCTGCCATTTGCTGACCATGAAGACATGGTAATCACCTCATCACTCTTTGTTGCCTTATCCGTTAAATGGGGAGAATTGCATTATTGACTGAATTAGTGCATGGAAATAGCTCAGCTTATGCCTGGCTTATGATTAGGGCTCAGAAATGTTTGCTAGCATCATTATGTTAGAACTGTCCTAAAAGTTCTTTTCTAGATAAAATTCCAAGAATTTGGAATCCTTTCTTTCTATCTAGCTTGATTTTCAGAGCTATTTGGTAAATGTGAGAGTCAGTATTTGGGGCAGGTAGTGTCTGTCTCATTTTATAGGGGAAACTGAAACCTGGAAATAAGTGATTTGCCTTAGGCCATGGCTCCAATCTCCTCACCCCTTTGAGAATCAGATGAAGACTATAGACATTGTCTTCGGAAAATGACACGCTGTACACTTATAATATTTTGTGTACAGTTCTAGTGAGTTTAAGGACCTCCTGAAGCTAAGGAGACCAACCATCCCAGTTTGCCTGGGGCTTCCTGGTTTTAGCACATGTGCTGGGAAATGCTTCAGTCCTGGGCAAAGCAGGGCAGTTAGTGACCCTACCTGAAAGCTACACAGGGGAGCTGTGAGCCCCAGGAGATGATGCCCTGCACTTCTTAGGGAGGGTATAGACCAGGCATCCTGAAGCCTAGGTGCCCTCAGGCCAGGGCTTTGCTTCCTGGTAAGGGATGACACCTGCCTCTCAATCCCCTTCTTGAGGATGGGAACTAGACCTTGTCACCCAGTTCTAGACTGGAGTTCCTTGAGGCTCAGCTACATCTTCTTAACCTCTGTGTACTCCAGTGCTCATCATAAGGCCAGCACCTGGTCACTCTTGAATGAATGCCAAAAGATTTTGCAAAGTATTCTGAATTAGAGAAGGTGCTTCCATTTGCAAAAGACAGAAGTCCAACTAAACTGACTTAGGCCAAAGAAAAGGTTGCAAGGGGAATTATTAGCTCATATAGCTGAGAAGTCCAGAGGATGGAGCTAATGTCAGCAGAGCTGGTGACAGACCCTCAGAAAGCCATCAGGAATCTGTCTCTCCATACATCATTTGCCTCTGTTTTCCTTTGTGTGCTTCATTCTCAGACAGGCTCTTCTTGTGTGGTGCCAAAGATGGCTGCCCGCAGTGCCAATGAGCAACTCCCATGAAAGAGAGCTCCTCTTTCCCAGTAGGTCCAGCAAAAGTCCCAGGGCTGGCTTTGATTGGCTAGTTTGGGTCACATGCTCATCCCTGAACCAGTCATCATGACCAGGGAAATGGCACACTCTGATTGGCTAGCGCTGACTTATATGCTCATCTTGGAACATAAGACTTGAAATATTGGGGGCCTGTCCTCATCTGAGCCACTTGGAGAAGGAGGTCTTCAAATTAAAATCAGAGAAAGGGGGGCAGGCAGAAGTCATAAGTGTCTTTTACACACTCAGAACATGGTGAGTGGTGGTTCCCTGACACCATCATGACACACTGTGACAAGTGGACCAGGGTGGAGGTGGGGTACCTGGATCAGAGCTCACAGATGCGCCAGGGCCTTGTGATGATCCGTGGCCTGCTGGAGGATTGCTGAATGGCCACTCCCTGCTGAGAGTTCAGCCACCTGGGCAAGGTAGGAAGGCATAAACGTGACCTCCCTTATTTTCCCTCTGCTCTCTCCCTTGGCTACTCCAGGTTCTTCTGTGACCCAGTTGCTGGCCCGAGACATGGACAATGACCCCCTGGTGTTTGGCGTGTCTGGGGAGGAGGCCTCTCGCTTCTTTGCAGTGGAGCCTGACACTGGCGTGGTGTGGCTCCGGCAGCCACTGGACAGAGAGGTATGACTTGCCCATACCCCTGCCCCAATTCTCTCCTGGGGACAGGAGGAGACACTGGGGGAAGGACGGCCCGCCATCTTTTGGGGTCTTCCTCTAAGACCCCATTCTGACTCCACAGTGGCATCTTCCTGCCTGAATGGTATTCCTCTTCAAGGGCCAATGCTGGTGTCTGGACTTAGGGTTGGAATGGGTGGCTAGAGGTGTCTCCAAGCAAGCAGCTACATTGGAGAGGCAAGAGGGACAGTGACCCTGGGTTCATCCCTTGTAGAATGGCGCTCCATGGAGGGTACAAGTCTACCCCTACCCCCAGTAAACATTCCCCCAATATCCAGAGAAGCAGGAATTGACGGCATGGTAGCCCTTAGCAAGTTAAGGTAAAGACGTGAACACATCCCCAACCCTTACCCTCTCCTTGCGTTTGAGGAAGGAACCATAGAGGTGTGTAGTGACTTGCTCAGTGTCACACAGCATCTTAGAGGCAGAGCCAAGACTAGCACCCAAGATGCTTGGCTTCTGTCTTTTATTGCTCTCTTAAAGCAAGGATCCATATTCCACACCTGCTTCCCCAACCCAAAGGGCAACGCTGGTATTTTAGGGAAGCCTTTGGGTGCCTGGTTCCAGGCAAGCTCCTAGGGCAATCCTGGAGCCCCTCCCGCCCCATTTAGGGCCCAGGACCCAGGACCTCAGCACCGCCTAACTGCCCCCCTCCCTCTCTCACTTTTCTTGCAGACCAAGTCAGAGTTCACCGTGGAGTTCTCTGTCAGCGACCACCAGGGGGTGAGTGTTCCCTGGGGCCCTGGAGGCATGTTCCTGGGGTCACAGGATTTCTGGACCCCTAGGGTGGAAGAGGCCAGAGTCAGGTGGCGGCGCTAATTGCCCGCCTTTCTCTTGCCAGGTGATCACACGGAAGGTGAACATCCAGGTCGGGGATGTGAATGACAACGCGCCCACATTTCACAATCAGCCCTACAGCGTCCGCATCCCTGAGGTAGGAGCCACTAGGGTCACCCTTGGGGGTATCAGAGACCTGCTGCTCCCCAGACCACCATGGTGTAGGTGAAGAGTCAGGTGGGGAGAGCAGCTGTGGCTCTTCTGCCCAGACCTCAGCCCAGGTGCCAACTCTGAGCAGGTTGGCGAACATGCTGGTACCCTGGGAATCGGGGCCCAGCCTGGGGTTGGGAAGAGCAGTTGGGCCGGTAGGTTGGGAGCCTTGTGCTGGAGGCTGAGCCCCACACCTCCAGCTGGAGTCAATGGTGGGACAAGAGTTGGGAGAAGCAGGTGTTACACCCTCTTTCCTTCCACTCGTATCCAAATGTGGGCCTGGGCAGGGTGGGTGGGCAGGCCTAACCCCAGATCTTCCTGCTTTGGCCAGAATCAGGTCCCTCCAGGACTCAGGGAGCATGCAGTTCTAGGAAGGGGCTTTCCCTAGCCCCGCGCTCTCCACCATGGTCTCCCAGGCCCCTGTACTGTGTACTCTGAGTATGTTTGCATGAGTGCATGCGTGTAAAATCAAGCCATTGCTGGTAATTGAGAAGTACAAATTATTGCATTACAAATGGTTCGTTAATAAGCTGGCTGCCAGCTCCCGATGGCACCAGGGTTCCCACTGCTTGCGGCCCCTCTCCTGGGTGGCTGATGGCAGTCTTATGGTCTGGCAGTTAGTGATTCAAAGACTCTGAAGTGGGAGGGTAAAGGGCTTCTCACTGGGTGTCCCTCGGGCCTGCCCTCGGGGTTTTGGGCTGGGCGGTGGCAGTGAAGGGTTGGGATGGGAACAGTGGAAGGTAGAACCCTCTGGAAAGGCAGGTTGGCACCATGTCATTTGAGTTCTAACTCCTTGATCCAATGACTGATCAGGGAGTAAAAAGTCCTGAGAGAATATCGCAGTCAGTTCATGGATGAGGCTGGGCATGGGAGAGTGACTTGCCCGAGGTCGCACAGCTTTAACTTCGAGCCACCTGGCTTCTAGGGCAGGCTCAGCCTCCCTCGAGGGTGACGAGATCTTGCTCATACACCCCACTCCCTGGCCTCTGTTACTGAGCTGCGAGCCAAGGGTCCTATGCTGGCACCAGATGGAAGAGAGGACAGATGTGCAGGTGGGGATGCAGCGGAGGCACCATGCCCTTCGCCTGCCTGGGGCGGGAAAGAACTGGGGAGCCCGCAGTCCTAAACATGGGGGCATGGTGCTCTGAGCTGTGGCCGGTGTGCCCAGGGACTGCAGCTTGGCTCCTGCTCTCTCTCATTTGGAAGTCTCCCTAATTTAATTAAGGGTCTCTACGTGCCAGCCTGCACTCCGGGCCTGGGCTCAGAAACCAAGGGCACGGCTCAGAGTTAATGAGCCTTGGACCCATTGCTCAGCTGCCATCCTGGCAGGCATGGCTGCCCTCTCTTCCCTCTCATGGGGCAGCAGGGAGCCGCACTGGCAAGGGGACGAGGGGTCATGTCCCTCCTCTCCCGCCCTTGGGCTGGGAGCCAGCCTTTTCCTTTCTCCTGCTTCAGGAGATGTGACTTCCAACACTTGGCCCTGTTGGAATCCCCTGGGATTCTCCAAAGGCCTGTGCCTCCAAGGAGAGAGTCTCTTCAAGTCATTCATTCATTTATTTAACAAATATTTATTGAATGTCTGCTGTGGGCTTGGCTCTGAGCCAGGCTGTCATTGTGCAGAGACCTGGGAGGCCACAGGAATGTGGAATGACAGGAGTTAGAACTAGAGGCAAGAGACCCTGGGTCCAGCCCCTGCTCTGTTCCCAGCTTGCTGAATGTGTTTGGGCATGTCACTTCACCTCTCTGTGCCATGGCCCTCCTTATCTAATAAAAACAAAGGGCAGGTGGATAAAGTGGCCTGCATGATACCCATCTGACAAGGAGAGGGTAGGCTGAGAGGAGCCAGCTGCAAAGGACACACCGTCCTTGGAGGAAGGCCCACATGGTTTACTTGCTCATGTGTAAACATCCCCGGTTGCTTTAGTGGCCTGATACTCGATGCCCTGCTTGGGGCTGCTCAGTGTGGCCAGTGGGGATGTGGTATCAGCTGGACGGAGGCCTGGCTACTCCTGATCTGAGGTACCTTGACATTGACCAGCCCTTGCCTGGTGTGGTCACCTGAGCTGGAAACTAGCTGCCTGGCTCTGACCACAGCTGGGGTACTAGCCCAGAGTCTACTGGCCCCTGGCCCGGAAATGAGCCCAAGCTTTCCTGCTTGCATTGAGGTCACCCTGGAAACCCCAGGCCCCTGCCCTTTAGAGTGTGATTCAGCAGCAAAGGGCCCTGCAAATGTGAACAGGGTGAGGATGCAAGCCAGAGAAATGGGGTGAGGGAGCACTGCAGACCCTGTTAGGTGTGAATGCCAGGGTCTGCCAGGGTGATCAGAGAAATCTCAGCAGGCTTCCTGGAGGAGGTGGGTTTCCAGCAGAGTCTGGCTGAGGTAAGCAGTGGTTGCTCTTGTGCTGTTTCGTGGGAAGAGAGAAACTGGAGTCAGGACACCTGGGTTCTAGTCTGCTGGCTTCAGGCCCTACAGCTTTCGAACTAGGGAGTTGAACCCAGCCCCTTCCAGGGCTGACATCCCATGATCAGAGGATGAAACCCAGCAGGAGAAGGTCCTTCCCATCCTTCAGCACCTTATCGTTCTTTGCAGGATGGCCGAGAAGCTCTGGTGGCCGCTTCCATCCATTCAATTCCTCTCTTGGCCATCTCAGCCATCTAGGGCCCTAATAATGATGGAGTCTGTTGTGTGCAGAACCCAAGGATTGGCACAGGGAGTAAGTTACAGGGTGGCAAATCCAGGTCTATCTAAGGAAGAGCTTCCTAATAATAAGACTGCCCACACACACCCATGCACACACAGTCTATGCCCCTGCCTTGCTGAGAATGTGCTGAGCTCCCCATCCCTGGAGTTATGCAAGCAGAAGTAGGAGGACCACTTCTCTCCAGCCATCTAGCACTGCGTGTTGGGGAAGTGATGAATCAGAGGGTCCCAAACATGCCCCAGCAGAATTTCCCAGGGGACTGGTTAGAAAGCATATTCCCAACCTCTGCAATTGTGAATCAGTAGGCTGGGGAGAGCCAGCCCAGGAAGCTGCATTTTTGACAAACTCCTCTGGTAATGGTGAGAACAGCCAGGTCTGGGGAGCCTTGGAGGATCCCACTAGAGGTTTTCTGAGAGGTGCTGAGGGTAGCCAATCTTGGATGTGAACTTTCAGCCCCTCCATGGCTGCCTGGAGACATGGCCCACCTGGACCCAAGTCCTCAGGCCAGGAACAGCAGGGAGTGGGAGGCGGTTCAAGGCTAGGCATTGCCCCGCTGCCTGCCTCTCCTTGGCCCCCACTCCCTCTGAAAGCCTCTGCCGGGTCCAGCCCCCAGCTCAGGAGAAGCTGGGCAGGTGTGTGTTTGAGTTTGTTTGTTCTCGTTCCCCTCCTGCCCACCCCACTCCCCTCACTAAGCTGTTCTCCATGTAATTATCCATTTTATCAGGGTGAAAGGCCCTGCAATTCACTTGTCGAAGTCCTAACGAGGCAGCGTAGATGCTTTCAAGTCCATAAAGAAAAGGGAAATCCTGCTAGAATTGGCAACTTAATTCACCAAGCCAGCCTCGACAGACCTCATTAAGTCCCCGTGTATTCATTTCAAGCTAATGGCTGTCATGCTGACTGCTGTTTGATTTGCTGTAATAGACTTTTATGGCGTTCCAATTTGCTCAAACATGTTTGCCTGTGTCTGTGCCCAGCGGTGCTGCTCCAGTACCTCCGTTAGGGGCACGTGCCCGCCTCGCTGACCTTCAGCACTGCCCCCTCCCTGCTCCTCCCAGGGCCAACCCCTCAGCCCTCCAGTGTGCCCCAGGGAGGTGACCCTGGTGCTGGGGTGTTTAGGCAGGAGGATGGGTGTGAGGTTAGAAGTCTGGTGGTGCCAGGTGGCTCACTGGGTCAGGGAATCTGGAGGACCTGCTGGAGTCTCAGAGGTGGCTGTCCTTGAAGTTCTGACAAGTTCAGCCTCCTTAGCTGGGCAGTCTAGGCCTTTATCCATCTAGCATCAACCTACCTTTCCCAACTTATTTTTCAGTATTCTCTTCTGCTATTCCTTCATATGAACTCTCCTATCAGCCATAGAGCCAATTCAATGGCAATGGATACCTGTCTGTTTCTCTCTCTCTCTCTCTCTCTCTCTCACACACACACACACACACGCACACACACACATTGTACTTTTCTAACTAGTACTGGAGTTCAGCCTAACTCAACTCTGCCTGTCGTTCAAAGCCCACATCTCACCTACCATGTTCGGATCTGCCCAATTTTTTTTTTTTAATGAACACAGCAAACATTTGTTGAACAGCTACTGAGCAGGGTCCAGGGATTCTGAGCTGACTTGGGCATGCAGGATAGGAAAAAATGCTACCATTTCCCAACTGTGTGACTTTAGACAAGTGACTTAACCTCTCTGGATTTCAGCTTTCTTATCTGTAAGATGAGCAACAATATCTGTCTTGCAGGATTGCTGTAGAGAATGTAGCTAGGAAAAGTCCTTAGCACAGCCTGTGGCTTGTAGTGTATTCAGTAAAATGCTGGTGATTAAGACCAAGGTCTTTGTCCTTGGTGAAGGCAATTTTACTAAGAGAAAGTCAAATAAGTGAATGTCTAACTACATCTAAATGTATTAAATGCCATGGTAGCTTTGTATGTGCACAGTGTATTGGAAACAGTGTGGTCTGTACATGGGGGCTATTTGTTTGGGGCCTTAGAGGCTGAGTAGGAGTTTGTTAGAGAAAGAGACTATGGTGTCTGTGAATATCACTCACTTTCAGGGATCCTATAGCTTATTTTCATATATTGGAATTTCCCAGAGGAAAGTCAACTCTGATTTATGATTAGAGACACTGCTGAGGAGGGACAGTGGCTAAGTGGGTGTGTGTCCTTTGCAGGTCCCCACTGTTACCTCACAGAAACAAAGCCAGGCTGGAAGTGAGCCTCTGGGTCCCTGCCCAGGTCTCTGTGACAGGTCCTGTACAGATCCTTGTCCCATGGCCTCAGGTGACCAGCTTGAGGTGGGGATGAGGCTACTATGGGGAAGGGCTGGAGCTGGGGTGAGATCCTGGGAGCCTGAGAGGTGGAGGGTCCTTGCCTGAGCCTCAGTGCTGGCTGCGATCAGGGTCAGAGCCGAAGCCACGCCTCCTGGCCCTGGGCCCCACTAACCTGAACCACCTCTCCATGTCCCTTAACAAGGACGAAAGCTGCTCATTGCCTGTACCGCCTTACTAGAGATGGGAAAGCAGAGAGAAGGGTATCCCTGGATGCCATTTGTCAATGAAATCAAATACATAATTTATTTCTATGGTGACAGTAATAATAAATCGATTGTTGTTGTTGGTTTCCTGTGTGCCCAACACTGTTTTCTGCATGGGATCTCAGGGAGCCCTCACCACCACCTCCTGGGGTAGCCACTCTTGTCATTCCCATCCTACAGAGACAGACACTGAAGTAGGACAGTTACATGGCATGCCCAAAGCTAGTCAAAGGGATGGAGCCAGGATTAGGAGGCAGGCCTGGGGTGGCACGACTTTTTGACATGTAGCTTCACTTCTACCTGCAAAGTAGAAATAATTATACCTGTCTTGCAAACATCATAGTGAGGATTAAAGTAAATGAGATCACTCATGTAGAGTGCTCAGCCCGGGTCCCAGGATAAGTGCTTGCTCAGGAGATGGCTGTGGCTGTTGTTTGTGTGTTCATCTCTCCCGCCAGACTAAGCAAGGACTGAGCTTGGTCATCTGTGCATCCTCAGCACCCTGCCCCAGGCCTGGCGTATGGACTGTGCTCAGTGTCTTTTGAGTGAATTGGGTGAATGGAATTCACAAATGCAGACAGCCATGCGGCTCCCTCTGCCTCTTGGGTGGTGTGAGGACAAAAGGAACATTTACACAAAGTACTTTGCTCAGCCAGCTGGTCTACCGAGGTGAGGGCTTCCTTACTGTGCATGGTCCAGGGCTGGGTGAGGAGCGGTGAGGCCTAGCACTGAGCTGGCAAGGGCACTTTCACATGTGCCTTGCACTCCACTTTCCTCCCAGACACTGAAAGCACCTTGCCCTCTGCTGGTGCTCACTAGTTCCTGGATCTCAGCCCTGTCATCCTGTGTGCTTTGGCATGTGAGGAGCCCTGGAGTGGTGGCCAGACAGGGTCCAGAGCGTGCAGAGGTGGATTTGGTCCAAGAGGCCAACTTATTAGCACCCACCGCAGCCAGCAGCAGTGCCCCAGCTACCTTCCCACATGGCGTGCCTGTCAGATGCTGAATGATTTATAAACTGCATCCTCAGGTTGCAGCGAGAAGCTGGGGGGTGAGATGTGAGGGGGCTCCCACTGGCTTGTGCCTGCCATGGCCCCCGAGGTGACAGCTCCACTCATGAGCGTGTCATCTCCCACGCCAGGAGAGGCAGCCCCTTGACAGGCCATATTAATTTATACCTTGGGGCCACGGGCCTTGGCGGCCCCTCTGCATCTATAACCATGCACCTATTGATCTGGGAGAGGGAGACCAATAAATCATCGCAGGGGCTCTGGACTCCTGCAGGCCACAGCCAGAGTAGGTTTTTCTGGCTGAGCGGCAGCCCCAGACGATGTCTCTATGGCCCTCGGCGACCACCCTGAGGTGCCTGCCCTTTCCCTGGTCTGTCCCCTCTGTCAGCACGGTGACACATGCCTGGAGCCCTGCTCTCTTGCGGCAGGCAGATGCCATCGCCTGCGGCAGCCAGGACAGCAAGCTCTGGGCTGGTAGTGGTGAAGCGACATATGCTTGTGGGCAGAGCAGCAGGGCTTTCTACACAGTCCTGAGGGTTGTGTGTGTGTATGTGTGTGTGTGTGTATGTGTTCTTATTTAAATAATATCTTCTGTATCTCCTAGTGTTTTCACTGTCTTTCATTTGTCCTCATGACAACTCTGTAAGTTAGGGGGGAATTATTCTTTTCATTTTATATATAAGAAACTGAGGCCAAGACAAATTCACTGACTTCTCCAAGTTCCCCAGAATCAGATAGACCTGCAGCATGTTCCATCCTGTGTCCTGCCTCCCAGAGGGCCCTATGAACTCGTTCTCACCTTCCAGCATCTTTGCATGTATTGTTTTGCAATTTGCCATGGCCTGCTTTTGATTTGCAATAAGTTGCAGGGCTGAGGCCCTGATCCATCCCTGGCTGGGGTAAGCGACAGGGAACTCTGGGCCTCATGCACAGGCTTAGGAGGTCCAGTGGAGAAACTGTACTCAGAGCCCACTGCTGGCTGTCTGCAGTGAGGACCACCCCTGCTAGGCATCACCTTGTAGCTCAGGACCCAGCCACGGTCATAGTGACACCCCTTCCTTGTGGCCTGCAGTGTTAGTGTGCTGCAGAGGCACCTCCGTGATTTCGGTCATCAGCTGTGCACACAGCATTGTTTGTGAGAAGCAGGTGATGACCCCCTTCCCCTGCCCACACACACACAGGCTAAATGCCAGCCTGCTCCCCTTGCCTGCAGGGAAGATTCAACATTTTCTGCCACCTCTTTCTGGTTCTTAGGTGCCAAGGAGGGAGTCAACGGGATCCCACAAAACCAGGGCCCTGAGCTCAGCCCAGCCACACACTCAGAAGCTGCTTGCTTCCTCCTCCACCCAGTGGGGTGAAGCCAAGGACCCCTGGTCCCTCATGTCCCCTGTAACACCACCTCTTCCATGCCCATTGGGGGCATGGCCAAGGCTGTGGGCGTCCTCCACCACCCATAGCACCACGAAAGAGGACAGCGTGGGAGCAGGAGATGGAGGGAGCCCAGCTGTAATTATTATTTTGTTTTAATGGTAATAATGTTCTTAATTACATCGGTTTCCTCGCCGATTCTAGCTGGGAGTCTTTGGGGGCCCATATAATTCTATTGCAATGATTGCGGGACCCTCTGCCATGAATACGAAGCAGGGGGACTGTGCAGAGCCCAGCTCTCAAGCATTAGGGATTCTACGGCACGCACCGGGACACCTTTTATTGTGCCCCCTGCCCTTTAAATAAAGAACCTCAAAATGGAAGGAGATGATAGCTGCCTGCTAGTTCTGCTGCAGTGTTGGGCTGTCAGCCTCGCACGCTGAGTCCATCTGCCATTTTTCAGCTCCTTTCTTTTAAATGGTTTCCTTGCCCCCATGGTGGGGCCTGATGGAGGGAGGGTACAGGGTCTTCTGCCTGTATGCCTTTTCCTCCAGGCAGTGGGGCACCCCAAGTGGGGGCAGACTTAGGAAACCAAGGGTCTAGAAAGGCCCCACCTACAGCCAAGGGCAGCTTTGTATCGTGAGAACCTGTGTCCATCTGTGACATGGGGACCAGACTTCAACTGCATTGTGATGGGGCTGTGCACATGTGGGCTCTAACTGCACACTGGGAGGCCATAAACAAGGTGTTAGCCTCTCTGAGCCTCAGTTTTTTCATCTGTAAAATAGGGATACACTGAGTTGTGAAAGTTTAATGAGAGCACGTGTATGAAGCACCACATACATAGGTTGTACTTGGTAACTGATGGGTATTACCTTTTTTCTTTTCTTTTTCTTTTTTCTTTTTCTTTCTTTTTTTTTTTTTTTTTTGAGACAGGGTCTCACTCTGTCACCCAGGCTGGAGTGCAGTGGTATGGTGTGATCACAGCTCACTGCAGCCTTAACCTCCTGGGTTCAAGTGATCCTCCCACATCAGCCTCCCAAGTAGCCAGGACTACAGGCACATACCAACATGCCTAGCTAATTTTTGTATTTTTTGTAGGGCCACCAGCATTTTGTAGAGACAGGGTCTCACCACGCTGCCCAGGCTGGCCTCAAACTTCTGGGTCCAGGCAGCCTGCCTGCTGCGGCTTCCTAAAGTGCTGGGATCACAGGCATGAGCCCTCTCGCCTGACCTGAAGAGTATTACCACTGTTATGAAAAGCTTTGAGAACTTCAGGAAAGTTGCCTGGAAGTCCGAGGAGCTCGACAGATGGACTCATCCCCGTGGACTGATTGGCTGAAGTCAGGGCATTGGTGGTCAGGAAACTGACATTCCATTGGCAGTCAGGAAATGTGTGGGAAACATAAAACAAAGACATGGCAAGGGAAAAAAATGAAAGAGTCATCAAGAAACAGCTGGTAATAGGCCTAGACTATTCCACGTAGACTCTGTGAAACCAGCACAGGGTGACCCTGGAGGTGACTTAATCCAGCCGCACACTCTGTGGGCGAGCAACACACTGAGTAAGGGTCAAGGATCTGCCCAGGGTCACCCCGCAATTAGTGGCAAAGCATGGGCCATCAAAGGTGGCTGGGGAAGATTCTCAGGAACAGGCTTCCAGAACCTATGAAACGGAGCTCAGCCCTGGGCCAGAGGCACAGCACTGCTTTCCCAGGTAAGGCCTGAGTGTCCAGAACAGGGCTGGGATGAGGGTGCTCCCCTCTGGGCAGCTCCCCAAACCCCATGAGCAGTAGGCCCGGACTGCCTTCTTGATGCAGGTCACAGGTGTCCACAGGTGTCTGATCAGCCACCAGCACACTGCGATTGTTTTCCTGTTTCTGGGGGCTCTACAGTTTTTATCTTGGTCCCTTCACTTATCCTAACAAGTTCAAGTATTGTCCAAACAGCCTGGGGACAGGTCTGGCAGCCCCGTGACATGGAGGCCCACCACACAATAGGCTTGTTTTGATGTGTGCGCAGGCTGCCTGACCCACCTTGTTTTCTACCAGGAGGGGGAAATCGAGACAGCGCGAGCTTTGGGTTGATGGAATTATTATAATTTCTCTGATTCCTTAGCAGCCTTTAATTACTTAGCAACTTTGTGGTGTTGGCTGGAAGCTGTGAGGGCTGGGCTCTCCCTCTTTATAATAACCTTAAGTGGAAGCCACCTGTCCATCTATTAAAAAGCCCGCTCTTCTCTCCAGATGAGATAATGCCACCGAGAGATGTCACCCGGGGCATAATCACTAGATACAATGTAATCGTCCCCACTCACTGTCTTCATCATTGATCAGCCAGCCCACCTCCCAGGCGTGGGGCACTGCCAGCCCCAGGGAGCCCAATGCCCACTCACGTCCTTGCCCCGGAGAGTTGTGGGCTCAGGCTGGTCCCCTCTCCCAATCCTGCTCCCAAGAGAGGGAAATGGTGTGGGAGGCCTTTTCCCACTGACCCCTTCCCATCCCTGCACCTCCCAGTCTGAGCCCACACTTCCCACCATTGCTGACACGAACCCTCCATTTCAGAAATCCATCCCATCCGTGTGAGGCTTTGAGCCCCTGGTGTTCCTGTCATTCCTATCCCAATACCAAGTGGTCACTTTCCTGCCACCCAGCCTTTGTTCCTGCTGTGCCCTCCCCTGAGATGCTGCCATCCAAGCCCACAGCACCATCTTCCTTCCTGCCAGGAGCCAAACCCGACACTTCCTTCCTCAGAACCATCCTGTGGGAGAGGGTAGGGGAGGTTGGTCCTTTATCCCCATTCTACAGATAAGCAAGCCAAGTGCTAGAGATGTCAGAGCATATATCCCCTTCAGAAGCAGCTGCTGAGGGCCGGCCCCAGGCTCTTCACTTAGTCCTCTCTCCTCTGGATTTGGAGGCACAAGTCTCTGCTCCTTATACCCACCCATCCGAGCTTCTAAACCTCCCTCCCAGGTGGGCCCTCTGCCTCTTGACCTTGGCCCAGCCTTTCCTTCCTGGGGTGGCCCCTGGCCCTCCACCTGCAGACAGGGGCGGTCGCCTGCCTGTGCACAGTAAGACAAGTGCAGCTCAACCCTGAGTCTTGGGCGAGTCGCCTCACTTCCAGGGCTCGGCTGCTCCTCTGTAAATGCTCATCCTGGGCCTGTCCACTCCATGCTGTCTGGAGCTTAAAGCCTCATGCCAGTGGCATGAATTAATTCCTAGAGTATTTTTTCTGGTGGCCCCCACAAGCTTACACAGGTCTTTTTTTTGTCTTATTTTTTGAGGAAACGTATTACTTAAGCTTACATATGGAGAAGCGAACACTCATAAATGTTCAGCTTTATGAGTGATTGCAAAGTGAATGCATTTGTGTAACTGCACCCGGATCGAGAAGCAGAGCCTCGCCAGCATCTAGAGATCCCACTGTGCTCCTCCCTGTCCCTCTCCCTTCCCTTAAAGGTAGCCACTGTCCTGGCTTCTAACCCCGTGGCTTGCTTTTGCCCATTGTCATTTTATTATATCCATTCCAGTGGGTTTCTGTTAACATGTAAGCCCCTGGGAGCAGGCAGCCAGCTTCTTCTTGGGGGCCACTCCCCACACTGGTTAGGAGCATGGTATTAGGAGTACCACAGAAGAGTTTGAATCCTGCTCTTACCACTTACATCTGTGTGTCACTGGGATGCTTACTGTCTCTGATCAAATGCATGTGGTGCCGACACAAGGTCCCCACTGTGCAGGCGATATGGGACAGTCCGCCTATACATTGCACGCACCAGGGGGAGCTAACCCCTGTGGTCATTACCTTGAGACACTCTCTCCCTCGTCCAGGGTCATCTTTCAGGTGGATATGGAGCTGCCTAGGTGCTGGGATAAGAGGCTGGATGCATGAAGGGGAATCACAGGGAAGTGAATGGGATGGGGAAAAAAGTTGGATTGAGAGGAAGGAGAAGGGAAAAAAGGAGAGGGGTCTTTTCCCCTCATACTGTCTCCTTCCATCCTCAGTGTAGTCCTTCCAGTTGGTAAGAAAGGTGTGATTGTCTCCATGTTAGAGCTGGGGAAAAAACACCCAGAGAGGTTCAGTGACTTGTCCAAGGTCACACAGCTTGTCTCACATCTTACGGCTCTTGTCTGCCCCCCAAAGCAAGCCCAAATGCATTTAACCCTTGGAGTAGACACTCAGGGTTTGGGGTTTACTGCCCGGCTGCTGCCTTTAGAGGAGCCGGCCCTGAGATGAAAAGGTGGAAGCAGGGAGGGTGTTTGGTTAGGGGAGGGATTCATCCAAGATGACCTTTATTGTGTTCTAGCACCTTCAGCCTCCCACAAAGCTTCTGTTCACATCAGCAACCCAATCTCAGTCCTGCATGGGAAAACACAAAAATCTTTAAGGGCTCCTTAGCAGCTTGAACTGATTGTTTTTTTCCTTTCCTGGTCAAGGCTGGGGCAGGGCCAGGGCAATGGGAGAAGAATAATAAATTCTTCTAAAGCATTGTCTTTCTCCTCACCTCCCCCAAACCACCAGATCACTCAAACTCGGGGACTACCAAACCTTAGAAAAAAATATTCCACCCAACACAGCCCAAAAGATGGAGATGGAGGGAAGTGCAATAGCAGCTATTGGGGCGGAAAGCTCTAAATGGTGTGGAAGTAATGCCTAAAGTGTGCTGGCGATTACAGACATTTCCACGGAGCCACACTCGGGAGGCACGGGTCGGAGCCAGCAGCCGGGGGGAAATAAATAAATAAGTGAGCAAGCCTCAGAGATCCCGTTTAACCGTTGCCGTGCAGAAGGGAGGGATGGGGCAGGTCACTGGTGAGGGGCAGGAGGAGGGTAGAGAGGCTCATTCATGTATTCTCCATCCATCCATCTATTCATTCAAATGTATTGAGTCCCTGGGATGTGCCAGGGATGTTGCAAAAACCTTTCTATAGTGCTCTGAAGCTGACGACCAGAAGCCCGGAAGGCTGGCGGGGTCTCATCCCGGCCCCCTCTCCAGCCTCCCCTTAAAGATTCTTTCCCCTGCTCTTCTGTATTCCTGCACCTCCACTTTCTTTGTGGTCCCCAAGGGCACTAGGCCACAGGGCCTTTGCACGGCCTTTCTACTTCCCTAGAACACATCACCCTCCCCGTTTTTCATGAACTCCCAACTTCCCCTGGGATCTTCCATTCCTAATTCATCCCTCTTCCCAATGCAGAAAGTTTTTTCTGTCCTTGGGCTTTCAGAGCAGCAGAGCTTCTATAGCTTTGACCTTGAGGTGTAATTACTCACATATATGCAGGACTATTTGATCACTGTTAGCTTCTCACAGGTGACTGTGAGCTCTGTGAAAGCAGGGGCAGGGACATGTGGCTTTCCACCGTGGACGGACCCTCAGGGCCTGGCGCACAGTGGGGACTCAGTGGATTTGTTGCATGATGCCGTCCCTGCCCTCAGGGAGCTTCCTCCCCCTCCTCTGTAGCCCATATCCTTTAAGAGAGAAATTCCATGAACCAGCCCTTGGTGTGCTCTCTTCCAAGACCCATGCTGAAGGTAGCTCAGAAGTGCGGTTCGAGCTCCCTGCCGGGCCATGGGAGAAGGGCCGAGTCTGGCCTCGTCAGTCAAAGGCAGCTAGTGGCAAAAGGAGGATGCCTCGCTCAGGGCTACTGGAGGAAATCGCGTCATCTAATGGGGCTGGAGTGTGGTAAGCAGAGTAATGCCCCCTTGCCCACCAAAGATGGCCACATGAGAATTCCTGGAACCTGTGACTGTGTGACCCCACATGGAAAAGGGGATTTTGCGGTGAAGGACCTCTCTGTGAGGCCTCTGTAATCACCAGGGTCCTTATAAGAAGCAGGTAGGAGGGTCAGAGGAGAAGACATGACAGTGGATGCAGAGGTGAGTGTTGGGATCTGAGGTTGTTATGTTGCTGGCTTTGAGGATGGAGGAAGAGGACAGGAGCCAAAGAATGTGGGTGTCCTCTAGAAACTGAAAAAGGGAAGGAAACAGATTTCCCTTGGAGCCTCCAGAAGGAACGCAGCCCTGCGACACCTGTATTTTATTTCATTTTATTATTTACTTATTTTTTGAGACAGAGTCTTACTCTGTCACCCAGGCTCTAGTATAGTCTCAGCTCACTGCAACCTCTGCCTCTTGGGTTCAAGTGATTCTGCTGCCTCAGCTTCCCAAGTAGCTGGGATTACAGGCGTGCACCACCATGCCCAGCTAATTTTTGTATTTTTAGTAGAGACTGGGTTTCACCATTTGGCCAGGCTGGCCTTGAACTACTGACTTCAAGTGATCTGCCCACCTCGGCCCCCCAAAGTGCTGGGATTACAGGCGTGAGCCACTGTGCCCGGCCGACACCTGGACACCTGGATTCTAGCCCCCTGAGGCCCATGTTGGACTTCTGACCTTTAGAACCACAAGGTGATAAATCTGTGTTGTTTTAAGCCACTACGTATGTAGTAACTTGTTACAGCAGCCATAGGAAACTGACGCAAGGTGCTTTGGAGGCAGAGCAGTGGGACATGCGTTCTAAAGCGCACCCCTGAAGCACCCCCAGGCTCTGCCTGCCTTGCTTCTCTGTGGCCTTCAGGCAGGAGGATGGAAGCAGGTTGTCTGCACAACAGTGGGAGGCTGGTGGTTGTTGGGAACAATCC
This sequence comes from Pan troglodytes, assembly GCF_028858775.2. Classification (NCBI taxonomy): domain Eukaryota; kingdom Metazoa; phylum Chordata; class Mammalia; order Primates; family Hominidae; genus Pan; species Pan troglodytes. The sequence goes on from NC_072406.2 coordinate 83,742,518, forward strand.
ACGAGGGCCAGCCATGGGCAGAGCATCCAGGACTAGGGAGGGCAGCTGGCTGGGAAGAGGCCCCATGGAAGCCAGTAGGGGTGGAGTGGTAGAGTCCAGGAACCCAGAGCTGCCAGCTGCAGGCAGGAACCCATGCTATAGGTGTGGAGAGAGGGAGAGATGGCAGGTACGGGGTGCTGGTGGTGCTACATCCAACAAGTGGCCGCCACACTGCTGGGACACCACAGAGGAGGGTTCAGCGGGGGCCTGAGCATCCGTGACCCTCCTGGGAAACCTGGCTTCTTGGCAGCAGCCCAGAAACCAGAGAAAGAGGCGTCCCTGCTTGGCTTGCTACAGCAGAGTGGCAGAGGCATGCTAGAGTGTTGCTTCCATGTGCCAACCCCACCCTCATTCATTCATTCATCTACTCACTCACCAAACATTGCTTGAGGGCCTGCTGGGTGCCAAGCCCATGCTTGGTGCTGGGGACCCAAGAGGAATGAGTCCTTGGCCTCCAGCAGACCCTGGCTGAAAGCCTTCACCCACAGCAACAGGATGCAAGACCCAGTGCTTGAGGACCCAGATAGCCACCAGCAAAATCTCGGCCCTCTGCATCGCTGAGGGGTGGAGCAGGGGGTTCACCCATCCCAGCTTTGGTGCTACAAGAAAGCCGGGCCCTGCCTTGGTTCCCAAGTCCCTGGTCCTCCTGTGGCATGTATCAAGCACATCTTCCTCTAGGCGGTAGAATTGGGTCAAATGAGCTTCAGATGAGCCTAGCAAAGTGGCTGTCCCTGTCCTGTCCCACCCCTACACTTGCCCCCACTGCAGCATCCAGCGCTCACCTGCGGCTCTCCACGTGGGCCCAGGAGGCAGGAAGAGGGACTGCCTGGGTCCAAGGTGAGCAGAGGGACCTCCCCCGTTTCTGAGTTATCTGTCTGCTTCTCTATTTCTGAGGTGGGCGGAGGCCCCAAAAGATGGAAAAGGGCTGCCTGAAGTTAGGGGCATGAAGGAGGAAGGGGCAGGGCACAGGCCTGGCATGGGCTCAGATAGACCGTTCCCTGCACTGACCTCCTTCTCCAGTTTCTGCTTATGCCACTCGTATGACACCTGGGACCTCTTAGTCTCAAGCTCCAGGATTCACAAATGATAAAAAATGGGGTCTGTATCTTATCATTTCCTTGAACCTCTAAAGCCCAGGGGTACTGGATGGAGGGGAAACGCTGAACAGCAATAATAATAACGATCATGGAGACCGCATGCGTCACTCGGGTGCTTTTTATAACCAATCTATGGCCAAGGTGTTGGGATTCTCCCCCTTTTAAAAATGAGGAAGCTGGGGCTCAGAGAGGTTAAGTCTTGCCCACGTCACAGAGCAGAGATGGGATGTGGACTCTTGTCAGTCACTCCCAGCACCCCTTACCATGCTGCACCTCTATTGACCAAGGGCTGGGCTGCAGAGGTGTTTATGTCTCGAGTGTCGGGTGCATGTGGCCGGGGTTCTCAGAGAACCCAGCAGATGACAGACCATTGTGAGAGTGGTGCTGGGCTCGTAGGGCAGGACACCTGGACTGTGGCACCTTGCAGCCTTCCTGAGGTCTCCCACCACCCCTCTCTCCAGCCCCACCCCAGTGCCCTAGGTCAGCATAGGACAGAGTGGGGTGGGGATGCCAGACACCTCTCTCAGTCTTAGAGAGCCAGGCTGGGCAGCTTGTTCCTGGAGAGACAGCCTCCCGCCCCTGCACAGGGCACGCACGCGTGCACACACCTCAGCTGCCACAGCCGCCCTGCCTCCTTCTGTCCCGGGTGTCTCCCTCACGGGTCAGTGCCCCGAAGTGCTAAATCATGAGCAAATCGGCCAGTGGGAGGCCAGCAGGACACAGGGAGGGGATGCTGCCATCAAGGCCATTAGCACTGAGCTTGCCAGGTCGACGCAGCACAGCTGATTGGAAGAGAGCAGCCCAGCCTCCTCCTCTGGGCCCTGTGTATAGCCCTTCAAGGTGTGACGTGGGACGGGACAGTGTGGGATGTGTGTGCTGTCTGATCATTCACTGGGCGTGCACAGTTCATGGCCTGGACGCTTGGTTTTGTCTCCCTGTGAGAACAGTGTCCACATGGGGACAGCTTCTCCCGTGCCTGGGGTGGTTTAGAGGTGTTCCATCTTGAATATAGCACAGAAGCAAGACCAGGGCACCAGGAGTTAGCCAGGCCTGGGTATGAATTCTGACTCTGCGCAAGTGATTTCGCCTCTCTGAGCCTCAGTTTTTCTCATGTGAAATGGGGATGATCACAAACTTTATAAGGCTTCTGCAATGCACATGAAGCACTTAGGAACAGGACTTGCCTGCCGCAGGGGACCCTTGCATGTCACTTCCAGCATAAAAGAGGAGAGATCAGCTTGCGTCCACTGGACCCTTTTGGCTGGAGCAGACCTCACCTCCCTGGTCCCCATGGCTGGACTGGGATGTTTCCGTATGCTTGGGGGCCTCTCATCTCATCTCTCTAGGCCTCAGTTTACCCATCTGTGCAGTGGGGTTAGTAACCTTGACTCTGGCTAGCTTCCCGGCTGGTCAGTGTTATAAGAAACACATGAGCCAAAGGGTGTGTAATGACATGTAAACCAAGAGTCTATCTCCCCAGGCCGTGGCCTGGCTGAATAATGCCATCATGCCATGGCACTAAAAGGGTCTCGTAGCATTCCTGTGCCCAGAAAGAGAAGACAGGGCTACTGTGACAAGAAAGACCATCCTGAGGTAGGTGGGGTATGTCACTCCACCGCCAGGCCTCTTGGGACTTGGGTCTCGGTGTTCTCTCCCTAAAGAAGGTCATGGGTCAATCAAATTCTAACAGTTAATGTAGAGGCAGGGCGTATGTTGGTAAACTGAGGTCCGGGACCTCAGTGCCCCCTCGGCCTGGCCAGTGCCTTGGGACAGGTCCCTTCCCATAACTCACCCAGAGGGCTGAGCAGTGACTGTCAGGCAGGCAGGCCCGTCCCTTCTGCACGGCTGGCCTTGCAGCCGGCCTGCGGCAGACACGGCTTTTTTGTTTTTGGTTAAAAAGCCTCATCGGAGCGTTATGATATTGGAATGTGAAGGGTAATTGAGCTGAAAGCTATTCTCTTCCTGCGACCAGCGCGATAGGAGTGATTGAGGTGCCCGGGCCTCCGCAGCAGCCTGGGAATCCTGATGAAAGGTCTGTGGAGAGATGGGGGTCTATTGGCAAGGAGTAGAGCCAGGCCCCCAGAACCCTGTTCCCCACCCTGGGGGCCCAAGCCTGCCCTGCAACATGCTCCCCTGGGACTCTGAGCTGCCAGGCTGGGCCTCCGCCCACCTGGGGCAGATAGCCAAAGCCCCCACATGCTGGGGATGGGGGAGGGTCTCTGATGATAGGTCTTTGAGCAGGGGGATAGGGCACTGCACTAAAACCAGCAGAACAGGCTGTTTCCTGTGTCCCCAAGCCCCCTGCTCACTGCTTTGTCTTTGGTTAGCACAAGTCTGTTTCCCCTGTTCTATGGGAGGGTCTCTCTCTCTCTACTTTGAGTCTCTCTTCCCCCATGTTCTACTCCACCTCTGCCACTATTTGGACAACCCCAGTGTTTTCTCAGCCGTATTTTAACACACATGCGAGTCAGCTGAGCATTTGTTAAAATGTGGATCCTGATTCAGTAGCTCTGGGTGGGGCCTGAGACTCTGTTTCCACTAAGCTCCCAAGGCGATGCCAGTGCTGCTGGTCCTCCGACCTCACTTTGAAGACAAAGGTTCTAGGAAGCAGCCAGGGCCATGGGCCAAGCAAGAGTGACCCAGATGTTCAACACAGGACTCAGCTGGGAGGGACCCACCCAGGGTGACAACAGCCAGTTCTGGAGCAGGGCCGCCCTCTGGGGTCGTGCATGTAGTACCCGGTGCAGGGAGGAGAGCGCTGGTGAGATGCAGCCCAGCACTGCTCACTGCTCAGGAAGCTGCGTATCCTGGAGCGGGGTGGCCTTGTCTGGAGGAAGGAGCATGCTTTTCTCGGCACAGAGGGGCCATTTTTTCATGGAGCTTTGCACTCATAGGGTAGGGTCCACTCTGAAGGGTATGTTTTTCTAAGTTGTCACAAAAGCACCAGATGGCATGCTTCTGCATATCCCTATTCCTCCCTCCGTCACACACCCTTCCAATCTCAGAACATCTAGCAGAATATGGAAATCAAGGAGAAGGGAAACTAGAGTGTATCACACTCATACTTCAAGACTGTCTCTCCCTTACTCACCCCCAGCTCCACCTGGCTGGGTGGCTCCCGGCCACCTGAGCCCTACAAGCCCAAGAAACAGGCCCTTTCCTGCCTCCCACCTCCTCCTTACCCACGGAACTCAGCTGGAAGGGTTAAGCTAGGACAGGCCCCTCTCACCCAGCCTGGGGTGGGAACAGGTCTGCTGCAAGGAGGAGGTCCTTAAGGAAAGAGACTCTGACCCACCCCAGCCTGCAGCTTACCCCTCTCTGAGGTCCACTTATAACTCCCTCTGGGGCTGGATGGAGACTCAGGCATTTGCACACATACACACATACAGACACACACACACACACACACACACACACACACACACACACTCTCCCCAGACTCAGTCTCTGCCTGGCCGGTTATTAATTGCCATGCGGGCTGAGCTGAATGGGTCCCATTAATATGTGCTTCAGCAGCTCCTAGGAGCCCGGGCTGGTGCTGGGATGCCACAGCTTATCTCTGTCAGCCAGGCTTTCCTTACACAGGACTCCACTGGCATGTAACAAGCCCTCCTTGGGGGCTCTGGACCCGTCGGCCAGGCTGGGTGAGGAGAGAGAGGCCCACCTTTCCCGGCTCTGTCTGGCCAGCTCAGGCCTTCCTCTCACCCTGCCAGTGCCCACAGTGGGGCCTCTCAGCAGCCGGAGTCACAGTCCCAGGACAGGTGAATAGGCCTCTGCAGACTGCCAAGCTGTTCTCCACCCCCTGCCTGGCCTGAAGCACCCCGTTTCCACTCTGTGTTGCTCTTCCAAGGACCGTGGGGATTGTGCTGTCATTCTTGTTGCCTGGCTGGCATGGCATCGGGGGGCAGGTGTATGAGGCTGGGTCTCTCGAGGTCTTGCAGGTGAGCAGAGCTATCACATATTTCTCCCTCTTTCCCAAGCACCTACCATTCCGACAGCCTCTCATCTCACATGTCCCCAACCAGGGTTGGCATTCACAGCCTTTGTGACCATCAGAAGAGGGAGGAGTCGGAACACTCATCTCCCCAACCTTCTGTCCGACCAATGCACGGCATCATGTGCAGTTAATCCTTACCGAACATGTCCCATGGGCCAGAAACTGTGCTCAGCACTTTCTAGGCATCGTTTCATTCTTCGACCACCTTGGAGGAAGGCTCATTCACTCTTCCCATCATGTAGATAAAAAAGCAGAGACCCAGAATGGGACTGCCCTGGGTTACACAGCTGGCCAGCAGACCTCAGAATATGCATGATACATAGAGAGCCTGTCTGAACACCTTGCTTTGGCATGAGGCTCTTGGCTCTGTGGCAAGTTCAGGCATCTCTACATCATAAGAAAATTCCTCCTATGTCAAGCTGGTATAGGCTTCCCTGCCATTTGCACCACATGGTTCCAGATTTGCTGGCTGGGATAGGGTCTATGACAGTGCACCCCTAAGAGGCTGCCACGGGGTTGAACCCAGCCCTTGGGCCCAGCAGCAGCAGTGTGTGAACCTCTGACTAGCTTGTAACTGGCTTACCAGGGTTTATAAAGAGCAAAGAGGCCTCAGAGCTGTCCTTCATTTGCCAAGACTCCCCCAGCTGTGGACCCTTGGGCTGCATTCTAGCTTTTTGCCAGTGCAAACAATCGGTGTCCCCTCATTCCCTGCATAAGGTCATAAGCCCAGCATCACCTCTTCATGATTCTGAACCTCCATTGACACCCACATGTCTCTAAAAATATTGTATTTTCCAATTCTCAGATGCCCATTTGCCCCTTATTTTAAAATATATGCAGTTGAAATGTGTGTTAGTCGCCCACAGCCTTTGCCTGCACAAGTAGTAGCTGCACTCACCCCATTAGAGTGACTGCTCTGTGCTCATTAGCCTTGGGAAAGTGGGCATGGCTTACCCTTCCCAGCCCTAGGGTAGGGATGGGGAGCCAGGCTGGGTAGGGAGGGGGAGCTGAGGTAGCGGCTGAGGACCAGAGAGCCTCCATGGCCCATCGCTACCCTTGTCTTCCTAGCCATAGACAACACCCATATTTGGCACTTCCTGTGCAGGCAGGAAGTGGTGACATTTTTGACTCCTACACATAGATTGGTTCTGTGTCACCGTGGTGCCTCAGGGTCAGCTTTGAACCAAGATCTTCTTTATACCTTTGGTCTCTGAATGTGTGATTCAGAGCCAAAGAGGGGAACAACAGTGTCAGTGATTCCATTCTGCTCACAAATTTGATTTTCTAAGGAGTTGAAGAGTTTGGGGCTGGACTAAACGTTTCTCAGTCTTGTTCAAAAGACCCTTAGTCCCCAGGGAAACTACCAGCCAGCTCCTCCCAAAAATGGGGAGTCCTTCAGAGAGACCCCAGAGCAAAAGGTAGGAAAAGCTGTTTGGGAGCCAGGAAGGAGGGGCTGAGACTCCTCCAGGGGCCTAAGATGGGGAAGTGAGTTAGCTTGAGGCATCAGGACCTTTGCAGGAAGCCCAGTCAGCCTTCTCCTTCCCCCACAACAGCCATTCCCAGAAGCCCTTGGGCAAGGAGCCTCTAATTGATGAACTTGTTCCTCTGTAGCTGTCACACATCTTCAGTTCATTACAGCCCCATCTGCCTCTCACAGAGACTGCTCTCCACCAGCCTCCTGGCTGCGTCTAAGGGAGAGAGCGCCTGCAACCGAGCAGCTGGGCTCCGAGGCCCCGATTACCTTGGAGAGTCCAATCAGGGTAATGGCAGGCCCTTCTTTAGGAGCACTGAGCGTCAGGGGTGGAGGGGAGCTGGTGGAACTTGGAGAGGTGAGTTAACCCTTAGCCTTCCAGATCCAGAGGCTCGGGATCTGTGCCAGCCAGGCACACCCCACGGCAGAAGCCCTCCCAGAGGGGCCCTCTCTGAGGTCCACTTTTAACTCCCTCTGGGGCTGGATGGAGACTCAGGCAACCTGACCTTTTGAGTCCCCAGCCCTGAGCTTTCCTTATACTAAGGCCTTCTGATGAGTAGGATTAAGTTTGATGTTGGCAAGTTTTTTTCTCTTTTTTTTTTTTTTTTTTGAGATGGAGTATCACTCTGTCATCCAGGCTGGAGTGCAGTGGCACACTCTCAGCTCACTGCAACCTCTACCTCCTAGGTTCGAGCGATTCTCCTGCATCAGCCTCCCAAGTAAGTGGGATTACAGGCATCCACCACCATGCCTGGCTAATTTTTTGTATTTTTTAATAGAGACGGGGTTTCACCATGTGGGCCAGGCTGGTCTGGAACTCCTGACCTCAAGTGATCCACTCGCCTTGCCCTCTCAAAGTGCTGGGATTACAGGTGTGAGCCACTGCGCCCAGCCGAGTATTTTTAATTGTCTGTGTGTGCCCAGCGCTGTATCTGGCACTGTGGGTGTGACACTCTCCCTGGGTTCTGGCCTTTCCTGGGTGGGACTACGTCTTTGTAGACCATGGATTGCTGGCACTGCCTGCCCCGAAGGCGGCTTGGAGAAGCGGCGTGGTGAGCTCCGGAATCACAAGACCCCTTGATTCTCATCCTGTTTCTGCCATCAGTCAGTTGACTTTGAGTGTCACTTATTATCTGGACCTTGGCTTCCTTGTCTGCATAATGAGGACAGGAATACCTCCCTGCCACCTCACAGGGTTAGGCCATGCCATGCTGTATTTAGCCTTTGATTTTATGGGTAACAAATTCAACAAATACTCAAATACTCATTGGCTTCTCGGATATGGAAGACACACAAATGAAACACCGCCCTGCCCCGCAGAAGCCTGTGGTCTAATGAGGGAGACAAGTAGAAACCCACACAATTGTGACCCTAGGCTGGCTGGACACCACACACACACACACACACACACACACACACACACACACACACCGGCTGGGGCTGCAGAGGCCAGAAGGCACTTAGTTGGGGCAGCCTGTTAAAAGCGTAGGTGATTAGAGCTATGTGACACAGGACGCAGCACATCCCAGTCAGTGGTTTGGATTTTCTCCTCTTTGGCACTGGAGAGGTTGGAGGGCTTTGGGGTCAGGGAACGATGCAGTTGTAGCTCTGCTTTTGGGAGGGGTCTCTGGTGGCTGCAGAGACAGTAGATGGGGTGGCAGAGCAAGACGTGCAAATAAATATTCTCTCCCCCAGCCCGCTCTCATTACCAGCTGTCTAAATCTATAACTCTGTTCTAGGAAAGAGATCTCATCCCACTTCCCATTTCCCGGCATTATTTTTTCCTGAGGTTTCAGAAAGCAGCACCTTTGAAGCTCCCACTGTCCCCTCCTCATTCCCGGCCAGGGTCTGAATTTTAACCGTCCTATTTTCTTTACCGATTTTATGATAAACAGCCCAGTGTTTTCCCACACATTTCCTAAGTGTGTCAGGCTGTCCCTCAGGGCACTGCTGCATCCCTTTGCACCGAGATGCCCAATCTTGTCCCCACCTTGGATGCATGATTGTCCCCAGATCCCACTGGTTCCTTCCAAGTGGCCAGCATATTTCCAGCCCACCCCCGATCCATAAACTTTGGAGGCAAGTGTCCATCATCTCGGGCTGAATCTGGGTCAGGCTGGCTCATAAACTAGCCCACGGAACAGGCCCCTCAACTCCACCACAGAGCACCTGTCCTGATTTTTCACAGTTTTCTTGCCACTCTCATGTCTGGGGGTGTTGGCTGCCCCTAGCAACCACCACAGCGCTATCACTGCGGAGAAAAACTTCCCATCGCTGCGGAATCCCCGCAGCCCCATCCTTGCTGCTCCCCTCACTCAAGTCGGTCTTTTGCTACTGATACAGAAATGAAATAATTCTACTTAAAACTCTCTGACCCCTACACTTTCTTGAAATACCTTTCATTCCTAAAGTTCAGAAGAATCCTGCCAGCTTGACAAGCAGACCCATCTGCATTTTCCAGCCCAGTTCTGCCACCACCCCCTGTGTCAGAACCAACAGTTAAACTCATGTGATAGTCAGAGCCACTTCCCTGAAATGTTCGACCCCGTGACATTTTAAGGTTCTTTCCTTTGCCCTGACTTCTGCTGTCCAGTGGCTCTGTTCTGAGAATGGCAGTTGCTGCCTGTGCTGGAAGATATGACAGGTTTGGACATTGGCACAGCCCCAAAGTATTGCTCCAAACCAAGAAGCAAGGCTTGTGGGGATCTGTGGGATTCATTCTTGCTCTAAACTCCAGGGTCCTGGAGGCCCCACCTGGCTTGGACAGGCTGAGGGAAGAGGTCCTTCCAGCTGAGGAAGCCGGTCATTCCTGGCCTGATGCCTGAAGAGCCCCCGTCTTCCCCTCCCCGTGTGGGCTGTCAGGAGAGGGCCCCTGGGGGCTGGGCTCACTTTGCCTGTGCCCTCCGTGGCTCTTCAGGGAAGCATGGCTGACTGCCTGCTCCATGCCCAGTCTTTTCCATCCAGACTGCTCATTGCACTTTTTATGGCTTGGAGCTGGTGGTTTATGGAGCAGGAGAAAGACAGCAGTAGGACTGAAGGAAGGGCAGACTGGTTGGGGGCGGGTGGATGGTGCTTGTAACCTCTGGGTAAGCCCAAAGACACTGTGTAAATTATAGCCTGTGTCTTGCTCCGGGCCCACTTTGCATTCCTGATCAGGTCTCCATGTTCTACCGGGAGGAGGGTGAGCTCTGATTCCCTCGCACAGGGCGCGGCCCCTCCTGCCTTTCCCAGCCTGTTCCGGTGGTGAGGAGTCTTCGGAACCATGAACACCACGAGTCAGCACCTCCTGCATGAGCCTGACTTCCAGGCCTAGTGGGCTTTGTGGCACCATAGAAGGTTTCGCTCCACATCCTGGAAAACACCAAGGAAAATGCCTCATGGTGAGGCCACTCAGGGGGTCTGAAGAAGTGGGAAGAAAGCTTCATCCATAGACAGACACCCTCGCGTGGGCTTTCACCATGTGGACCTCTGTGGGATAGGACTTGACCTGTGTTCTGCCTGGTAGCCAGTTCTGAGTGTTCCCCAGGCCAGCGGCAACTGTCCCTGGCTGGCTAGCTGGAGGAGATGGACCCTGATGTGAGCCCCAGGGCAGGGACTTGGTTTATCTGCCAGGGCACAGCTGAAGCCCACCCTGTCCCATGTGCCCTGAGGACATGAGGGTTTGAGCCAGGCAAGTGGCATTATATTTTCACTGTGCTCCCGCCCAGATGTGCTGCATAGGCAGCTCTCTCCACACGGTGTTGAGTTGGGACACAGGGAAAGTGCCCATTACCAAAACAGACAATATCAGGCCAAGACAGACAGTCAGGGAAATGGCCAAGGAAAGGACACACGCTCTCGGCAGAAGTCCTCGATCTCCAGGCCTCGGGGCTGGTTGCCCGAGATCTGCATGGGCTGGGGGTCAGAAGGCAAGCAGAAGGTGCACACGCCTTGCTGTGGCATGGCCCCTGCCCTCAGGAAGCCTGCGCTCGCATCGTGGGAAAGGGAACCAAACATAGAAGTGAGCATGGTGTCATGGGGACAAGGAGGCACAGGGAGGGTTACTCCATGGAGAGCAGGCTGTAGGTGCTGACAGGCCTCTGTGGAAGGAGGGCTCGAGGCACCCTGAACGGTATGGCTTGATGGAGGCCAAGGCAATGAAGGGGACACATTTAGGGAGTGGACAGAGGAGCAGAAGGAGGAATGAGTTTGGTCTGACTGGGGCTAGTGAGGAAGAGGCTGGTTCAATGGAGCCAGAGAAGGCCCTGGGCAAGAGGGAGGGGTGGGCTGCGAACAGTGGAAGGAATAGGCTGTGAGGGCTTTGGAAGGCAGGTTTGCTTTTGATGTAATGAAAATAGTGAGTCACTGAAGGTTTTAGAGTGACGGCATGACACAAATGAGAGTAGGCTGGGAGGAGGACGATCAGGAAAACAGGAAATGAGTGGACAAGGCTGCTGGGATTTGGGTTGTAGATTGAATTTGGAATGGGGCTGGAGACTCACTTTTGGGTGGGGCAGGGTTGAAGACAGTGGACAATGGAAATCCATTGCTGATATTCAACCCATAGTCCCCTGTCCCATCCAGACCCAAACGGGTCAGTAGGGTAAGCTGGATATGTGATGTGATGGGGAAAGGTCTTCAGGAGAGGGTCACAATGAAGAGAAGGGGCCAGGATCCCAAGTGGAGGAGGTGGTGGAAGGGACCCATCAGGGTGCAGTGGGGTCTCTGGGGGCCAGGAGACCGTGGAATACAAAGGTGCAAGTACCTGAGCTGTGCTCCTCTTGCCATGGGAGACCTCTGCTGTCCTGCGAGCCTTGAGGACAGTCTGGCCTATAAAACTGGAATGAGAGGCAGAACCATTTGGATATTTGATTGCGAGGCTGCTCTGAAAGGCTCCATATTGCCTTCGCCACCGTGCACTGGACAGGACTGCCACAGGAGCTGGCGCTGACCCTCCAACTGCTCCCCCCAGCTCCATCTCCATTTTCCCAACCTTCATGGGCCCATGGCTGAGGGCCTGGGGGTGAGAGCAAGAGGCAAGTGCCCACCCTTTGGGGCTGGCAACCCCTACTCCCCAAGCAGAAGAGCAGCTTGGTTCCCTAATTGAATAATATGTGGAAATAATGGGATTTCTCCTAGAATCATCGGTTATGTTTCGGAGCCAAATCATAACGAGAAAGTCATTAGTGGTAATAAACACAGCGGAGAGCCCGGGACATGATCCGTCAGGGATCTGACACGGTGGGGAGGGGTAGTCATCCCATTTGCATTTTCGTTTGCTAGCAGAATGTCACTAGCACTCCTGCCCCCCTCAAAAAAGTCAAGACACTAGAAAACACATTCATATAAGACATTTTTCTTGGTATCACTGATGCTGAGGACAGTGCAGCCAGGAGTAGCTTGGCCTCTCAAGTGGCCTTAAAAACTGGGTGTTTTTAAGGGAATATAAAGAGCCTTTCTCATTTTGATGTCCAAGGAGCCCAGTGATGAAGGAACAGTGTGTGGACCTCAGGCTTTTGGTTTCTCCTCCTGCCTGTCCCATCAGTCCATCCCAAAAAAACCCCAGCTGAAGGCATCTCAGCCATTTATCTGGCTTTATCCTAGGCCCCAAATCGACAGTGACAGTGGCCCTTGAAGGAGCCCTGAGTTTGGGCCCACGCTGTGTTAACTGAGTCAAACATCACTTCGTTTCCCTCTCCTGACTGTTTTTGCGATGATGGTGTTATTATCGTCTTATTTCACAAACAAAGAGACTGAGGCCAAGAACTGAAGCCGACTCCTCCCATTCACTCGGCTGGTATAGAGCAGAGCTGGGATTCAAGCCTATGGCTCTCCCACTCCCTCAGTAGGGAGCCCTGCACAGAGTAAAGCTGTCGGTTTCCCTCTAAGCCTCAGCAGCCAGCACTGTCCACATCACTGAGTCCATTTTACAGATGGGAGTCACTGAGATCCAAAGTCAGGCCAATATGTACAGCAAGGCCAGGAAAAAGATACGCAGGTCTGCATTGCTCCTGGCCCTACCCGCCCCCACCAGGTCTCCATGGTCACGTTGCTCAGGAAGAACAACTACGAAAGTGATCAATGAGTTAATTTCCGATACACTAGGGGTTGACGAAAGCTGAGAACTTCTCACAGCCTCCAGCATGTGTTAATAACTCGCCACCAGGTCCCCCAGTGAGGGAAAATATGTCAGCCTGGTGCCTGGCAGTTTCTTGGCTTATTGCATGGCCACCATCAACCTCCCAGATTCCAGAGGATCAACTATCAGAATTGGAAGGGACCTTCCAGCCTGTCTGGCCTCACTCGACGTTTGGGAAAACTGAGGCCCAGACGAGTGAAATGACTTGTTCTAGGGCCCGTGATTGCTGGAGCCATTGGCCCGCCCCAGCCAAAAGCCATTTCTCTTCCTGCTTCCCTGTCATGTCCAACATATTTTTTTTCTGTTTCTCAGATTAATCTGATTTTAGCAAAATGGTACAAGGCAAGTGCATCAAGACTGTCTGATGCTGAGGCGAATATACTCCAGCAAATGACAGGCAGCTAGAACAACTGCCTTGTCCATGGATACGGCGTGGAACAAACTCGCAGGAGTTTGCAGTCATTCATAACTGTATTTTCTTTTCTGTGAATGAGTGCATCTGGGTTCTGAAAGTATACCAGGTGCTTTTGCCTGCCCTACTCTACTAAATCCTCACCTGTGGCCAGTGTGGGAGTTCTTACCGCTCAGTATAGATGAGGAAACCAAGGCTGGAGGCAGTGTTTTGCCAAGTTCTCATGGTTGGTAAAGGGACAGAATAAGAAATCAGGAGATATGTGTAGGGACGAGAGAACAAAAGCCTGAAGCCCTGAAACTGCTCTCCTCACTTGATTTTGACCCTGGGAACATGGCTCAGCCTGTATCCAGGGAACCTGGGGAGTTTCCGGTGCCTTGGTCCTTCCAGTCCAGACATGAGTCCTCCTCACGCTGTGGCTCTGCCTAGGGAACTACCACTCCCTAGTTCTCTCCCCACTGGTGGGACAGGTGTGTGACAGTGTCCTCCAGAGGGCAGACACCTGGACCCATCCACGCCGTAGCCCCTTTGCCCTTCCCCTGGGAACCCCAGCCAGGAACCCAGAGTGAGCACCCTGGCTTATGGTGCAGCCCCAGCCTAGGACCCTCATGCCTGTCCAGACCAGTCCCAGCCCTCCTGGTCCCAGCCCACCTATAGCCTGGCACTCCAGGGCTCCCTCCTGGCTCCTTCCAGCAGGAGACCAAGTCTTCGGAATAAAAATCAGAGGTGTCAGCTTAGTGTGCAGGGCCAGGGGAAGACCACTTGCTTTTCTCTCTCTCTTTCTCTCTCTCTCTCTGGTCTTTCTTTCTCTGCTTGTGGCTTTGTTTGTTAGACGCATGTCAAGCCTGATGAACTAAATGATGCAAAACTAGAGATATAACAGCTCCTTTTATCTCCCATTTCAAAACCCAATTTGTTCCTGCTGTCTCCTGAGGGCTGCATTGCAAACCCAGCCTCTCTCCTCCTTGGAGAACTATGCATATTCAAGCCCTCTCCCTCTCCTGCCTTCCCACTCCACTCTACTTCTTTGCTCCCTTCTCTCTCTTTCCTCTCTCCCTTCTCTCCATACCTGTTTCTCTTAGACTCTCTACCTTCTTTCTTTCCCATCTTCTCCCATTTACCCCTTTCTCTGACTCTCTTGACCTCTCTCTGTCTCCCTGTTTCTTCTCTTTCTCCCTCTCCTGCTTGCTCCCCACCCATCTTCCCCTTTCCCTCTCCTTGAAGACAGGCTGCATGTGTTTGCCTTTGTCTTGTTAAATGGTGGAAGAGCAAGGGCGCTCACTGGTACAGCACCTGGCAGGGAGCAAGTTGGCTTCAGAACGCTTTATTTGCTGCCTGGACCCTGGTGGGGAGCCAGGGACCTCCCTTTTAACAGGACCCCGCTAGCGTGCTGGTGGGGGCAGTCCTGGGTGGACCATGACTTTCTGCTCACTAAGGATGTGGGGCATAGGCCATCTCAGATGTTAAGCCGTCAGGCAGTATGATCTTCCTCCGGGGTAGGGGGATGGAGCTGGAGGGGGCTGAGGCTCACGTGCAGACCAGAGTGCACAATCCTCCTGGGTCTGCACTAGGGAACCCACCCTCTTATCAGCCCAGACCCTGGACCAGAAAGCAGCTCATTCTCCTCTGCCTTTCCCCCTCTCACTAGGCAATTTCAGCTTGACTGGGTTATTCAGTGCATGGTGCTAAGGCTCCTGCAGGCATGCCTGTATGGGCCAGTTACTAGACTGTGGTCAAGGAATGTCTCACCCGCCCCAGCCTTCCCAGACTCACAACTGCTGGCCCTTGGAGTTTGATAGAATCGTGGGGTCTGTGACGTTGCTGCCTGCACAAACCACACGTGCTGTTGGTGATGACTTAGCTGGTCTCACTACCCCAGGAAGACCCCCTGCTTATTCCCCCCATTTCACTTCTTCCCTGCTCTTTTGGACAGAGAAAGGAAAAGAAGGCTCTGAGATGGGGCTAGAGAAGGTCAGCTCAGGAAGGAGTCTCCACCTACCGTCTCTCAGTTGTGCCGACCAGGGCCCCAGCTGAGAAATTCCCCAGCAGCCCAGCTCTGTGCAAATCCCAAGTGCCCAGGTGACTTCCTGTCCCTTGGGTCTTGTTGGACTGGAGATGGCAGGCCCTGATGGGAGGGCTTATCCAGCATGACATAGCCCATCAGGCTGGAGCTAAGACCAGGACAAGGTCTTCTGCTTGCTGTCCCTGGGCCAGCTGCACACTTTGGGTGAATGGGTCTCTCTCATGTTCCCCAGTTTCCACCCCAAAGTCTGGTTCTTGGAACCCAGGTTCCTCCCACGCAGGCCCTACCCAATTCCATCCCTCTGGTGGTCAGGAGGTAAATAAGGAGAGGGCCCCAGATCTCCTGCAAGCCCAGCGTCCCTTGCACACGCTACCAGAGCCCTGCTCCTGAGCGCACAATTCTCATGCAGCTGATGGCCCCCCTGGAAATAGACAGTCATCAGGCTCTTATGGATCTTTCAAACCCCCTTCTCTCCCTAATAATCCCTCCTCTGGGGCAGTATTGATTCCCAGCCGCTGGCCGCCTCTTGGTATGCCAAGGCCCAGTTTGGGGTGGATAAATAGCTGTGCTGTCATTTTCACGCAGCAATTACCCGCTCTGATTCCTCTCCTCCTGGCCCCCGCAACAGCCACACGGTCACCTGCCTATTGACAACACACTCAAGCCTCAGCCAGCCTGGCAGGGAACCTATGGACCTGTGAGCCACAGCAAAGTTAGTAGGAACAGAGACTTTGGAAAGGCAAGTCTGGGGCCCTGGCCCTGGGCTAGAGGGTGGGTCCCAGAGCTGCAGGCTGCTAGGAGGAAACTTCTTCACTCTGGACATTGAGGAGCACTGTGGAGAGTGTGCGTGCTATCATTTGATGGGATTCACCTGTGCATGTGTGGCTAGAGAGCTTCCGGCAGGAGTTTCTGCACCCAGCTCCCTCCTTGGGTTTTCCCACTCCTGGCTGCTCTGGGGGTTTGGAGGCCAGGCTTAGTTCAGTCTTACATCAGAGGTCAGCAAAGATTTTCTATAAAGGGCCAGAGAGTAAATGTTCAAGGCTTTGCAGGCCATATGGACTCTGTTGCAACCACTCACCTTTCTTGTGATACAAAAGCAGCCACAGATAGCATATAAAAGACTGAGGACAACGTGTTCCAATACAAGTTTATAGATGCTGAGATTTGAATTTTATATAACTTTTACACATCACAAAATATTATTCTTCTTTTGATTTTTTTGCTAAGCACTTAAAAATGTAAAAATCATTCTTTGCTGGTGGTTTCAACAAAGACAGGAAGTGGGCCAGATTTGGCCCACAGACCATAGTTTGCTGACCCCTGATTTATATCTACAAAAGATGGTAAGGACTTTTTTCCTCTCCTCATTTTCCAGATAAGGAAACCGAGGCTCTGAGAGGCAGTGGCTTGGTCCCATGCAGGAGGAAGGCGCCTTCTATCTAGGGATCGCTCAGTGTGTGAAGACCCTCTCAGGATCTTCCATGTAGTTGACTTGGAGATAGAAAGGTGGCGTAGCTTAGTAATTAACAGCCAGGTATCTGGGCATCACAGCCTGGGGTTGGCTCTGCTCGCTCCATGTGACCTTGGGCAAGTTACTTCTTTTCTCCAGAGCCTCCTTTTCCTCATATGGAGAATGAGGGAGAGTGGGATAGAGGACAAAAGAATCCCTAAGGATCGTCCAGCTGGGAGAATATTGATTAATCTGTGACTCTGTGATTTGCAGCCCTCAATCCTCTGTCTTTAGGGTCTTGCTGTGCTTAAGGATTCTTGGTCACAAGGCTGCCACCTCCGATGGCAGGACTCAGGGCCTGGCCTCCCTGCCTGCCCAACAGATGTCAGTTCTCCAGGGCCCCCTCTGCCCACAAGTCTTTGCCCTGAACAGCCTCTCTCTGGGCTTTGCAGGGAGGCTGAGCTCAGCAGGCGCCCACCTAGGCAGGAGGCCGAGAAGATAAAGCCAGCCAAGACCTGGCTGCTGATACCTGGCGTGAAATTGAAAAGCACCAGACTCCTGCCTCCACAGCCTGGTGCCCTGAGGGAGAGAAGGCTGGGAATGGTGAATGAAACTGACCCGCCCAGCCAGCAGGGCCAGGCTCCAGGCTGCCACACTTCAGCTCTCCCCACCCCTTCCCCTGGGGGAGGCACAGGCTGAGCGGGTTCTTCGAGGCTCTGAACAGCAAGCCCCTTTCCAGGGTGGCAGGGTGCAGGGGGCTTATGTGAGCCTAGGGGCTTTAGTGGGCCCCTGGTTTTGAAGTGGGGGACAATCATCAAAAAGGGGAATTGGATGGGAGTGCCCTTGCCTTGTGGAATTAGGCCTGTCCAAAGGCCAGCGTTGCAGTGCTCTAAGGTCATTGTAATGCAAGGCTAGCAAGTCCAGAACTTCTCAGAACAGCCCGAATGCACAGTCTTATGAGATGCTGTTCCTCCAGGGCCCCATTCAGCAGGTGTGGACACCAAGGCCCAGAGAGCTGAGCACCTGGCCCCACCCAGGAGTACAGGGAGTTGGGTGGGGACCCAAGTATCTGATTTCTGGAGCAGGGCTTTCACTTCTGCAGCCCAGTATGGTCCAGAACTTGTCACCCTCATCCTCAGGCCTGTTGCCCCCGAGGACCTCCATTATCCAGAGAGCACTGGAAGAAACCTTGCTGTAGTAGACCTGAGGATGGGGACAGCTCCCCTCTCTCCTTACCCTCACTGTCAAAGCACCCACAGATCAGATGTCTGATGGTAATGACCTCTCCAGGGTCTGGCCCACGGCATGTTTATTAGGGTCCATATGCAGCCGATGCTGTCCATGCCGGGTGAATACATGCCAAGTGATTTCCTGTTCACCCAGTTCCGCATAGATGATTCTGGTTATAACAGTGCAAGCTAAGAGGGAGGAAGTCAACCATTTTTTTTCCATCAGCAATCTGAATTTTACAAGTCCTCATGCTTCTCCTAGCCACTCTAGCAAGGGAAAAGGTTCTTTCCATTTGACAGATGGGAAACTGAGGCCCAGATGGGCACTGTGATTACCTTCAGGCTCTATAGAGTTCAGGGGCCAGGGTGGAGCTGAACCTCCCAGCACCCTCTTACCAGCCACCCCACCCCATGTGGGGATGTGGAGGATCCCAGGGCTGCTGGGACCTGTTGCTTCACAGTGACTTGGTTCTCCCAAAGCTGCTAAGTACTGTAGAGCAGAATGAAGTGCAGCAGATGGATCCTTGGGCCTCTTAGAGAGTGCCCCAATTTGTAAAACAAAGCTTGAGAAGGAGAAAAAAAAAGATGGAAAAAAGCAAATTGGAAGCAAGAGCAGGCTGTATTTTCCATCCCTTCAACCATCAGCTGCTTTAAAGGGCCAGCCTCGTCCTCGTGGGGCAGGATAGGATAAGGAGGCAGGCCTGAGCTTTTAATCAGAGTTATGTTAGATGAAGCTTTTATTATTCACCTGGCTTTATTATAGCTCTTTCCTGAGGTTAGAAGCTAATTTTCCTGGTTTTTACAGAACTCTGGTCTGCTTGGCTGCCACAGATGCAGGAGAGGTGGACGGGAGTAGCGGAAAAAAGGGAGGTGGGGGTAGAAATCAAATCAAATAAACTCTCCTCATCCAGTGGACCGAGAGAGTGGACGGAAAACAACTTTAATAACAGGGGAAGGTTCCAGAGGTGGAAGCAGGCTGGTGAAATCAGGCCTAATCAGCTCTAGCAGAAGGGGTTCCAATCACCCCCAGCCTCACCAGGGGGAGGGCAGAGTGGACGAAGCTGGCGATGGGAGTAGGCTGGGGGCTGGACAGTGGCAGGCAAGGCAATCAGAGCCCTGCCAGCAGAGCCTGCCCCACGCCCGCTCCCACCCTCTGCCTTGTGTTCCAGCCACAGGAGTGGGAATGCTGGCAGAGGGTTAACTGGTTAGTGACCGGGATGGAAAAGAGGAAGAGCATACCTACACCAGGCCCGGGGCCACAGGCACGTTGCCCTGGGACACGCTGCACACCCCAAATACCCCTCCCACAATCAGGCATGAAGTAGAAGCCACCAATGCCACAGACAAGACCCACGAGGCAAAGAACTTTGGCCACAGCTATCTGGGGGAAGAAGACAGTGCTCCGTTTTCTAACTCTCCCCACCTTCGAAGGGAGTCAGATCATTTTCAGCTGACTTCTCCGCCAGTCAGGAGCCCATCGAAGGAAGTTCCAATTTCTTGACAGTTAGAGAGTCATTTTATGGCTAGATTTAGAGGTTGGTGGTGGTCTGTGGCTGGGGTCTGGTGTCTGTGACTGGTGCAGTGTGTGCCCTGGGGTAACCCTGGGGACAGAGTCAGTCCCTGACCCCAACCCCTGGTGACAGTAGCAGGAGGGGAAAGCCACGTCCACCCTGTAAGTTACTGTCGAAGGAGGGATTCGCATCCACTAAACAGCCATTAGGCCAGAAGCACCAGATGCAATAGCTTGAAAGAGACAGCAGTGCTCACCCCAGCCTTTCCTGGGGGTTGATCATTTAATCTCTTTAGCTCCTGCTACAAGGGGGAAAGAAGACTGCAGAGAGGAGAGGTGATATTGAGACAGGCACCGTGCTCCCAGGCCATGGCAGGGGAGGGGGAGGACGGAGCAGCTGTCCCTGCCAGAGAGGTCAGTGGCCTTCGGAGAAACCCATTAGACCGTTCTCATCCACCATGCGTTTCATTAAAAGTGAGACGGTTTGCACCTTCCACTTTCTCGGGCTGTCTTCAGGTTGTCGTCATCAATGAGCCTGCCCTGTGTCCCCTGCAGGGGCTGATTTCTGTTTGCTCCATAAGGAGACCCGATGCTTACCCCCAAAGAGTCTTTTGCACTTTCAGTTAGTCTGATAAGCTTTAGATGCCACATACCATCTTCCTATTTGCTATCATTCATTTATTCATTCAAGAAACAGTTCTTCAGGGCCTACTGTGTGCTAAGCACTGTTCCCAGAGCTGGGGACGCAGCCAAACAAAACTGATGGAGTCCCTGCTGTTGGCACCTTTCATCTAGTGGGGGAGACAAGAGAACCAACGCATACATCTATGTCTGCTGGTGAGAAGGGCCACAAAGAAAAATAAAGCAGGCAAGTGGCTAGCGCAGGCTTTGTGGCCAGGGAGGGCCTCTCTGAGGACATGTGAGCAGAGACCTTGAGGGAGTGAAGCACGCATTATCTTAGGGGAGGTGACTCTCCAGGTAGAGGACAGAGTGATTGCAGAGGCCACCCCCACCCCCCAGGGAGTGACGGGCAATGCCAGGAGGACATCTGGGGTGGTATAGACACCCGAGGGAAGTACCAGGGCCAAACAGAAGTAAGACTGAAAGCAGAGGGTTTTGGAGTCTTGTGTAACCCGGCTGTCCAAGTTTGCCCATCCAAGGATTTCTGGTCTTGCAGCCTCATTTCCCCTCTGATCTGATGGCCACAGCATTCTCACACCCAGGACAGGGAAATCACTGTTTTCCAGCTCATATCCCCTCTCGGTGTCTTGTCTCAAAGCCCCTCCGCCTCTCCAGTGCTGGCCATGGTCTCCTTACCAATGCCCCTTCTCTATGTTTATTTCAGCAACTGTAACTCAGTCCAAAGCATCTTCCTCTCTACCTTTAGAGCTTGTGGAGACATTCGTAAAAGAAACAGAGGCATTTGCTCGTGCGGAAAAATGGATTTTGAGTGGCTGCTCTATACCAGGCAGAGCGATATGATGGTACCGGAGTTACTGTGGTGAGCAAGGCAGTTGTGGAGTTTTAATGCAACGCAAGCAATTTTAAGGTGGTGTAATAAATGCTGTGATGGAGGCAGTGCAGAATGTGGGCTCTGGGAGCCCACAGAAGGGGCACCCAACCCAGGTTCAGGGAATTAGGGAGGGCTTTCCAGAGGAGGTGATAAACAAGTTGGGACTGAAACATGCATAGGAGTTGGCCTGCGTGTCCACTGCGCCTAGAACACAGAACATGCCTGATATATAGTAGGTGCACGGTCATTATTAGTGGAATGAATGAATGGGGAAGAATGTTCCAGACAGACAGAACAGCATGAGCAAAGATCCACAGGTACCAGATTCAGGCAGTGGAGGAGCTGGGAACTAGGACACAGGTGCATCGCCCTTCCTGTCACACCTCCTGACATGGAGATGGGCACTCTGCCTTCACGGATGCCTTCAGACTCTCTAGGTGCCTGTCAGTGTGCCTCCACTTCCCAGCAGGGGCTAGGACACAGTGCTCGGTGAATATTTGTTGAATGAATGAGAGGGAGAGACTTCAGAGCTTGTATTTCCCAGCCATCTCATTAAATAGGCAGATGAGGGGCAGGTCAAGAGACGGGTGGCCAGGGTGTCATTCATTCAACAGTGATGTTTTTCAGTACCTGTTTAATACAGGGCACTGGGCCAGGCCCTGGGGACACAGTGGAGAGCAGACTTGGGCATGGACCCACCCCAAGGAGCTTACAGTCTAGTGGGGAGTCAGATGGTGACCAGAGAATCACCTAATGTCAGTGGGATTGGAGACCCAAGGAATAGCCAGGTAACTCTGAGCAAATACAGCCAAGGACCCGATCCAGACTGGGGGTCAGTGAAGCCTCTGGAGGAAACAGGCCTGGGTGAGATGTGAAGGCTGAATAGGCAAGAGTTGGGGGTGAAGATGAGGAAAGGATTCTAGCAGACGGATGGCACAGGCAGCGGCTGGAGGCAGCGCAACACCCAGTTCGTCTGAGGAAGTGCAAGGCCAGAGGGCTGGAGGGAGGCGAGGAGTCAGTGAAGCCGAGAAGGGCAACCAGGCAGGCCAGGCCGCGCAGGTGTGGAAGGGCTTCTGTGGTGTTTATCTGGAGGTCAGCAGGAAGCCACTGTGGAGTTACTGGAGGACTGGGATAGGGTTGTGGCGACACGCCCAGATATGTATTTCAGGGCATTCATAGCGCCACGGGGGAGTCCCCATTGCAGGGCCAGAGAGGCTGTGGAGCCCAGTGAGCCGGTCCCCGCAGGGGTGGTGGTGGGTGGGAGGGACAGGAGCAAACTGCTCCTGGAGGCAGAATTGCAAGGAAGAGTCTGGTTTCTGGCTCAGTGGTGGGTGCAGAGGGAATGTATTGACATTCATGGAGCCGGGGACACAGTTTCCAGAGTTTGTTCTTAGGCCTGCTGAATCTATGCCGTCTTTGAGACTCCTGCAGAGGCATCAAGTGGACGGTGGCTTGTTTGGGACCCAGAGAGGCCTCCATGGAGATGGGAGTGTCTCAACTGCTGTGGCCAGGGCTAAGCAGCCACTTGGCGTGCTTGACTCCAGCCGGGAACAGGAGCCGGAAGAGAGGCCCCGTGGGGTAGGGTCAGTCGGAGGCTGGCCGCTGCTCCTCCAGCCTGCCTGGAGCCTCTCAGCTGCGTGGTGACGGAATGCATTTCTCTGCACCGGAATAGATTTGGGCTCAGCAGTTGACTCTAAGTGCTTTTTGCCCTGACGTTCAGAAATGAGCACTGGGGCAGCGGGAGGGCTGGGATGGGGGAGGGAGCCCAGGGGACAGGGCCACAGCCTGCGGGGGCCTGCTGCGCGCCTGAGTAAATACGTGTTTGCCACATCACACGCTGTCATGCGGGGTGGAGACAGAGAGGGGAGAGTGTCTTTGTGTATGTGTGTGCGTGGTGGAGGGGGGTGATGGCATATGGACTTGAGCTCCTAATCCAGTGGCCTCAGAGTACAGGAATATCTTGAGGTCCAGGAGGGGTGCACAGAGCCTGACAGCTGCCTCCACCGAATACATCTTCTTTATCTTCATGTAGATCTTGGTCAGAGGCACCAGCTCTCCTCCAAGTGGAAGGGATTAGGAGACAGGAGAAGCAACATCAGAGGTGGGCTGGGAAGAGGTAATGTAGAGCCCCAACTTGGGGAACCAGGAGGAAAACACAGTCCCATGTGCATGTGCAGCCTCCCTGCAGGTCTCTGGGTGTGTGATGCCAAACCTTGCCAAGGGGGGCACTGTGTACACACAGAGACAGAGGGAAAAAGGAAGTAGTACAGTCCTCAGGGTAGTACTTAGTGGTTGTCATTTTATCTTTTAGGGGAACAACTTTGGTATAATAAAGACTTCATTTAAGATCAGTGTTGAGCTGCCTCCTTTATTAGACTGCAAAGCCTGTCCCCATGAAGAAGCCACTGGCTTTGCCATACTTAGGCAAAGCCTTCCAGAGAGTTCTTGAAAAACCAGCTCTGAGCCTGACTAGGCCTCTATCTTGGTTCAAGAGAAATGACTTCCTGCCTGCAATCACCATAACCGATAGCTCATGAGACAGAGACAGTAAATAATTGTTCCACAAGTTTCAAGAGCAAGCGTAATTAGTACAGTTAACAGTGTTAGGTGATTAATTGGTTCATTCAGCACCATTGTGAATGAGGCAGAGCGTAAGCAGGGGAGGGGCCAGAGCCCCCAGACACCCAAATGTGGATATGGCCCACTACTGATCAGCCAGGATCTGACCCCTGAAACAGCAGCCAACAGCTAAAAGGCATTCACCTCCAAGAGCTGGGGCTCCTTGGGCCAGAGCAGAGGGCAGGTCACTGGGCAGGGCCCACAGAGTTTGTCCCATTAGTGGACATTCAGGGCTGGAAAGAACTGGATTTGGCTTCCATATTGTTTCACCTGTTTGCCAAAGGTCAGAAAGCTGTTGTAAGTGAATGATAAGACTGACCGATTAGCCCATATAGGAGGGGAGGGGGCACGGATGCATAGAGTCCCAGCCTGTGGGGTTGGAGGGACTCCAGAGAGGGGTCATCTACTGGATCTCTTGACCACTGAGCTGAACTGCTCTGGGGCATCCCTGTCAGAGGAGACTGGGCTCTATTTTAAAGTCCTCCAGGGAAAGATGCTCTAAACAGGGGTAACAAGCAGCAATTCAAATCATGTGCCAACTCCAGGCCTTCGATGGAAGGCATATCAGCATGTTGGGTAGAGAATCCCGAGGCTCAGTCTGGGAAGAGCACTGTGCTTGACTGGCATTGCCTGCCCTGAGTGCAGAACAGAGGAGAGGCAGCCTGCGGGCCATTTTCAGATCAAAATCCACCTGGGTCACTCAGGCGGGTTTTACTCTTTTCTCCAAGGTAGTTTCTTGGGGCCTCACTTATTGCCCCAGAGAAGCAAAAACGGTCTTGACTGCAACTTCAAGGCACTAGAGGGTGTGAGAGATGATCAGGAAGGCAGCTGCAGACCCAGCTTGTGGGGCGGGGTCGGGGAGGTTCCTTTCTTGACCTTGTGGGACTACAAGGTCCCACAGACCTTGAAGCACAGAGCAGGGTGGAGAGTTGGGACCAGCCTGCTAGGTTCATCTAGCTATCCCTGCCTCCACCAGGATATTAACGGGCTTCCCGCAGATGGAAACTTCTCTTTGGAAACAGGGTATTGGGAGCTTTAGATTAAGGCAGAGCTGAGTCCCAAGCCTGGCCCCTCCTCTTAGGAGCTAGGAATAAGGCCTTGAGCTCTCTACACCTGTTTCTCCTCCTTTACAATGGGGATAAAGCCTCAGGGACTGTTGTGAGGGCTGAAGAGGAGAAAGTACGTAAAACTTCCAGTACAGCCTTGGTCATGGGACATATGAATTCTCCCACAGATGTTCTGAGGTTTGGGGTGACACATTAAGACCAGACTGACTATTCCAGTGACTTGGCAGGCTGAGGAGTTGGGGATCGCTTGAGGCCAAGAGTTTGAGACCAGCCTGGGCAACATATCAAGAGCCCATCTCTGTAAAATTAAAATAAACATAAATGAGCTAGATGTAGTAGTGTGCACCTGCAGTCCCAGCTACTTGGGAGACTGACACATGGGAGGATTACTTAAGCCCAGGAATTTCAGGCTGCAGTAAGCTGTGATCGTGCCACTGCACTTTACCCTGGGCAACAGAGTGAGACCCTGTCTCAAAAAAAAAAAAAAAAAGAAAGAAAGAAAGAAAAGGAAAAGAGAAAGAAAAAAGACAAGGCTGCCTGTGGGAAACGTGTTGAGAATGAACAGCTGCTTCAGGCCCAAGTCCACCCCAGGGCCCCAGTGCTGTTACTCTTTCCCCCACCGTCCCATCCTCAAGGCCACTGAGTGTACACCAGGCATGCTGGATTTGCAGGTGTGGGGGCAGCATCAATTATGCTGCTGACATGGGGCTTGCTAAGCCTGGGGGAAGCTCTGGGAAGAGAAAGAGGAGTGTCCTGGGGTGGGTGGAGGAGGGAAGGAAAAGCAGATGTAGAAAAGTCTGGAAGACGCTTCCCCTCCACCACCAGAGCCAGCCCCCACCGGCTGCCTCCCCTAGCCAAAAGACAAGGCTTCCTCGCAACAGAAAACATATACACATATTTGCAAGCTACAGTACAAACGAGCGGCAAACCTAATGATTCGTGATTATTATTTGAAGGGTCCCACTGTTACAGATTTATTTGTCATTTCTTGTAATAACACCGACAGTAATGAATTCATTTGTATTAATGTGAGTGTCACGAGGACTTCCGTCGAAATTCCGCATTAATTAATGTACCATTAAAACAAAGTGTCGCCCAATTAATATCAAACAGAGGTAAGGCTGCCAGGGTCCTCTTCATCTGGGTTTCATTTGTAATTCATGGTATTAGCATCCTGCTTAATGAACGTCATTTGCAATTCCTACCCCTGGTCTCTCCCACTTCCTGGGGGAAGGTCAGGGTGCCCTAGGAGCTGTTGGGCCCTTCACTGGGCACCCCCGGGGCCAGGAGGAGAAGGAGGGAGGGGTGGGACTCTGTTTCTAGGTAGAAATCGAGTCTCCGCATTCTTCATTCCAGAAGGGGCTTGGAAGGCCCTTGGAACTTCCTGATCGGTTGGTTATCCACTTCAGTTACCCAGAAGATACCTTCTTGAGATTCTGGTAGGGAAGAGAAGGCTAGTTTGTTTCTTGGTCAAGCCTGATCTTAACAGATGAGACCATGGCCATCCTAGGAAAGCCTTCCAGCAGGGAGCACCCAGGATTCTGGTTTCCCTCTTTTCTTAGTGTCAGCCTGGTGGTCTTCTCATGGTCTTTGTGTGACATGAGAAGACTATCAGACTGACCCCAAGGACCCTCAGGACCTCTAGCTGTCCCTGAAGCCAGCAGTGGAGCCCAGTGGGCCTTGGTCTCCGAGACACAATAGACCAAGGAATTGGACCCTCTGCCCTGTTCCTCCCACAACCCCTGCGGCAGGGCCCACCTCCCCCAGCAGGGACAGAGGCACCATCATCCAGCCTTTAGAGCTCTCAGGACCCCATCCTGGGACAGCTCCTGAAGACAACATAGCCGGGCACCCTCCCCTCTCAGGGAATGCTCCTCAGGTGAGTGGACCTCCTTGGGCTGTCCCCACCCAAGTATAAGAACCTGAGGCTGCCACTGGCAATAATGAAGTTTCCTGCAGTGATGGCTACTACCGCTATGACTGTGGGCCAGGCCTCAGGCTGTGTGTCTCAGAATCATTACTGCTAGGCCCACAGATGCAGGAGGAAGGTGTTATTGCCCCCATTTTACAGATGAGAAAACTGAGGCTCAGAGAGCTTCAGTACTTTTCACACAGAGCTGGAAGAGGGGAACAAGACAGGTGTCTGGGTTGTCACATTGATGTCTCTGTGTCCTCCCATCCTTTCCAGCTAGTGATCCACATGAGAGCTGGAGGGACAGGGCCACAGGGGGCCAGGCCTCTGGCGTCCTGGCTTATAGTGCCCTTGACTCTCAGAAAGTCCTTCTTTCACTGGTCGCCCACATGCAGGGACTGTGCCCTGCAGTCCTGGCACATGGCAGGTGCCCATAGCCAGCCGTGGGGCGTTTTAACCTGTGCTTCATCTGCATGAGAGTGTCATATATCTCACTGGAGAGTGAGGCTTGGAAAAAAAACAGGAAAGGGAGGGAGAAATGCTTTCATTGATTTTCGCTTCAGAACGTGCTGCCTTTCTATATTCCAAGGATAGTCCCAGAGCAAAGGGGCTGGCTTGGAACTAGAGTGCCTTGGATTTGAGGAAGGACTCACAACTGAGCAGGAAGGGAGTGCGGAGTGATGTGGTTCTGCCCCCTCATTGGATGGACAAGGACCGGAAAGCCAAAAAGCTTTGATTCTTGTCCAGAATCACACAGGGGACCCTGGTCCAGGGTCTTCTGTCCCCCATCCAGGGCTCTTTCTTCCACCCCATGCTGCTTCCCTCGAGGTTAAGAATGCTGTGTGTTTGGGAAGCCACCTTGCATCCATGTTTGGACAAGGTAGGGGACGTCAGGGAGTCAGCACTAACATGGGCACCTGCAGGCAGAACTCACTGCAGAAACCGTCTGTGTGACCACCATCCAGTCCCGCCACTCCCAGCTTCAGCTTTTTCGTCTGTAAGACAGGGTTCCTGGGCTGGGGCAGTGCTTCCCCACCTTGGCTGTACATGAGAACTTGATGGGAATTTAAAGATACAGAGTCAGGGACTGGGCGCCAGCCTGCTATTTTTTAAAAGCTCCCCAGGTGATTCTAATATGCAGCCAGGGGTGTGAACCATTGGAATAGACATTGGAATAGGATCATTCGGTCCTTCTTCACTGATTGAAGCTTAAGCCATTCCTCCAAGGTCCCCAGAGCCCAGTGACTCTGCAACTGCCCTCTCCCTGCCTGGGTCCAGCTCCCCGCAATCTCCCAAACCCCCCGGCCCTCACCACCCCTCAGCTCCTCTGCAGCCCCGTTCGAACCTTCCCCAGCTCTGTCTGCCCCTAAGCCCCAGGGCACCAAGTGACAGGTTCCACTTATCGCATCACACCGCCTGAAGGGCCGGCAGCAGTAGCCTCAGGATTGGAGAGGCAGAAACCACACCAGGCCTACCCCACCACACTCATACCTGCCCAGGCCTCTGCTGCCCCCTTCACCCACTCCTTCAGAATGTACACTCACCCAGGCTTGGGACAGAGGGACAGGGGTGGGAGGAGTCCGAGGGGCAGGGGAGGAGAGACAGCAGGAGAGCTGCGTTGCTGGAGCTGTCTTCTTATTCAGAATCCATTTGTTAGGCACCGCTTCCCATAGATGTAAGGCCCGCCCTGAGGAGATTTGCATATTCATTTTGTTTAACATGATTCATCATCATGCAAAGGAATGAATTTGGGGGCTGGGAGATGGAGCCCCATTTGTGAGCAATAGATCTGGGTACAAAGAGCTCAGGGCAGTGTTAGAGGCTTTTGCACACCCAGAGTGGTCCCCTTTGGGATGGAGGTGGGGGACATATGATCCCCAGAGGGTTCCCTGGGAGTTTTATCTCTGCTAAGGGCAAAGCAGGGACCTCAGCCTTTAGAACCTTCCCCTCCCCTTCCAGACCTTCCCACCATAAGTAACATCTGCAAAGCACTTTGCAGTTTACTGACCCTTGTCTATACACATTTCCACCTTAACCCTTACACAGCCCCGTGAGGTAATAGCATTATGACAGAGCCAAAGATTTACTGAGTACCTATTATGCACTAAACACTTTACACGCTTTGTCTCCCATAAGCCTCACTATATCTCCATGAGGCAGGTTTTCTTTTTTGTTTTGTCGAATTTTTGTTTTTCATTTTTTGAGACAGGGTCTCACTCTGTGGCCCCAGCTGGAGTGCAGCAGTGCAGTGACAGCTCACTGCAGCCTCAATGTCCTGGGCTCAAGCATTCTTCCCATCTTAGAGTCCCAAGTTGCTGGAACCACAGGTGCACACCACCACACTGGACTAATTTTTTTTTTTTTTTTTTTTGGTAGAGATGGTCTCACTATGTTGCCCAGGCTGGTCTCCAACTCCTGGGCTCTAGCAATCCTCCCACCTCAGCCTCCCAAAGTGCTAGTCTTTTTCTTATTTAAAAAAAATTCCAGGAGACTCCTTGCGTCTCTCAGTCACCACTTTTCAGAATCTACCAAGTCTCAAGGTTACTGTATGTCTCCAGCCCCTGCAGCCCTGGGTTCAGAGACAGTGCCCTGGAACCGTGATGGCCCAGCTTCTGGACTACAGGCTAGCTTTTTAGACAGGACTCTTCTTATAGATCACATCGTATCATTCCCTGGATTTTTCTCTTGGAGTTTTCTGCCTCTGCAGATAGTTGTGAGAATTTTTTTTTTTTTTGGCCTTTGATTTTTCAAAATATGTTTCCATAGTTAACTCATTTTATCTCCACCCCAGCTCTCTATAGAAGATAGTATAGGGATTACTATACCCATTTCCTGGATGGAAACACTGAAGCATCAGATGTTTATGTTGACATTGCATAGCAACAGAGAAGGAAGTGGGAAGTTATTGGAGAGCAGCTGGACTGTGACCCAGAGTCTGGGACAGTTGTTTCTGAGACTTCCCTAATCAGGCCAGTGTGCATGGAGAGGAATACAGGCACCACACGGATCCTTCCTGGTCTCCAGAAGCTTGTTTCCAAGTCCCTACTTGAGGGCACGGGGGTATGAGGCTTCCAGCAGCCAATCAGACCAATCACTCTGGCTAAGGAGGGGTATGAGATTATGACTCTAAATAGCTA
Source organism: Pan troglodytes (assembly GCF_028858775.2). Lineage (NCBI taxonomy): Eukaryota > Metazoa > Chordata > Mammalia > Primates > Hominidae > Pan > Pan troglodytes. The sequence continues at coordinate 83,772,112 of NC_072406.2, forward strand.
AGAACTGGATTTCCTGACTCATACCTTTATTCTTGGTTTCCTCCCATTTCATGGAGAGGAAAACAGAAGCCCAGCCCACGAGGGAGGGGGTGGTACCTGGTACATGCTGCCTGGTGTTGAAAGCAGATGTCCTGGGCGCTGGGGCCAGGGTGGGTATCAGGGCTGCACCGTCACCACGGCCCTTCCTGTTCCCTTTTTCTCTGCACACAGCCCTTAGCCAACTGCTGGGAATGGAAATAGCATTCTTTATAATGTGAAATTATTTCTTCCTTAGTGTTTCAGCCTATAGTGTCACTGTTATGAACTTTGGTGCCACTTTGACTCTTGATCCTTTGTATGTGCGCCAGCCGTCCGTCCCTGATGCATGATACCCTCTGCTGCCACGTGCTCTCTCCCTCTGCTCCTACTGGTCTGCAAGTGAGAAGATGCAGGGGGAGCCTGGAGGAGGCAGGTGCAGGGACGGCCCTGGAATGTTGTCAGTGATGGCAGGTGGCACTGGGGGATCTCCAAATTCTACTGTCATTCATTCTACAGGAAGGTCACTCAGTTGGAGTCAAGGGTAAGGAAACTTGCCTTGGAGCTCCTTAGTCTCTGAATAGGAAGGAGCTGGGGCTGTTTCATGCTTGGGTATCACACTTGGCCTTGAAAGTCAAGCTCCTGAGAAGAAGGGAGGGAGGCCCCAGATGTCCCTCTGATGAGACTCCACCTAGCCCTGCATGTCCAGCATGTGTGCATGGGGTGAGGGAGAGGGTGTCTTGCCCCAGACCCAGGCATGTGTGCTAGAAACCTGGGTGGAGCCAACAGCCTCTTCTAAGAAGGGAGGGAGTGTCAGTCATTGGGTGGTGATGTCTGACGTCTGCTCTCTAGGGGAAATATCCAAAGGAAGGCAGGTCAAAAAGACAGAGGCACCATGAGCACAGGCCTGGAAGGGGACCACACTTTGGGGCTGGCACATAGAATAGCTGAACTGAAATCGAGGACCTTAGTGGAGCAGTAGTGAAAGAAGAGTTTAAAGAGAGAAAGTTTGTTGAGACTATCGTGATAGTCAAGGCCTGGGAGACTTTGCCTTGGAGCAGATGGTGGTGATTTGGGGGGAAATGAGATGCTGGATGAGTGCTTTAAGGCAGGGACTTTCAGGATCCATTGCAGGGGGCAGAGTTGAAAGGGAGGAGGCAGCTGGGCACCATGGCTCATGCCTGTAATCCCAGCACTTTGGGAGGCTGAGGCGGGCAGATCACTTGAGGTCAGGAGTTCAAGACCAGCCTGGCCAACATGGTAAAACCCTGTCTCTACTAAAAATACAAAAATTATCTGATCATGGTGACACAAGCCTGTAATCCCAGCTACTGGGGAGGCTGAGGCAGGAGAATTGCTTGAACCTGGGAGGCGGAGGTTCATGCCATTGCAGTCCAGTCTGGGTGACAGAGTGAGACTCAGTCTCAAAAAAAAAAAAAAGAAAAAGGGAGGAGGCCACTCAGTGGTGCAGCCATAGGGAAAAACTGTTTTTAATTTTGATATTAACCTTTATCAAAGTAATATATGTTGAATTTAAAAGTCAAATAGTACAGCTCAGCTTATAATAAAAGCAGCAGACCCTGATTCATTCTTTACCACTCCTGCTTCCCACCCATAGAGAACCTCATTCAATTTCTGATATTTACTTTCTTATTTCTAAATCACATGCCTATACATTGTTTTAGTTTTGAATATTATCTATTGATTTTTCACCTATGAAGGATGAGAATTTCACTTTTACACCATCCTCTACCTTATCTTTGCTATACACACACACTGGAGCATGCACCCTACTCTTAACATTCACTGAACCCTACTCTTAACATACATACACCCTACACAAACATCCTACTCATAACTTTCACTATGTCCTACTCTTAACATACATACACCCTACATAAACACCCTTCTCTTAACATTCACTATCCATCCTCCAAACATAATTATATTTCTCTTTTTAGCTAAAACAGCATTTAGTGTACACACTATTATGATTATGTAAATGTTATTCACAGCTGAGCCACATAATATACTGTAATTATATTTTCTCTTTTATTTTCTCTAGAATTAGTAATCACTTCTTTTTTTGTTTGTTTCTTAGTGTTCCTTAATGCTTGATGTAGGGAGCCTCTCAGCATATTCAAAGTATATTGAGTTTTTAAAATTTGATTTTCATTTTTCTTAACAACATTCTCCCTGGAGTGTCCACCCTCCTGTCTCAACCTGGGCCAGCTGTGCTCTGACTTGTGTGGTGTTCTGGAGGCTTGATGTGGGGTGGGCATTGGAGAGGAAAAGAGGGTCACTCTGAGGAATCTGTTATCTTTCTTCTCTATTGGATCCCTTTTCATGAATGTCATATTTTCCTGTTTCTTGGTTTACAGTTTCTTGAAGTACACTCTTCAGTAATTTTCAGAAAAAAGTGTTCATGGGAATTTTTTTCACTTCATCTGAACAATGCGTTCATGCTATGCTTTTGTTTGTTGATAGTTTGGCTGTGTATAGAATTCTGGAATGGAAATAGTGTTCTTTATAATGTGAGCTTATTTCTTCCTTAGTGTTTCAGCCTATAGTGTCACTGTTATGAAATTTGGTGCCACTTTGACTCTTGATCCTTTGTATATGACCTTTTGTTTCCTCTCTGAAAGTCTCAGGATTTTTAAAAAATAATCAACGTTTTTGAAACTTCATGGTTTTATGCCTCAGTATGAGTCTTTCTTCTGAACACATACTGGTCTCTCAATCTGGAAACAGGTCCTTCAGATCTGGGAGATTTTCTTATGTTACTTTTTGGATGATTTCTTCCTCTTCATTTACTCTGTTTTTTTTTTTTTAACTTATTTATTTATTTATTTTTGAGACAGAGTCTCACTCTGTCACCCAGGCTGGTGTGTAATGGCGTGGTCTTGGCTCACTGCAACGTCTCCCTCCTGGGTTCAAGCATTTCTCCTGCCTCAGCCTCCCGAGTAGCTGGGATTATGGGCACCCACTACCATGCCCAACTAATTTTTTGTATTTTTAGTAGAGACAGGGGTTTCGCCATGTTGACCAGGCTGGTCTCGAACTCCTGACCTCAGGTGATTCACCTGCCTCGGCCTCCCAAAGTGCTGGGATTACAGGCATGAGCCACCATGCCTGGCCTGTATTTTTTTTCCTCTGGAATTCCTATTAGTTGGAATGTTGGATATTCTGAACTGCTCCTCTAATTTTCTTACTTTTCTCTCCCATTTCATCCCTTTGAATTTGTTTCTACTTTTGGGGAAATTTCTTTATCTTCCAACTCTTCTCTTGAGTTTTTAAATTTCTACTGGGCCTTTTTTCCTCTTGGAATATTCTTTTTCCAAAGATGTTGTGTCTTGTCTTTCTGAGGATATTAAAGATGCTTGTTGTTGTTATTCCTTTTTACTGTTTTTTCCCACTCTGTCTTTCATGTTAGAGGCTCTTCTCAAATGTTTAGTGATCCTTAGTTGTCTCTTCATATATACCAGTGAGTTCACGTGTAGCTGCCTGGAAGCTTGCTGTGTATGTGTGGAGCAGGGCATGGTTGGGACTGCTTGTTAGCCAGTGGGCTCCATTATGGGATGATTGGAGGAGGACCTGGCTGTTCTTTCGAGGGATCTGCAACATGTCAATGTTTGTGTTTTCTCTTGCACCAGTTTTCATTTTTACTGCCTGGAGCCTTCAGGAGGCTGAATGGCTAAAGAGAACTGAAGAGGGATGGGATTGGTGGAGAGGGTACAGATTTCTTCCTAACCTCCCTGTTTTCAGTGCCTGGTTCAGCTTCCATCCATGAGTCCAGAACCCAACTAACTCAGACCCTCTAGAAAGTAAATCTCACATTTTCTGCAAGAGGTGGGGAAGGGATCTGGGAGTCTAACCACTCTTTTTAAAGCTGTTCGGCCCCACCCCATTCCCTCCCACTCAGCATCACCTGGTGTCTCCGGGTCCTGAGCTTTTCCAGTGTTCTGAGATGCAGGCCTGAGCTTCAGCTCACCCGTCTCCTAAGGCAGTTATAACTGGCCCATCTGTTTCCAGTTTCCAGAATTTTGTTGACATCTCTCATCTGCTGTTGTCTCCTCTCCTGTTCTTTTTGCCCTTGTGGATTTATGCATTTTTAATTCCTTTATTGTCATTTTGGTGAGGGGCTGGGACAAAAACAGAATTAAATGGATGTGTTCAATCTGCCATGTTTACCACAAAATCCTGATTCTTTTAAAACATTTATTGAATGCCTTCTATGCACAAGTGACAGTGCCAGGACTAAAGAGGTATCCAAGGTAAATAGCAAAAAGGAAGAGGAGGGTGAAGAGTGGGAGCTGGGAAAGAGGGGGAGGTCTCGTATGGCTGCAGCAGGTCAGGAGAGCCATTCGGTAAGCACTTTGATGAGTGTCTTTCAGGGATTCCAAAAAGCCAGTACACAACTGGAAGCTGTGAAGGAGGGACTCTGAGGAGGGACTTGGAGATGGGAGGGTGCTGAGTTGGCTCTGGAGGAGACCAGAACAGCTGGGGAGACCAGCTTAGGCCCAGAGAGATGTCCTCGAGCCATGTCAGGGTGTGAGTGACTTAGGGCCCAGGCCACAGAGCTGGCAGCCCACCCCAGCTCTCAGAGCATACCTGGCACCTTTTAGATCCAGTACATTTCACCCAAGAGAGCAGATACTGGTAGAAAGAAGAGATGTCGTCAAATTATCGCTCCCCGATTCCTCCAGGCATAGATGCCGGAGTATGGGTACACATGGGTTTATGCACACACGTGCCCCTTCCTGACCAGAATGGGGCTCCCTGAGATATGTGTTGGTGCCCCATGGGCATTCGCCCATCCTGCTTCTCTCCCCTTTACTGTCCTCTGTGTGGACCTTGTCCTCCTGCGCTCAAGTGCCTTCTTGCCTATTTGAGAAAGAAACATAGCCCACCTCTCCCATAGACCCCATTTCTCCTCCATCACTGCTCCCCCATAAGCTGGAATGCCACAAACCCCCATATTTGGAAGTGACATCCTCCCAAAGCATCCCAGTAGGAGAGGCGCCTGCTTTAGCATCCAACAGAAACCGAAGTGCAGATGTTTCTCCTCTGCCCCAGGAGCCCATGTTCAGAAAGTTCCTTGCCTCTGACTTGAATTCTTCTTGTTCCAATGGGAGCCCATTTTCTTATTCTCAGTGAAAGTGTGCAATTTTGAAGTACCCTCCTTCCTTCCTAAGCTCTTTTTTGGCTACAGCTCCCCACCAATCCTCTGTTCTCTTACCTAGAGGCGTCTTCAGCTGCCACCCTCATCCCCAGCCCTTCCAGACCAGGAAGTCCCACTTGAGGAGGGGCCCTGAGCCCACTCTCCACCCTTTTCTCCGGAATCCTGAAGTCTGGGCACAGAAAGGTGACCCGACTTTGAATCCTGATTCCACCACTTACAATCTGTGTGACCTTGGACAAGTGGCTTCATTTCTCTGACCTTCCATTTTCCCCATCTGGGAAAAGGAAGCAGGGAGCCGAGGTGTATAAAAATGCAACTGAGGGCAGAGGACGGGAGGGCAGAATCCCACTAGCCCCTCTCCTCTCCCCACCCCAGCCCCAGCAGACAGCTGCCCAGCCTCTGAGCAGCACAGGAGGCTGTTACCAGCTCTGATCCACCGAGAAGCCTGCACCTTGTCAGGACTCCATCTGTCAGGAATTTATTACTAATGCATTTTATAACAGGCTCTGTAATAAGATATTAAAGACTGTAGCAGCATCTAGCAAGCATTCCATAAATATTAATAACACCTTTAGAGATGGCACCTATGGTGGAAATGGTAGGGCTTTTTGCCAAAGTTTGGTCAAGGGTACAGCATAAATCTTGAAGGGGGTGAAGGGAGCAGGTGCACCCTAAAGGTGAGAGGGTGTGGAGTCCTTCTTTTCTCTCTCTCTCCTATCTTCCTTTCTCTTGCTGCTTAATTTTTGTATGTCTTTTCCTCTGTTCATAAGTTTTCCTCTAGAATGTCTTTTTTTTTTTTCCTGTTTCAGTTAGTTCCTTTCTCCCCAAGTTTCCTTTCCTCCCTTTTCTCTTATCTTTCCACTTTATCCCGTTTTCACTCTGGCCCTCAGTCCTGCCCCTCTCACTGTTCTCACCGCATTTTCCTCTGTGTTCCTGTGCTCTTCCTTCTCCTTGCCCCTCCTCCCTGCCCCCCTTTCTTTACTGCTCTCTCTGTCTGGTTCCTCCTTCCTGCCTCTCTGCCCCACTCCCTCTGGCCTTTTCTCCCTTGCTGCACACTCTCCCTCACCCTGTTCCAGTGAGCAACCTAGCCACCTCTGGAGAGGCCTGGAGTGTAATGTAACTCACACTGCATGTGAGAAGTGAGCTATTTATCATTATTATTAACGAACAAGATCCTTTGCACGGCAGAACTTTCCCAGAGTCGATTCCCTTGTCACCCCAGGAGTAGCAAAAAGATTTATTTGTCTCTGAATTGCACAGGGTGGCCCATTTACAGCAGGTCCATCAGAAGTGACATGGAGCTTAAATGGGAACTGGAAGAGGCAAGACCAGCCCTGCCTGCAACCTGCATGGCGTGGGTTACTTGGCGAGAGAGAACACCTGGCAGGTGCAAGAATTTTGAAGGGGATAATGCCTAGACATGCTCCCTGGTCCCCTGAAGGCATGGGTGTACATTTGGGGAGACTTCCTTTGAAATGGCCCAGAAGCCGTAAGGGAGTAGGTGGGACTGGGCAGGGGGGTACCATGAAGGAGGGGAGGAGGGAAGCAGGGGTGGGGCAGAGAAGTGGGTCAAGAGGCCTCCCTCAGAAGCAGAAGTGATCATGCCCCATGGGGTCTTTCTTCCAAAGACCACGGCTGCTCCTTTCCAGCAAGAAGCTGGACCCAGGGCGAGTGTCCACAATGGAGGTGTGGGGAGAAGCTACCCTGGAAAGGAGGGGCCCAACCCCCAGCTGAAACAGGCCTCTTGGTGCTGCTTCTACAACTCCAGCCCGTGCAGCCCCAACCCCAGACACTCCAAGCCCCACCCCAGACACCCCGAACCCCACCGCAGACACCAGAGCGACACCTTCCACTCATTCTCCTTGTCCTCAGATGGCAAAGTCTGGCCCTGCCGAGCATCTCTCTTCAAGGCCTGTCCTGGCTGACTGTGTGAAGTCCATGATCAAGCCATCCCTTGCCCATCCGGCCACCTCCCCATGCGCATGCTGATAATTGCCTGCAACCTGGATTTGCACGTTAATAGGAGTGTCTGGAGATGGTTAAAAAGAAGAGGGAGCTGGCATTTACCCAGGCTCCTTGATTCTTCTCCCCATTGTAACCTCCAGCCTCGGGTGGCAGGCACTGTGCCCTCATTAGCAGTCCAGGAGTGGTGGCCTGGCACTTTGCTTGCTGTGGGCGCTAAAGAGGTAGAGTCCCATCAGCAGAGAGTCTGGGTGAGCCTGGGGCAGAGCCATGGAAATGAGGAGGCCCTGCCCATGGCTGGGCATGTTCTGGGGGGCAGGAGCAAGGAGCTGAGACCCATGCAGGCCAGCGTGAGCAAGTGGGGTGCCCATAGAAAGGACGGCACAGGCAGGTCCCAGCACCGCAGCCATGGGCAGGAGACAAAGTCAGCGGGGCCTGGGACGGCCAGGGTGGGAGGCTCTTGGAGGCCCTCATCTCCATTTTTTCTCCTGCACTGTGCTCTGCTCCGCTCACTGCAGGTGGGCTTCCTCTGACTGCCCGTGGCATCTCTGCCACCCTGTAACTGTGGCTTTTGTGTGGCTTTCGGCCTGTCATGGTGCCCACTCCAGCCAGATAACAAGATCTTTCTTTCAGATTCTCAGAGAAAATTGATTTAATTTCTCAGGCCCCACCTGATTGGCATGGCCTGGGTCTGAAGTCACTTGGAACAAACATGAGTGCCTAGACCCATCACCTAGAGCAGAGCTGTGGTCATGAGGAGCAGCTGTTCTTGGAAGGAGCGTGGGTGGGGAGGCAGCGGTTGGTATCTCTTTGGGTGGGGTGGAAAGAGCACTCTGTATGAGTCAAGGCACCCGATTTCCACTCTTCGACTCTGTCATGATCCACTTGTGAGGCCTGGAGCAAGGCACGTCCCCTCTCTGGGCTCATTTTCACACCTGTAGTCCACCCTAGGAAATGGGGAGGCTAGACTGGATGACCCCAAGGTTCCTTCCAGCTCCTGCATTCCAGCTATCCAGGGTGGTGTATGGTCAGGACTGGCTTCCTCGTTTAGGAGCCTCCCAGGCCCCCAGGTGCCCCCCTCACCCCTGCCTCAGATCCCACCCCTCCCCTCACAGGCTCTCAAGCCCATTGTGGAAGGTCTTCTGGGGCTCTTCCGTCCTCATCTTGTCTTCAGCAGCCAGGATCCAATCAGCAGAGATGTTCTCTTTCTGAATTTTAAGGTGCCCATTTGTCCCAAGTTCATGGTGAAGAGATTCATTAACTGTTTACACTATTTCTAATACTTCCCCCTTTATGTGAGGCTCATCTCACCCTGCCTGTAATGATATTTTATTACTATAGTAATAAGTGCAATAACCATTTATCGAGTGTTGCTCAGTGTTGCTGTGTGTCTGGCCCAAGGAGACTCTCTTTTTTTCACACCTTATCTCTTATAATACTTTTTTTTTCTTTTTTCTTTTTTCTTTTTTTTTTTTTTTGAGATGGAGTCTTGCTCTGTCACCCAGGCTGGAGTGCAGTGGCATGATCTTGGCTCACTGCAACCTCCACCTCCTGGGTTCAAGCCGTTCTCCTGCCTCAGCCTCCCCAGTAGCTGGGATTACAGGCACACACCACCACGCCCAGCTAATTTTTGTATTTTTAGTAGAGACGGGGTTTCACCATGTTGGCCAGCCTAGTCTTGAACTCCTGGGTAGGAGCTGCTAACAGCTCCATTTTACAGATAAGGAAACTGAGGCCAAAAAGAGGTTTAACAGCATATGTCTGCAATCTCCCAGGGGAAGTTTCCAGACTCAAAGTTAGGGAGTCTAACTCAGAATTCATGCTCTGAGCCACCAAGTGTTACTCCCTGTAGCCTACCTGGAAACCCAGATGCACCTGGCCCCATAAAGCAAATCTGCTTGCATTGAGTCTGCAGATCTGTGTGCACGTCTGTGCATTTCCCTGGAACAGCAGCTGGGTGTTCAGACAAGCCCCCAATGTATGTGCTGATGAGCGCCCCTCCTTCCCCGCATCTACTTCCCTGATAGAGCATGGTGCCCAGGACCTGAAATGCAGGAAGTCAGCATTCTTTTCTCTCCAATAGTTTGTCCCTTCTAAGTATATGAATGGCTCCTTGCCAGGCCCATTTAAAACCTTCTCTAAGTTATGCAGAAATTAAATGGGTTTTCACCGCAGGGCATGAAACATAATCCAAGAAGGTCAGACGTGGAGACCATCACTTCTTTTTCCCCTTTTCCACCATTTCCTGAATCTTGCTCTTAAATCCTCTGATCAGATGCAGAAGGATCAGAGAGGCTTCCCCTCAGGACCATGCGGTATGGACAGTCAAATGTCCTCGCCTCCCCGAGGCAGGGAGCTGGAGAGCTGACATCTCACGGGAGCCGTCCCTCTCCTCTGGGCGCCAGCTTCATACAGAGTGGTTTAAGTAGACTGGCCGAGTGCTCTGAAGTGAGGGCCGGCTACCCTGTTTCCTGTTGTTGTTGTTGTTGTTGTTGTTGTTGTTGTTGTTGTTGTTAAATATTTGGTAGAATTCACCAGTGAAGCTGTTGAGTCCTGTGCTTTTCTTTGTTGGAAGATTTTTGATTACCGAATCAAATAAACATAAAAGCATAATGTTGAATTAAAAAGCAAGCTTCAGAGTGATCTATTGTATATGAAAACCATCTATTTACAAATACCCACAAAACAGTATCTTATATTATTCATGGCTAGATATAGATACATATGAAGTACAAAAGCAGACTTTCACACAGGGGGCTGGCAGCTCTGAAATCAGAATGTGGCCCTCCTTTCTTGTGGCAGGAGTCGTGGGCCCCCATGAAGTGTTTCGTTCTGGATTCATGGGACTGGCTCTGGCACTTCTGTGTGATCTAGAGAGAGTGAGGGCAGGACAGAGAACTGTGGGTTAGCTGAGAACCTCAGAAAGATCTCCTTAAGGTTGGGGAGGGGTGGTGGAAATAAGGGATGCTAAGGTACCCAGGGCTTAGCAACAGGGGAAAGTTCTACCCCTAGGGCTGAAGGGAAAGGAGAGGAAAATTGTATTATCAGAGCCCACTGAGAGTTGGGGCCATGGAGGAGAGCCTGCTGGGGTAGAGCTGGAGGGGGTAGAGGAAGTAAGACCCCAAACTCTTTCTCTTCCTGCTCTGGGAGCTCCTACCAGAACTTCCCATTGGCAGAATCCAACTGGAAGCCAGCCAGCAAGAGAGCCTGGAGATGCAATCCATTGAGAGCCCGGGGATTGGGGAAAGGCAGAACTGGGTGGATCATGGTGCCAGGGGAGTGGGTAGACAGGGAATGCCCTGGATGGTACTGTTAATATCAGTGCTTCTTGACACCTCCCTGCCCCACCCTTGAAGGTGCCCTTGTCTGTGCCCCTCTAGGTTTCCAGAAATTAAAATTGCAACTACTGTCTTCTCAGCACTTATGTGCTAGAATGTTTACACTCATGATCTTATGTATTCTTCACACTAACCCTGTGAGATATGATTAGCTTCAGTGTACAGTGAAGGGATTAAGGATCAGAGAGATTATGTAATTAACCCAAAGACACACAACAAGGCTGGGATTCCAACAAATGGTCTGTCCATCCCTGAAACTCTAGCACTTGTCTGCTTTGCCCCCTTGCAGACTTGATTCTGTTTTGGAGGGAATGAGCATCTTCCAAGCAGCTGAATTAGGATAGGCAAACCTAGCAGAGGAAAAGCACATTCAGACGGCCAGAGGTGTGAGGGAGCCTGCTGGGTTCAAGAAGTATAAATAGCTCCATGCCTCCAGGAAACAAAATGTGAAGGGGGAGACAGGAATGGACCACAAGGGCCTGTGTTCTATGCAAAGGGCACTGGGGAGTCACGGATGGTGAGGAGGAGAGGGGCGCCCTGCATCTGCCTCCTGTCCCCAGTGGACAGAGTGGTTGGAACAGGCAGGACGTGAGCCTGCCCATTCAGGTTGACACTTGTCTGCTGATGGGGGCAAATCCACAAACCCAGGAAGAACCCTCAGCAGCCCCATGGCATTGTTCTCCGGAGGCCCTTTCCAGCCTGACCAGGGGCCCCATAAAGAGCACCCCTGTGTTAAGTGCATGGTCTGTCTGTGAAGGGCTGCCAGGAGGGAGGCTTGAGGCTGGTCCCCAAAAAGGAAGCCTGCAGCTTGGGCAGCCAAGGAGCATTTGACAGAGGAAGCGAAACCAAGAAACAGGTTTGGGGACCGTAAGACCCCTCATCCAGAACTCTAGGTTAAGCAAATCATCTTTGGAACTGGTGTTCTTTACAGCCACCAGGAGGCCATCAAAAAATGAAGAAGAGGAAAAAAAAAGATACTGCATTTTAAATTTTGGGGCCCCTCCTAGAATGAAAATGACAAGGCCTTGGGTCTGGTTGGCTGAGGGATGTAGAGAATGGGCTTTGAGGGACTCAGCCCTGATGGCGCAGCTGCTCCGCACTGGCTCACCCTTGTACTTGCTTTGCTCTCATCCCCAGAATACACCAGTGGGGACGCCCATCTTCATCGTGAATGCCACAGACCCCGACTTGGGGGCAGGGGGCAGCGTCCTCTACTCCTTCCAGCCCCCCTCCCAATTCTTCGCCATTGACAGCGCCCACGGTATCGTCACAGTGATCCGGGAGCTGGACTACGAGACCACACAGGCCTACCAGCTCACGGTCAACGCCACAGTGAGTCTCCATGCTGGGGCCCCGGCCGTCCCGGCTGCCTCTTCCCACCCTGGAAGAGAGTGATGGGGCATTCCAATGGGACATTGACCCAGTGGCACACACTCGATGATCTATAATAATTATAGTGGTGATAGTCATGATAGAAATGAGGCTGGCATTACTGAGGCTTTGTGCTGTGTCCCTGGCACCGTGCTGAGCACTCGAAGGGACTTTAAACCTCAAGCAGCCCCATGTCATAAGTATTGTTAAGATGCCCATTTTGCAGATGAGAAAACTGAGGCACAGGAGCAATTCAGTGACTTTCCATGGTCACCCAGGAGCCTGACTCCATAGCCTGCTCGGGTAACTTCCTTGAGACATTCTTAGTGCAGAGCGCCTCTTGCTCTCTGGGACACAGGACAGAGGTGTTCACCCAGCTGTGTCCTGACACCATCCAACCTGCAGGGCCCAAAGGAGTTCAGGCATCCTGGCTCTACTCCCCAGAGTGGTGACATTCCACATCATCCCTCTGTGCCAAGCACATTGCTGGCCCCTGGGAATTCCAGGATGAGTGAGTCAAGGGCAGAAGGCAGGAGAGGGTAATTATCCCATCTGATGGCTGACTCTGTTGAGAGTCACACAGCCCATGAGTAGTGGCAGAGCAAGAACCCAAACCAGGTTGTCCACCTCTCAGTCCAGTGCCCTGACCACCATGCCCCATGGCTAGACATCTCCAGGTCTCAAGAACATCGCAGCATGCCCTTTGTGCCAGCTGTTTGGGAGATCCTGGGGAACAGGCAAGCCACACTCTAAATAGGGTCCTCCCCCTACCTGCCCCCTCTCCCTGCTCCCAGCTGCCGCCTCAGGGCATAGCTGGAGCCATCAGCTGGCAGCAGGGCCATAAGCTGGCCTGTTTTCCCTTAGATTCTGTTGACAAAGCTTACGCCAAGAGCAAAAAAACATGGGAGTCCCTCTCAACCCTCCAGGTCCTATCTGCCTGACACTCAGCATCCACTCCTGACCCACATAGCTGTCGAGGGGCCTGCCGGCAGCGCTGAGGGGCTCTCCTTGGTAGGTCACAGGCTCTAGATCCAAGGCTCTGGATCTGGACTGGGTCCAGAATCCAGTTTTGAAAGATGGGGTGCCCCCAGACTTGGCCAAGATGCAGAGAGAGGCCTCAAGACCCAGGAAATGCGAACTTCTTGTTTGGCCCTGGCCCAGTGGCTGTGGGGAGGTCACTGCAGGTGACACTCACATTCTTTCCTTCTCCCCTGGTTAAGTGTTAGTTGCCTGGGAGGAGCTGTGTGCTGCTGTTTGTAAAACTGACCTCAGAGGTCAAGGGGACATGCAAGCCCAGGATTTGCTTTTTGTGCACATTTGCCTGCACCTTCCATGCAGCCTGGCACCCACACATGCGCTGCCCCTCCACCGCACTGTTTGCACACACCAGGGCCCAGAAACACGCAGATGCTTGCCCGCTGTGGTATAATTTCCATCCACCATAAAAATGGCTTTGGACCGTGGGGAATAGACCAGAGCTGGGCACAGGCAAGAATCTGGGTGGCGGGGCCTATCAAGAGGACTGGGCTCAAGCTGGGATGATGAATACAGTTAAATTGCTGTTACTCTCCCAGTAATCAGGCTTGAAAGCAGCAGAACGGGAGGGGCCCTAGAAGTCCCTCTCTAGATGGCTTCCTCCTTGCTTCTGGAGTAGCTGACACCGAGTCCTTCTCGGGGCTGGTGCTGTGCCCTTGGCTGCTGAGCACTTCCCCAAAGAAGGAGATTCTCGGCCTGGCATTGCGGGCAACAGCGTGAGTTCCCAGCCACCACTGAGCTGGTACCAGGATGGGGAAATTGAGGCATCCTCTGGGAACAAGCTGCTGAGAGCCATGGGCCCCAGAGTTACAGCTGGGAGCCTGGCAGGATCACTCCCCTTTCCCCACCACAGAGTCCAGAGGGGGCTGGGCAGGGGCATTTGTGGCATGAACAGGACTGCAGTCACAGGTATGGGACAGAGAGGGCCTGTGCCAGGCTAGACAAAAGCCAGCTGCCTGCAAAAGCCTGGTTATGGCAAATCAGAGCCACTGGCATCCCCTGTCCAAGAGGTCAGGGGACTTGTTTTGAGCTTCCCCACTCCAGCCCTGGGTGCCTGGTGGTCATTCAGGTCCCTAGCTGGGAGCTCTCCCCGTGGGCAGTGCCCAAGCCTGCCGTGTGGGCCCCAGTCCTGGAGCCTGGGAGGCTGCCTGCCAAGAACCTCTCTGCTCACCTCCTGCTTCCAGACCTTCCTCTCCCTTGCAGCACCCACTCCCATCCCTAAAGGCCCTCCCACCCTCTCACTGGCTGTCCCTGAGGATTCCTAAAGACAACCAGCCCTCCCTTCTCCTAGGCACAGCAGCTCCATCTCTGCAGGCCAGGAGGAGGCACCAGGCTTCTTGGAACTCCAGGAATGCCTTGCTTCATTCAAGTCACCCCAGACAAACCAAGGGAGAGCTAACCTGGGGACAGTCACTCCTCAAATCTTAGCTCAGAGAATGTTCGAGCCTGAGGGGCCTTAGAAGTCATTCACTTGAGCCCCTTCATCTCACAGAAAAGGACATCAGATTCCCAGGGGGAAAAAGAACTCATTTGAGGTTACTCAGCAAATTAAGAGACCGAACTGATGTTAGAGCCCCAAGTCAAAACTGTTAGTGGCAAATTTTTATGTGAAAGGATCTGAGTTTGAGTTCTGGCTACACACTTAGAAGTTGTATGACTGTGGACAAGTTACTCAGCCTCTCTGAGTCTCTGTTAACTCATCTGAATAATGGGCTCATCATAACTACAGATGCGAGTGAAGTGCCCGGTAGAGTGGCTGCCACGTCATCTGTACAAAGCACTGCAGTTACTATTATTGCTGGCTATTGTTATTCAGTTGCAGCAGGCTACTTAAACAGTAGAAGATAGATTTGGAGTTTTCTTTCTTGCCAAGCATTAAAAAAATTTTTTTTTGAGATGGGGGTCTTGCTATGTTGTCCAGGCTGGAGTGCAGTGGCTATTCACAGGTGCAATCTTGGTGCACAACAGCCTCGAACTCCTGGGCTCAAGTGATTGCCCCACCTCAGCCTCCTGAGCAGCTGGGACTACAGATGCATTGGTGAGGTTTTATACAATGAAATTCCCAACTGACGGTTTAAATATTGCTCGCCTGGCTGCAGGGGGATGGCCTGTGTGACCTCTCAGGAGTCTTTCTCGGAGTCCCCCAGATGTCACAGACCCTGGAGCTCCCCCTGCTGGTTGGATTGGGAAAAGTCACTGAACCAGTAAATCCCCAGCCCAAAGCAAGGGACTCATGAATGCAGGGACACAGGTGCCAGATTAATCCCCTCTGTGGCCTTTCTTCTGAGGAGTCCCCATCTTTGTCAATCCCCTGCTGCCCTGGGATGAGTGGGGGCAGGAAGTGGGCACAGAGAGGGGTGGTGACCTCCAGCTGAACTCAGCAAAGGAGCTCAGGGCGGCACCATATCTACTCCAAGCTGGTCATCCCACCACCGGATGTCCAAGGAAGTCAGGCCTGGGCTGCTAGGGGCTGGAGGTCTAGCTGTACCCCAGCCCTGCTTTGTAACACTGGATAAGCTGCCTTCCTCTGGACCTTGGGGATGCTGTTTGTGTTTTCCTGTACAGCTCAGAAATCACCATGGCTTCTTAGAATTCTTAAGCTTCGTTTTACTAAGCCCTTCCCTGCTGGAGTGCAAGAGCATGGGTGTGTGTGTGCGTGTGCATGTGTTTGCACTTATGTGCTGCACGATGCAGGTCTATGTGTGTGTGTACATATGTGTGTGAGTGTCCCCACCATCACTCAACCTAAGGCTGTGTGTTCTCTCCGCTCTCTAAGGATCAAGACAAGACCAGGCCTCTGTCCACCCTGGCCAACTTGGCCATCATCATCACAGACGTCCAGGACATGGACCCCATCTTCATCAACCTGCCTTACAGCACCAACATCTACGAGCATTCTCCTCCGGTAAGACTCCTGGCCCTTCCTTCTCAGAAGTCCCTTCTCAGAGGGACTTCCTTCTGAGCTCCTGTTAGGGATGGGCCCTGTTAGTGGGCTGGGCTCCTCCTTGGCTCCTCCGCAGTCCCTGTGCGTGGCAGTGATGAGTGTTCTGGCACAGTGAAACCCCAGCCACTCTTCACACCACGCCCATCTCCTCACCCTCTCACTCTACCCAAGGGGCTCTGTGTGGCAAAGAACAAAGGCTTCCAGGGCAAGTAACGGGGAGCCATTCAGACAGACTTATGTGGAGGGATGGGGATCCCGTGCAAAATTCAGCCTGCGCTGAAGAATGGACTCAGTCTGGCTCCACAGAACATCAGTGTGGCTCAGCCGTGTCTCTGCCGTGTCAGTCTGTCCCTCTCTGCTGATGAGCACTGCCAGAGAGGGTGGCAGCTGCCCTTCTTCAAGGGCCCTCTTGGCCCCGGCTCTTCCCTGCGAGCTTGCAGCTCCTTCTGCCCTCCCTAATGCCCAGTCTCTGGATTTCTTAAGTCCAGGTTTCCAAGAAAGGCTCCTGATTTTTCTGGTGTGTTGCAAGGTCATAGGTCACCAGCCTGTAGATCGGCTACCCATGGGTGTCTTAGAGGACAAAACATGCCTCGGCCCCCTCTGCAAGGCTGTGGATGGAGCAGCTTTGCTCAGCTGTGGGCCAGACGGGCAACGGCAGCCATCGCTAGTCTCATAACCATTCGTGCGTCTGTGCAAACTTGAATGCAACACCGGCTGTGGGTGGAAAAATTAGAAAAATGCGCCTCCCCTAGGCAGTCAATCCCTGGTCATTAGCTTAGGGAACAGCGTTTGGGGAAAGAAAAATGAGCCCCTTCTTTTGAGAGAACTCAGTGTGCTTAGAGGAAGGACTCAGCTTTGGGAGCAAAGTGGGGCACCCGCCTAAGGCTCGTGAGCGTTCAGGGCCCCACCCGCATCCCTGCACACGCTCACAGAATTGAGTGTGACAGGTGAGCTTCCCTTGACTGGGGTGCAGGCTGTGCTCCTGGGCCTGACCCCTCATTTGGAGACCATGGCTGCCCTGGCCACTGGCCTCCCTTCACAGCATGAGGCCCCAGTCTCCTGGTGTATGGGACTGGCATTTGGCCACTTCCTTCTTGGGACAGGTGTGGAGGGAGGCTCTAAGAAGCAGGATCCTTTGCGGCCTGCTACTGTTGAGTGTTTGAAGCTGCTTTGAGAGTAGAGGGGGACAGATCAATGCCCCCAATTCCCCAGCCTTCTCTTTCTTAGCATTCTGTGGGCAGTGGGAGCCCCTGCTTTTGAGACTGAAGGCTGTCTCTTCTCAGCACAGCCCAGCCCATTTCCCATGACTTTCCTAGCCCCCTTTCTCTCTGCCCCTAGCCCAACTTTGCCAGGCCGATACCTTCTCAGCATCAGGTCAGCTGTGATGTGCTGTTTTCAGATGAGGCAGGGCCCACAATCTGCCCATGGCCCCTGGACATCTCCTGAGTGGTCAGCACTCTTGAACAACTTGCCCCACCTCTGCTCTCCTGAAGGACTGGAAGCGTGCAGTTCAGCAGGGACAGGGTCTGCTGTGGGCATAACATACAGTGTGTGCTCAGGAGATGGTAATGGAATGGACAAATGAACAAGCACCCTCACCCTGGGCAGACCAGCATACTCACCATCCTGCACCCTCTCCGCCCCTGTGCCTGCTCTTGTCGCCAGCCCAAAGTCCACCCACCCATTTGTTCCCAGTTCACTCTCTACCTTTCTTATAATTTTTTCCCTGGCTTCTTCCCTATCTGTCCCAGAGATAGCAATTCCTCTCCCTCAACCCTGGTAGAATTAACTCTCTCTATGCTGTGTAATTTTCCACTTAATTATAGTCTCGCCTGTAATGTTACCTATATATGTGGGTTACTTCTGAGCCCCCAGTAATCAAGGTACTTGAGTCTCTGGGACATGATCTCATCCTTCCTTTGGGTCTCCAGGGCATCATGCCCAGAGCTAAGTGCAGGGAAGATGCCCAAGACCAACTAGATTGAAGTACAGAACATGGCGGTGGCTGGGCAGCCAGAGGAGCTCAGAGGAGTCCCGCACTGCCGTACTCACTTTGGCTGAGTCAAACGGCCTCCTGACCAGCTCCTCACTGGGAAAGGGGGATAATTGTGCCTGCAGTGGTGCCTCCCTCTCCTTAGGGTTTTAACGGTTGGAGATAATGCACATAAAACACACAGCAAGTGCTGCCAATTAGCGGACATTAAACCATGCTGGGCAGTGACCTGGTCAGTCAATTACAGTAGCTAGGTTGGGTTGGGGCTCCCAGCTTCAGCTTCCTTTCAGAGTCGTTGTAGTTGGGAAGAGGTGTGTTCTTGGTGTGAGTGTCCCCTGAGACCCCTAGGTTGTCTTTTTCTAGTATCTTTTTAGTATTTCGTGCAATGCTAAGTTTGCATGCTTTTATTTCAGACCTGCAGATTTCTGAGCTGTCTGTCCATTGGGTCTGCACTTCATCCTTTTATGCACCCATCAGATGTTGATGCGGCTGGTCCCATGTGCAGGCCCCATGCTAAGCCATGCCCTCTGCTCTACAGGTGATCCCACAGGCCCCTGCTAGGGCAACTCCTCAGTCTCAGCAAACCAGAGCCTTGCCCTCCTTAGCTTCCGGTCTCCTGATGCTCCATTTCTTGGCATATGCTGTGATTCTCCTCTCTCAGACGCAAGGATCTTGATGTCTCTTTGCCTCACCAGTATTGTTCCTTTGTCTCCACAAGGGCACTAAGGCCCATGCCCAGGGAGCTGCTAGACCCCCGATCTGGGTGGTGCAGGTTTGAGCCCCACAGCTTGGCTTATGGCTGGGCTGGGGGAGCCAGAAAAGGCAGTGCATTGAGGGTTTCAGACCCTCCAGCCTGGCCTGGCTCCCCCGGGGCCCACAGAATCTGCCTCCGTGTCCACACATCTCTGCCCTTCCTCCAGTCTCCACACTTGAGGAGTTCTCAGGTTCCCTCGCCTCTTGCAGAGCCTCTCTCCTGCAGGCCAATTCCCTTGCACTGCCAGCCTGATCCTTCCCAGCTGCTAATTGGTTTCTGTGCCTTGATCTGGGCCCTCCATGTCCCTTTACAGTGTAGAACCCTGATTTAACGCAGCAATTCCCAGGCCGGGCCCAGGCTGAGATGCACCCTGGCCTGTTCTGCCTCCCAGGCCAGAGGACCCCAGCACCCCCATTCCCAGCCTTGCCTCTGCTGCCCCGGGGCCCCCACCGGACCTTTCCCCACTCTCCCCAACTCCCCCTCTTTATCTGCGGCTCACAGCATGTATGCCTCCCCCTATCAGCGTATCAGGTTAGCATGCCTCATCTAAAGTGTATATATTACCTAATAAAATCCTTCTTATTTGGGATTATTGCATCAGATTTTAATTTCCTCACTCGAGCAGCAGCATGTCGGCCTGCCCGTCAGTGAAGGGCCGATAGAAGGTGAAAAGAGCGGATAAACTGCACAAATTACTGCCAGCCGATGCCTATCAGCCCTTTGACTGGAATTGACTGAAATTAAGGACTGAGAAATAGGATTTGCTACCTCAGAATCTGCTGTGGCAGCTCTCATCGGAAGTCCCCTTCAGCCCCCACCAGCCTGCTCCCCCAAGGATGCCTCCTACTCCTGAAGCAAGCTGCACGTTCACCTTTCAAGTCCTTAATCCCGTCATGGAAATGGGGTAGGGGGTGTCCCGGCTGAGCTTGCTGAGCAGGAGGAGGACGTGGGCCCCTGAGGCCAGGAACAGCCCAGCTGGGCTCCTGTGTCCACGGCTTTCCTGACGAGGGCATCTTTGGAAGGGGACAAGCCACAGAGGGAAGAGAAGTCCAGCTTCTCTCAACTGTGTCCCCACTGCCCGGGCCTCAGACGCTGGGGCTGCCTCTCACACCTCACCCCCTCCTCATCTTGGCACATGCACTGGGTGCAGAGCCCTGAGCCCTTGCCTCCTCCAGAGAGCAAAGGGGTCCCCCAGGCACACCCCACACTGCCCTCCATTCCCCAGTCACCTCCGCCTCCCTCCACCCCACCCCCCACTGCACCCTGTGACTCTCAGCAAATCCCTGAGCACTCTGAGCCTCGGTTTGCTCACACATACCCCCATGTGAGGAAAGAGAGGGAGGGAGAACCTTGCTGGGGGCCCCACACAGTGGAACATCATAGACACTCCACTAGTGCCAGTTCTGCCCTGGAGGCTGCTAGCTGTCCTCACAATGCACAGAAAGCCGCTTGCCTCTAGGTAGAGATGATTAATATGGGGTGTTGGGGAGTCTGAATTTGCTGAAATTCTTTGGAAAAATCCACGTGGATGTGCATTTTCTGGAAAGAGGCCCTGAGTTGTCATCAGATGCACACAGCGATTCCAGGCCCAAATAAATAGTAACAATCATGTTTATAGCATTCGCCATGTGCCAGGTGCTCTTCTGAGTGCTTCACGTTTATTGGCTGCTGAGGGGTGGGGATTGTGATTTTTACCCATTTTATAGATGGGGAAAACAAGGCAGAAAGAGGTTATAAGTAACTTACTCAAAGGATTCGAGCGCACGCAGTCTGGCAGCAGAGTCAAACCCTTAACCACCTTGTGGTGCTTTTCTGCTCCTCCCATTACAAACAGCGGGGCCCCTGCAGGCCTGCACACTGTAGCCTCTCTCTCGGAGGCTTCCTACTCCCTGAAATGTGGATTCCTGTGCAGGGCAGAAGCCCTTGGCAGGTCGCACCCTGGCGCACACCCCAGCTGGACTGGCTCCCTGGAGAAGCACAGCAGGCAGTGTGCCCTTGGGAGCAGGGTCGGCTCCGGGCCGAGCACAGCCGCACTTCTCCATCCCCCGTCTTTGGAAATAAGTTTCAGTATATTGAAAATATAATCACTGAGCCTCTGAAACAAGAGCTGTGGGCTCCCAGGAGCCCCCATTCCTCCCTGTTAATTCCTTCTCATAACATTTCCAGTCTTTCTGGCTGCACTTGTATTAAAAGCTCAGGGTTTTATTAAAAGTGGATTTATTTACCCAAAAAAAGATGAAACCCCGAACTTTGCCAGGAGCCTGTCAGAGCTTGCTTCGTAGAAGCTCGGGTATGACTCTTTTAGGAAGAGTCCTCATTGTCCTCCTGTCCTGGAGAACCGACTGGCCTCCACAGAGCCCTGCCCGCCCAGGGGGCCTCTGGGCAGCCCCATGCAGGAGCCCAGCACGGGCTCTGAGGACTGAGGGCACTTTTGTCGCCAGGTCTCCTCTGCACAAGCCTGCACCAGCCCCCTCGTGTCTCCCCCTGAGGATCACTGTCCCAGGCCTGGCCTAGCCCTGCTCTGCATGTGTGTCTGGGACATGCAATTGCCCCTGAGTACTGCTTAGTGACTCTCTGGGGTGGTGATCCAGTGGGCCTCAGGTCCAGTTATCCTAGCAGGCCAGGAGAGCACGGAGCAACTGCTGTGAAGGGATACAAGTGCTTGGGGAGGGTGAGGTGGGGGGTGCCCCTGCTGTGTCATGGCAGCGAGACTGGGTGGAGTTAGAGGAAGGGTAGCTTGCCCCACAAGAGCGCAGGGCGTGCGTGTCAGGGAACAAGCCTCTGCACAGGTGAGGGGGGTGGGGGTGCAGCGCAGGCTTCAGCCTCCTGCTGATAAACAGTGAGTGGAGGGAAGTGGCCGAGGACACAAGAGCCCTTCATTAGCCATGCAGATGCCAGGGTTGACATTTCCCTAGGGGGTGGGGACAGGCTTATCTTGCTCTCCATCACCCAGGGGAACACTGTGGCCTGGAGCCAGAGCCTCAGGCAGGCATGGTGGGCAGGCATGGCTGGCACTGGCCATGGTGTGATAGGACCTGGGGAACCAAGTAAAGGCTGCCCCAGGCAAGGGGCGACTCAGCGAGTGGTGGCGGTGACCTTCCACCCTAAGGTTTAAGGGCTCTGTGAAGGTTTAAACAAACTCTTGTTTGTTCGTTTGTTTATTCAGTCAATCAATCAACCCATCAATTGATATTCGAATGTGCCAGTTGTATGCCAGGATCTCTTCCTAGGACAGTCTTATGCCTCCAAGCACTTGCCTGAGCTCTGCCTTCTGCCCAGAGCACCTTCCTCTTCATGTTCTCTCCCTGGCAAACTCCTACTCATGCTTCATGACCCATGCTGAATGTTGCCATCTGTACGACCATTCGCCAATTCCTCCAGGTGGACTTCTCCCCTTTTTTGTACGTTTCTCCATGTGAGCCATATGTGTATTCGCACTCCTCATATGCGTATAGCAGCTGTCTGCTCAGATGTTCTTGACTTCATGCCATAGGCTGTGCTCCCCAAGAACGCGTTCCCCTGGCTTCCCATACTGTTAGTTCCAGCTCCTGCCCCTTCTCCATCAGTGCTGCAGAGAGAATGAGTAGGGGTGTGGGCAGAGCCATTCCAAGCAGGAATTGCCAGGCACAGCGCTGTGTGGGCCATGGTTCCTAGGGCCATGGCGGCCTCCTGAGTTGCCACCGTCATCCCCCGAGATACCTGCTTTCATGATTTATGCTTTCATCCCTAAAGTAGTTGAGCCACCATGTTCTCCTTTATTCAAACCCCAGTGAAAACAAGGTCCCAGGCTTTTTGCTGTTATTCTTATTAAGGTGGAGGGAAAGTGAGGCCAGAGAGGTGCAGCAACCTTCCTAAGGTCACACAGCAACGTGATGGGTGGTTGAGCTTGAGACCAGATCTCTTGTCTCTTCGCTGGATGCTCCTCATCTGTTCTTCCGTGGTGGTCCATTTGAACATGGGATATGGGAAGGGGAAAGGGGAATGATAACATCGGTAAGGTTTGGCCTCCCCGTGGACCCTAGGGTGTTTGCCTGGGAACTGCAGTGTGTGCCCAGGGCAGCTGATGCCTGAGCCCTTGGCATCTACTTCCTGGGTTGCCCTTGCAGCCAGGATCAGCCTGGGGAGGGAAGCTGTGGGTGCCATGATAGCTACAAAGAAAGACAGCAGCCAGGGGACCCAAACTCAAGTCCCTCCTCTCTTCTGCCCAGGGCACGACGGTGCGCATCATCACCGCCATAGACCAGGATAAAGGACGTCCCCGGGGCATTGGCTACACCATCGTTTCAGGTAAGACAGAAGGCTGCCCTTCTCTCCTCTCACCCCTCTGTCCTCCACCCAAGGAGAGCCAGTAGGCATCTCAGGCTCTGAGGGCTAAGGAGAGGTCTGCGGGCATGTGGGACAGGGTAGGAGACCTGACTACAGGGACAGTCCTCGCCAAAGGGCCAGGAAGGTGACCGAGTGAAGGCAGGAGGAACAGGGAGAAGAGGTGCTGGGAAGCCGACAGAGGCTAAGCTGTCTAGGGGCTGCTTGGCGGGCACTAGGGGGGTGGGCGCGTGTGCCGCTGTCCAAGGTCTGAGACGGTTGGGCACTTTGGGGCTCTGGGCCTGGGACTTTGGTGACTCCCATCTAACCTCCTCCAGCGCTCTGGGTTTGTCTTTTTCTTTTCGTATTTGATGAAAAGGTGGCAGTTCTAGCATCGTTTTAGAACAAACGGAGCTGCAACTTCAGCTGATTTCATGTTCTTTTCACATTTCCAACCCTTAAGAATTCATGTCGCATCTGGAATGTTGCAGGGGGGAACATCGGCCCCGTTGCCGCCCAGCTGCCTTGGTTGAGCAGAATAGTGACTGACAGCAGAGATGGTTCCGGGTGATGGGATCCCTGACCCACGCCCCACCCAAAGACTGACAAATGGCAGCTCTGTTCGGCTGTCCCAGGGCTGGGTGGTTTTAGAGCAAGGTTGCCTTGAGGATGTGGTGACAGGCTGCTCGCCCACAGACTCTGGCTCTGCCCACCCCCCATACATGCCATACACAGCCTCCCTGCCCAACCCACGAGTCAGTGAAGGGTCAGCCTGGTGTATCCAGGCAGGCCAGGTTGATGGCCGAAAGGACATCTGGCCACCAGGCCAGTTTCCACCCACTGCCTCTCCCTACCATACCCCCACACCCCCAGAACTGGGAGTGGCATTGTTGGAGTAGCATCCTGCCCCTAAAGCTCAGGACAGCAAAGCATAGTGATCAAGAACATGGAGGAGGATGGAGTCTACTGTGCCATGTCATTTTCGTTGGGTCTCTGTCCCTCAATTTGCCTGTACCTCCATAAAATTGGAGCAACAAGAGTACCTACTTCAAGGTGATGTAAGGGTCAGATGATTTAACATATAAAGGGCTTAGTTAACGTATGTAAAGTATCACGTAAGTGTTAGCTGCGGTTATTACTACAGATAGCAGCTAATGCTACCTTGGGAAGCTAGGGGTTAGCTAGTAGGAGGGAGACACCTCATGTCTTTGGCAATGCAGGAAACCAGGGGTGTCATGGGCTCCCTGGGACCCGCAGCTGCTGACATGACTATTGTTGCACCTCTAAGCCCAGGGAACCCCAGGACCCGGAGCAACTCCCAGCCCAGCACAGGTGGTGACTGGCAGCAGGAACATGGGTTTGGGCCTGTGCACCACCCCCTCCCCCATTTCATCATTCTGGTGTCCAGCACAGGACCTGGTGTAGCGTAAACCCCGATATGTACTTGCAAAATGAATGAATGTCACTCTAGGGGAGTGAGTTTTCAAACTCCAGCATGCCCAAGAATCTCCCGGGGCTCCTACCAAAACTACGAAGTCCTTGGGCCCCATGGAGATTCTCCTTCTGGAGGTCTGGGATGGGCCCAAGAATGGTCTTTTCTCACAGCACCCCAGGCAGCTCAGGTGCAGGCAGTCTTCAGACGGGGATGTGAGGAAGCCAGACCCAAGAAGGAAACTGTTCTGCAGGAAGGCAGGACCTGCCTGGGAATCGAGGCCCTTTCTAGGTGGGCAGAGCAGAAGGGGAGGCCTGTCTTGGTGCTGATCTTCTTCATGAATTTTGCAAATTGAGACACAGAGCAGGAGCCTCCCAGTGACCAGGGGCTTGTGCTGGAGAACTGAGGGAACACCGGTGAGCCCTGGGTGATGGAGCTGGGGAGCCAGGACAGAGCGGCAGCAGGAAGGGGGTGCTGGGCTGGGTGGGGGCGTGTCTCTTATGTGCTCACAGCCTCCGGGCTGGTTCCAGATATACCCCAGCCTGGATGGAGGTGGGGAGAAGAGAGCCAGGACTTGGTTCAAGGTCATGCTTAGAATGGGAACTCCTGCAGAGACCCTGTGAGCCCATCCTCCAGGGCGCTGGCCCATTCCAGGTTCATGCTGGGTGCCAGGCTGCCAGTCCAGACCCTTAGGTCCTCTCCAGTCTTCAGAGATGGCTCCAGCCAGACCCACCTCTCTACTCTATCCTTCTGGGGAAGGAGGCTGGAGATCCAAGCTGCTAAGCCTTTGGTGTCTGGGCTGGACTCTGGAGCTTGGAGTCCGGGCACAACTGCCTGCAGCATCTCCAGGGGCAAAATCTCCTGGGACAGGCTCCCAAGTACAAACAACAGGGTGAGAAGGGAGACCCAGGATTTGAAACCACAGGGAAGGGATGTGTGTGGAGGCGAGGGCAGGAGGCAGAAACTTCTGGAAGGCCTGAAGCATTCAGCATAGCTTTATAGGATTCCCACTGCCAGCACAGATGTGTCTTAAGGGCTTTTAGAAAGGATGACAAATGGGTTACCTCTCACATGCCAGCTTTGATTGATTGGTAATGGCTGCCTGCAGAGGATCATGGAGCCAAATAGGCTCGTGAGTGCAGTATTCAATTGGCAGAGTCTGCTATGGATGTGGCAAGGGATAGGGCCACTGTTTGACAAATATTTGCCATCCTTGCTATGTTACCACTTGAACAACACGTGCAGGGTGGCCTTAGAACTTCCTTTACCTATTTTGTGGGTGTTTGTCAGCACCTCACTTCACCCAAACCCCTGTTGGGTAATGAGCCCCTTGAGCAAAGGACAGCCCTGCTCTTTCTTACCTAGGTAAGAAAGGTAGGTAAGGGTGGCTCAACAGGGCTGCCCCCACCCCCCATTCCTACCCCCTTCTCTGTGGCCCTGGGCTGGCACAGTCTCCCTGAGAGCCATCCTCAGCATGAGCCTAAAGCAGGCTGATGGGCAGGAGGGCACTGTCCCCAGGGGAGCAGGTGGACAGCAGGCTAGGATTTGGCCTCGTCTCTACTTCTTTCCACCAGTGTAGACGTGGCTGAAAAGAACATTGTCTGCCAAGGGTCCATCTCACACACCTGCCTCTCTGGTGACATTTGGTCACAGCGCTCTCCTGGGTGGCCTGGCCAGTGCCTGTTTATTGGAAAGCAGGCAGAAGGGATGGTTCTTGTCACCCTGAGGGCATCTTCACAGCTGATTGCCCCAAGCTTGCCCTGAGTGCCCAGTAGGGGCCTGCCCCAGCCCTAGCTGCTCAGGAACCATTTTCCTTTGAAAGAAAGAACTAAGGGCTTTGTAGGGGGTGGGCAGAGCCAAATGGAGAGTCCTGAGTGTCACTGACATGGGTGACTTGAGTCTCTGGGGCACCCCCAGAAGCCTGGGCTGGTGGTGGCTCTGTCTGCAGTGGGTGAGGCCTGTCTGCCCCACGTGGCTGGAGACAGGCCTGAGCTCACAATGGATCCATGGCCCACAGTTAACCTGCCCAGTCCCCTGAGGCCCTGTCCCCTCCAGGCTGTTTATCAGCCCCACAGCTGTGGGGATTTAAGTCTGCACACCAGTGCTTTCCCCATTACTAATGACCCCTCTGTTTTGCCAAGAACAAAGAGGCCTTCAGCGCTAAGTTATGGCTCCATTGCCATCAATTTGTTCTCAGCCCTTTGTGGCCAAACTGAGACTGAGAATGACAAGTTCCCATAGAGGACCTGGCATGGGCCCCATCTGCTCCCTCAGCCTGTGCCTGCCCTGCCACCCACAAGTGGCATTATTTTCTTGGGGGCCTGACCGAAACAGAGTTCTCTGCAGGCTCCCATCCCCAAAGGACTGCCCAGCCTGTGGTCTCAACAGACACCCCCTCTGGCCTCATCCTTCCTCTGCCAGACAGCCACAGTCCTCCTTCAAGGGGCAGCTGCACTCACCGCCCCCAACAGAGCACTGAACTGGGAGTCAGAAGTTGTGGGTTCAAGGCCCAGCTGTGCCACCTGCCAGCAATGTATCTGAGCAAGATGTTCGACCTCTCAACCCTGTGGTCCTCGCCCATGGAACCAGGTTAATAATCCACACATGGATGAGAGGGTGCTGGAGAGACTCTAAAGGGCCATAAAATATTAAGGATTATGAATTGTCAAGTAACAAGCAGGACCCAGGGGTCCTTGGGACTCATTCATTCATTTCCTCCTTTATTTGTTTGAGCACAGGGCAGTGGTTGAGAGTACAGGCTCTGGAGCCGCTGTCCATGGTAGTGACCTCTAGCTGTGCCGGCCAATGCATTTGCCCACAAGCCCATGTAGCTACTGGGCACTTGAAGTGCGGCTAGTCTGAATTGAGATGTGCTGTCAATAAAACACATAGGATTTTGAAGACCTAGTGTGCAAAAAAAGGTGATAAAATATCTCACTGGTAATGTTTTATATTGATGACATGTTGGAATGGTAATATTTTGGATATACTGGGTGAAATACAACATATTATTAAAATTAATGTTATCTATTTCTTTTTTGTGGCTACTAGAGAATTTAAAATCACCCATGTGCCCATATTCTATTTCTGTTGGTGGCTCTGTCCTAGAGGTAGGTGGCCTCGGCTTAGCTTCTGCCACTGACCAGCTGCATAACCTTCTAAGCATCCATTTTCCAATCTGTAAAATGGAGATAACAGCCCCTGCCTCACAGGCCTGTGGGGGTTTAGTGAGCTGAGCCGAGTCAGCACTCAGAAGAGCACCTGATCTTGTAGCTAAGGCACTGAGCAGCGTGGACTCTTCATTCCCACCCACAGTTGACCGAGGGCCTTCCCTGGGCCAGGAGCTGTGCTAATGTCCTGAGAAGTGGTGGAGACCAGGGCACCATCTTCGCCCTGGGAACCTGCAGTTTGGTCAGGAGACAGACCTATGCAGCGGCAGCTTTAATACCTCGGTGGAACTCTGTGAAGAGGAGGCACAAGATATGCTGATGTTGACATGCAGTGATGGCTCCCTGGGGGCCCGTTAGACTGTTTTATCTACTTCTGTGTGTGTTCAAAAATATCCATGATAAGAAGGGAGAAAAGATCCTTGGGAGGGGGTGCCTCATCCACTCAACGCGGGGTGGGGAGACTCCATGAGGAGAGATCACAAAAGCCAGGCATTGCAGGAGGAGTAGGAATTTGCCGGAAAGAGGGGCGGACAGGCAGAAAGAACAGTGTGTACAGAGACTCTGCAGTAGGAGAGGAGCCACATTCATGCATCTGCAGTAGCTCAGCATGGCTGGGCAGAGTGCACAGGGGAGGCGGGGTGGGGGCGGGGGTCCGGTGCTGAGGCCGCAGAGGGAGGCAGGGCCGGCCATGCAGCATATGGAGTGCCCGGCTCAGGAGAATGCCAGCCCTGGTCCTGGGAGCAGCAGGGGGCCACCTGGGGGGTCTTGGGAGTGGGGTGCATAGTCAGGATTGCGTTTGGGAAGCCCACTGTGGTCAAGGTGGAGCAGACAGGTTGGGGGACAGCAGGTAGGAGCAGGTAGGGAAGAGGTTGGGGTGTCCAGCTGAGAGACAGTCACAGCCCCGACTGCCCAGCCACAGGCCACATTAGGAGACAGAGGCCAAGGGGGCATGGAGGCCTTAGAGGAGGTGCTGATAGGACAAGTGCTGTGGGTGAGGGCAGAGCTCTGTCCTCTTTTCATGCTGAAAAGGCTTAATCTCTTCTTGCGGCCCACATCTGTTTCCCCATCTGCTGTCGTCCGCAGCTCAGGACCATCCCCGAGTGAGGGGAGGAGAACCCTGTTTATTGGGTGCCTGCCGTGCACCAGGCACTGCCTGGACACAAGTTATCCCTCAAAACAGTCTATGAGAGAGACATAGACAAGGAAAGCAAGGCTCAGAGAGTTTACATAGATTGGCCAATAGTCACAGCTACTAAGAGGCAGAGCAGAGATTTGAACCCAAGTTCCTCGGGTTCCAGAACCTCCCAGTTTCCATGACAACCCACTAGTTCTCAAAGTGTGCTCCCCAGAGCAGCAGCAGCAGCATCATCTGGGAATTATTAGAAATGCAAGGTTTTGCATCCCCACTAAACCTAAAGAATCAGAAACTCTGTGGGTGCGCCCGGGCAACACTGATGCTGCTGGTCTGGGGACCACACTTTGAGAAGCTCTGGTCTAAAGGAGCGTGTGTTCTCAATGGCGGCAAAATTTTGTACTGAGGAAGATCTTACTCTTTTAATGTATAAAGCAGATTTACATTATATCCATGGTGTTGACATTTCATGTCGGGGGAGGAAAGCAATTACGTAAAAATGTCTAAAGTGGCTCCTGGGGCAAGGGGTTGAGTGGGGTGGGTGATGATGAAGAGAAGGTTGAGAAACCCTCTAGAATCAAGGGTAGGTGAGAAGTATCAGGCCGAAACCCCTCACTTTCAACTTTCAAGGCAGTGGCCTCACTTACAGGTCACACTGGGGCACTATGGTAGTGAAGGACAGAGCCTTCCCTTGCTTGTCTCTGAATTTTATTTTAATGCTACCCAAGTGAGGAGGTACATTGAGTGCTTTAAAATATACTGAAATACATGAAAATACACTGATTGCTTTGAAGGGAAGTCTGTGTGTGTGTGTGTGTGTGTACGCAGGGAGAATAATCAGATACAGTCAGACTTGCACAACCTCACACCCCCCACATATGCCAATAACTGAATCGGGCCCCTGGCCATGGCCTAGTGGGGGACAGCTATCATAGGAGACCATCGTGCGAAACACTTCAAAGCCCTTGTGATTAAGCTGCTTGGCATTTTCTTCCCCTGAGAAGTAAAAACTCAGGAAAAGCAGAATTGCTTTGGAACTCTGAATCGCACACCACAGCTCCTGGCTTAGGGCAGCACAATGGCTGCCTGGAAGCCCCAAACATCTCAGGGCATCTTGGGGAATGGCTCACCTGGCTGGAGCCAGAGGTCACCAGGAAGGAGTCCAGGGCAGATCAGAGAGGGGTGGCAGGACATTTGCTAGAAGACACAGAAAGCAAAAGAAGTAGGTTATTGAGTGCAGCTGGGGTCGGGGAAGTGAACGCGGGGTCACCAGGAGATTCATCAGTTCTGGGTGGATTGGAGCAGGAAGCACTGGAATGAGGGTGATCTGCTAACAGGCTGTGGCTCTAATCTGTCCTTGCCGCGGGAAGGTCTGGGGGTCATTGTGGTGATGTACAGGAGCCGAGTCAGCAGGCTCTGGTGATGTACTGGAAATAGATGATGTGGGAAAAGGAGGAGACAAAGAAACTACTAACGTCTGAGTCTAGGTTTCTCGGATCATGGTGGTGGCCTAGGCAGAAAGGGGCATATTCATAGGAAAAGCCTGTTAATATCTGTGAATGCCACCCTAGACCCACATGTACCAAAACACCCCATTCTTCATCCGTGGCAGACATCACTAATTGATCCCAGCACAAGGATGGGCCTCCAAGCCTTTCTTACCTGCCCTCTGGCAGCCACTAGCAGTTGAGAAGCATTCTCTCTCAAGCTGGAACAAACCTGCCATCCAAAGTGCAGGTTTAGCCCATTTGTATCCTGTAGCTCTCTTCTTTCAAGAGTATCTAGGGACAGAGCCTCTAGAGGGTTTTTAATTTAATTATACAAATACGCTGGCCTGTTATTTGCAGTTCTCTCCCACCATCATGCCGAAACAGCAATAATGCATCACACCAACACTCACTTTCTCCTGATGAGCCACAGGAAAGTCTGCACTTCTTCCTTCCCCCTAATCTTTCGCCCTCTTCTCTGCAGGGTGCGCTTCCTGCCAGCCGGCCTCTCCTGACGCTCTCATGAGCTCTCCTTTGTGATAAACCAGTCTTTATAGCCATGCTCATGATTCCCTGTTCTTCCTCTCTCCTTTAATGAGGTCCTGTATGCTTTTTGTCAGCAACAGTGGCTTCCCCCTTGCTTCCTTCCCATAAATAACACTGGTGGGTGGACTTTTAAGAGGTTTCACTGAAGCACAGTCTAGGACTCTCCCTTTCTGCGTCTCGTCTTCCCCATACCCTCCCCCATGGGCAGGAGTCTGTCTCTGTCCCTTGCTCGGGACATCGAGTGCTGTGGAAACACCCTCAAGGCCTCCCCCTTCTGCTAGACCTGAGTCCACTTCCCCAGCTGGGCAAAGCATGGACTGCACGGGCCCTTTTTATTGGCCCACTCAGCTCAGGGAACCACATCTCTGAGCCAGAGCCATGGCTGAGGCAGCTCTGCGGGGTTGGGGGGGTTCTAGCTCATGGCTGGAGGTCGTTTTGGTGGGCGATTCTGGTTACCCCATGTCAACAGGAACTTGTCTTTTTTTCTTTTTTGGTTCTTTTCTGCTTTTTCCTCAATCTGTAAGATAACTGCTTTTTACTGACTTTCAAGAGCTTTGAGATCTTTGGAGGAATAAGAAATTAGCCACCATTCAGTTTGCATTCTCTTTCTATTTTAACTTGGTCCACCTCTGGTACACAGAATTGATTTAAATGTAATTCTCGGCTCACGATTAACATTGGTCCATGTGTAGCTCTCTTTTGTTTCATTCTTAGCCTTAATAATATTGTGGATGCCTGTGAAACTCACCAGCTCACCTAGAGCAAGACCATCACCCATGCCTTACCTCGCCTTACCCACACCTTATTCATACCTTACCCACACCTTACCCTCACCTTACCCACACCTTACCCTCACCTTACCCACACCTTACCACCTGTGTGTTCCTCCTCTACCCCATTCCCTGCCTCCCATCCCCCAGAACCACATATTTGAATCCTGCATTCTCTTATTCTCTTCCTTTTGGCAAATATCTTATCGCATATACGTGGATGACATATTGCTTGAATTTAGTTGTCTTTGAACTTTATTTTACAAGTATCATGTTATACATAGGCTCCTGGGACTCCTATTTTCTCCTCAATAGTATATATCCAAGACTCATCCATGCTGTCAGGTGGGTATTGTTTTTCATGTTTACTATGCATATTACTCCATCATGGGAGAATACTGCAGTTTATTCATCCATTTCCCTGTTGATGGGTTGATTTTTGCTATTACAAACTGTGCTGCTACGAACATCTGTGTATCTCTCTCTGGATGTGTGCAAGAGTTTGCCTTTGGCTACATACGTCATCTATCACCCCCATCATAACCCCCAAATGTGGCTGGCTAGAGCCATTTAACAGATGAGGAAGCTAAGACGCAAAGAGGTCATGAAACATGCTTAGGGCCGCATGGCAAATGAGCGGCAGATCCAGGATTCAAACCTAGACCTTCCTGCTTCTAAAACTCACATTTTTTTTCTGCTATTGTTTGCTATTCTGCCTGAAAAGCCAAGGGATTCATGTCAGCCTGGTGGTCTGTGTGTAGGAGTGGAATATTAAGATTCATTCAATCATTCCTTTATTCATTCATTCATTTGTTCATTCATTCATTCAGCTAGCCAGTGAGTACTTATTGAGTGGCTACTGTATGCCAAGCTCCATGGTAGACCCTGGGGACCAACTGTGAAGTGAAAGCCACCATCACCACCCTCGTAGAGTTCACATGTTAGTGGAGAAAAGGGATCATAAATAAATCAGCAAAGAGAGTGTTTCCCCGCTGTGTTAAACATCAGGAAGAAAATACCAGGGTGAGGAGAGGGTACCTAGGAAGGCATCTAGGAAGGGGATTTAGGAAGGCTGGACCAGGGAAATTTCAGCTGCCTGCATCCACCTTTCCAGGTTATGGGCATGGGAGGAGATCCTCGTAGCTCCCACCTCAGAAAAGGTCTCCAATATCTTCTGGGGGCTTTGAACCTGAGACGAGCCCCCAGCTCAGATTCCCAGCTCCCTTTTTCATCTGACTCCCTGGATGACTGCTTAGCTTTCAAGGCAGCCCCCAGCCGGGGCTAATCTGAAATAAAAGTTTTTATTTATCTAGCTTGATACCTGGTGCAAGGTTAAATCATACAAAAGAAAAAGCAATAAGAGAGAAAGATTAAGCATAAGGCGCTGTCTTAGGCATGCCCTTTTGCAATATGGTTACAAAGATATTAAGCCTGAAGACACCCACAAGTCCACATTGCTATTTCCTTGTCTCTCTGGGCTCAGCTTAGCTGCTGCTGGAGCAGGAAGGATGACAGAACTTGGTGGGGGCCGTAGGAGGGAGACCCCCTGGGGTACCCTGCGGAGAGGGTGAGCAGCCAGATGGAGTTCTAGTTACTCAGCCCATCAGCCACCTCCCACCCCACACAGCTCTGATTCATGACTTCCCTGGGGAACAAAAACATTGACATCTGCACCTACGTTTCTATCAGCATGTCCGTGTCATCAGTATTTATTATGTGCCTGCCACGGGCAAGGCACCCTGGGGAGAGAGAGCAGGCAAGAAACCTTCATCACAATCCCTTCCCACAGTCAGCCTGGGCTCAAATCTCAGGTGACCTTGAGCCGGTTACATCCACCTGTGCCTCAGTTTCTTCATCTGTGAAATGGGAATATTCATAGGGTTATTTTAAGCGTCAGATGAGTTAATACAAGTAAAGCTCTCAAAACAGTGCCTAAGACATAGTAGGCACACTTTATTATTATTATTTATTATTATTATTAGCATTAAAAAAATTATAGTCTATTTGATGACAAACACAAACAAGAAAAACAATGCCTGGATTCCTCAGCCTGTAGGTATTAATGGGGTCTCTAAAAATCCAGATTTCACTGACTCGTGGCCTTCTTCCATGTCTGTATAACCCTAAGACTTCAGCTCTCTATAAAATCCCCACAAAATATTGCAGAGGCACCTACAGGGTGGGGAGGAGGCAGTTCCCCTGCACTTTCTAACTGCCCTGCCAGCTCTCCTGCCCTCATCCCTCTGGGTGTTCCCTGCACAAAGCCGCTGCAGGTGGGTAACTCACCAGGCCTCTGCTGTAGGCACCCTCTCTAGCCCCTGAAATGGCCCAGCATCTCCTGGGCGCCCATGACCCTGGAGCCAGATGGATTGTCTGCTCATCCCCCTGCTGCAGGCTGCACTTGGGATCTGGGTCCCACAGCTCCACTGCCTGAGCCCTGTGCACTGCGTGCCCCTCCCCACTCACACGCAAACAGCTCCCCCAGCTCCAGTCTGCAGCCCTTCCCTCTATAGGGCCAGGAAAGGCCATGAGGACACCATGCCACCCTCCTCATCCATCTTTCTTACAGAGCCCATTGTTTAAAGTAATTTTTTTTTTTGAGACAGTCTCACTCTGTCACTCAGTCTGGAGTGCAGTGGAGCGATCTTGGCTCACTGCAACCTCCGCCTCCAGGGTTCAAGCGATTCTCCTGCCTTAGCCTCCCAAGTAGTTGGGACTACAGGCACCCGCCACCACACCCAGCTAATTTTTGTATTTTTAGTAGAGACAGGGTTTCACCATATTGGCCAGGCTGGTTTTGAATTCCTGACCTTGTGATCCACCCACTTTGGTCTCCGAAAGTGCTGGGATTACAGGCGTGAGCCACCATGCCCAGCCTAAAGCAATTTTTTTAAAAGAAGGAAGGAAAGGAGGAGGAGAAAAGAAAGAAATAAGAAGAAAAGAAAGCTTTCTTTTAGCCAAAATATAAGCTTACTTAAAGCCCACCCACCCATTCC
Organism: Pan troglodytes; assembly: GCF_028858775.2. Lineage (NCBI taxonomy): Eukaryota > Metazoa > Chordata > Mammalia > Primates > Hominidae > Pan > Pan troglodytes. The sequence continues at coordinate 83,806,541 of NC_072406.2, forward strand.
CCAGACATGTCCAGTACAGACCCTAGGGAGAACCAACTAAACAAATAATTCATCATGGGTGCCTGAAGCATGGCATATGTAATACTCACTTTAGGAGGTTAGGAAAGGGTTTGTTCTCCCCAGGAAAGTCAGCCCTTGAAGGAGGGTTTGGGGAGATGGTGAGGAAGAAGGGTTGCCACCCGCGGGGTAGGGTGTGAGCACACGCTCACAGGACCTTCCCCCAACCCCTGCCCTAACATTCTCCTGCACGTTGGAACTCACATTGGGAAAGGTTTGAATGCCAAACTAGGGAGTAATAATGACATCATATTAATAGCTACCACTTCTTGGTTGTGTGGGAACAGATCTAAATGCTTTACCTACATCAACTCTTTTAATCCTCTCAATAACCCCATGAGACTGTCCTATTACTGTTATCCCCATTTTACAGAGGAGGAAACTGAGGCCCAGTTGCCTAAGATTTCATGGCTGGTAGGTGATAGAACCAGATACTGAACCCAGCAGGCTGGCTGTAAGCCCATTTTTCTCCACCGCTCCCTGCCCTGAGCACTTGAGCGGGCTGCCACAGGCTGAGAATCACTGGGTCTACCTCTGGACTTGGCTAAACTTCCTGTGCTCCCCTGCCACCTCTCCCTCTGCCTCTCCGTCAAATGCTCTGAGTCAATTAACTGGCTGCCCCCATTCAAATATTTGACCAATATCCTGGAAACAGAGATTTCAGAGCAGATATTTTCAGACATTCATTGAAGTGAACAAACATTCTGGCACAGAATGAAATTATTGCTCAACATCTGATTCTGTTGGGCTGTGCCCCCATCCCAGCCTTACCCCTCCTCACCACTTGAAGGCATTTCTTTTTGGGTGCAAGGTGGGTGGAATCAGGCTGCTTCTGCTTTCTATCTCACTGCCCCTCCTACCCCCTTTGACTGCCAGTTCGTGAGGATCTCCCCGCCCTCACTTGTAGGATCACGTCATTGAAGCACTTTTGAATCCATAAAAGCAGATGCTGAAGGGCACTTCACAACGACGTCCAGCAGACCAAGGATTATTTTAAAGGGGCTTGTGACTAGTTTTTCTTCATAATGACAGTGGTAGTACCAAATGTCAGCAAAAGCAATTTAGTTGAGATTGAAAGGAGCACTTTGCAAATGAGGATTTGAGTCCCTGGGATGCTTTCAGTCCTCTTTAGAAGTCTGTAGGAGCTGGGCCTGGTGGCGAGTGCCTGTAGTCCTAGCTACTCCAGAGGCTGAGATGGGAGAATCACTTGAGCCCAGGGGTTCGAAGCTGCAGTGAACTAAGATGGCCCCACTGCACTCCAGACTCCAGCCCGGGCAACAGAGTGAGACCCTGTCTCTAAAAAAAAAAAAAAAAAAAAAAAAAAAAAAAAAAAAAACCAGTCTCTAGGGACTGGGGAATTGGCCATTCATGACTCAGCATGTGGTTGGCAAGGTCTTAATGTGCCAGCTTCCACATGGGTGGTCTTGAGGAGACAGACAAGACTATATAAATGGAAACTGAAAATGTAAAACCAAGCCACCAAGAAGCTTGAGGATTTGCTACAGAGGTAAACGTTTGAGAAATCGCTCCTCCATCACAGCATTTGCTGAGTGGCTGGTGCTGTCAGTAAGTTCCTGGGGGAGATCAGAGGAGGCCGAGAGGGCTGAGGGCTGGGGCAGAGGCGAGGATAACAGCTTCGCCCAAATGCTGGTTCCCCCAACTGTAAGATGATACTCCCAAGGGATGATTTTAAGTGGTGCACGGATGGGGCGTGAAATAACATTGAATCACACAAAGAGACGGTTATTCCATTCTTGATTCTCTTACAGAATTTCCATTTCTGTCAGTTCTACCCAGGAAAGGGTTCAGTTGGGTGCTCATGTCTTTAGCATCTCTTCAACTGGGCTCATGTCCCCACTGGACACAAGGAGAGCTCCTGGAGCCTTCAGAGGCCAAGCTGATGCAGCTAACCATGGAGGCAAACCACACAGGCTCATCTCCCCATGTTACAGCCACCCTCTACACATGGCTGATGAACTGGTTCTCCATGTGTGATACTCTTAAAGAGTTTTTTTTTAAGATGATGTTTAAAAAAATTAAAGAAAACTACTAAACAAATAATAATAGAAGTTTCATACATATATAGCAGAAATTGGGAGGCTGGCATCCACATGACTGAAGACCAGGCAATGCTGATGTAGGAGTCATCTTGACTTGGGCCTTTCCTTGACTGACTTTCCTTCTGAGAGTCACCTCAATGCATGTGAAGGGCTCAGAACAGCTCCTGGCCCAGGGCAGGTGCTCAGGAAATGTCAGCTCTCTGTTGGATGGAATGGCCCTTGGAAATGGGGTGCACTAGCACCCACACGGCAATGTTTTTGGCGCTGCTGCTGGGACTGAGGTGTGGGTTGGTTAGGTGGCAAGGAAAGCATCCTAAGCAGGAGAGGCTGTGATGAGCAAAGGCTTAGAGGGAGGACCAAGGAACGTTTAAAGGACAGTGGACAGACAGACCAGACTGCAGAAAGGGAAAGATGAAGATGAACAGACTGACCAGACTGCAGAAAGGGAAAGATGGAAGATGATTTGAAGGGTCTTGGGCCAAGCTAAGGAGTGTGGATTGTTCCTTTCAGGGCATCTGTGTTTACAAGAACCCAAGATCTCTCAGGAGCTCAGGAAAAGGGGCTTGCTGTGAGGCTCAGGGTTCCCATGGACATTCTGAGCTGACCCTCCTCAGCATTGGGTCTCCTGGCTCAGGAACTAGGAACGAAGCTTGGATGTTTTCTCCTTTCCTACAGCATCTGTATTCATTTCCTATAGTTGCCATAATAAAATGCCACTAACTTAGTGGCTTAAAACCACAGAAGTTTATTCTCTTACAGTTCTAGAGGTCAGAAGTCTGAAATGAGGCTTATGGGGTTAAAATCAAGCTGTCAGCAGGGCTGGTTCCTTCTAGAAACTCCAGGAGATAATCCCATCCTTGCCTCTTCCACCTCTTCTGGTGGCTGCCAGCATCCCTTGGCTTGTGACTGCGTTGTTCCGATCCCCTCTTCCCTGGTCCCATTGCCTTCTCCTCCCCTGTAGTCACATTTCCCCCTGCCTCCCTCTAATGAGGACCCTTGTGATTACATTTAGGGCCCACCCAGACAATCCATGCTAATCTCCCATTGCAAGATCTTTAACCAAACTACATCTGCAAAGTCCCCTTTGCCATGTAAGTAACATGCAGAGCTTGCAGCATTTCGGACCTGGGTGCCTTTGATGGCCATTCTTCAGCCCACCACAGCATCCGTGCCCTCTCTGAGCATCTGCCTCTCTCCACTGGCTCCCTTACAGTCTCACCTGGGCCATGATGTCTACACTGCCTCTTCTTCGCGCTGCTCTTGAAATGCCCTTTCAGCTGCTGTCCCAGCTGCCAAGCACCTCTGCACTCTAGTTATCCCATTCTGAGTTTCCTAGAGGGGTCAGATTGGCCAGCTCACCACTACAGCAGTGTCCACCACAAGCCGTGGGAGCTGGCAGCTTGAGATGCCGTCCCCTAGGCAGCCGGTACAGGAGAGGGTGGTGGGGCCATGCGTGGGTCAGGCCCCAAATACATCTAGTACACTTTCAAAGATAGACAGACTGATGGGACAGAATAGAGCTCTTAGAACCAGACCCAGATATAAATATGGGAACTTGTTATATGATAAAGGTGGCACTGCAAATCACCGAGGAAAGGATGACTTGTTTAGTAGCTGGTGTTGGGAAAACTAGCTCACCACGTGGAAAAAAATAAAGCAAGATCCCTACCATACACCATATACCAAGGTAGACTCCAGATGGATTCAAGACCTAAATGTGAAACGTAAAATATAAAGCTCATAAAAGGAAATGTGGGGGGTATATCTTCGTGACCTTGTAGTAGGAAAGGACTTCTCGGCACCCCCGGAGCACATGCCATAGAAGAAAAATTGTTCTACGTCAAAGGAGTTCCAATTCAATCAGAATATATAGACAAAGTTAACAGCAAATGATATATGGGGAAATTTTTGCAACAATTAAAACCAAGGAACTAATAGCTAGCATATATAAGGAATTCCTGCAGATCGAGAGGAAAAAGTTGGAAAATCCAATAGGAAAATAAGCACAGGATATTCATAGAGTGGGAAACCCCAGTGACTGGTGGACACATGTAAAGATGCTGAAACTGACTAAAAATCAGGGGAACGCAAATGGTAACTGCAATGACCAACCTCTTCACACCCCACATTGACACAGGAGCCAAATCCTCCCTGTTTTTGTGCAGCCTGCAAGCTGAGAATGGGTTTTAAATTAACTATTTTTAGGCCTGGTGCAGTGGCTCACACCTGTAATCCCAAAGCTCTGTAAGGCCAAAAAGGTGGATCACTGAGGCCAGGAGTTTAGACCAGCCTGGGCAACGGAGTAAGGCCTCATCTCCATGGGTGTGGTAGCCCATGCCTGCAGTCCTAGCTACTTGGAAGGTTGGGAGGATTGCTTGACCCCAGGAGTTTGAGGTTACAGTGAGCTATGATCATGCCATTGCACTACAGCCTGGGCGATAGAGTGAAACCTTTTCTCTAAAAAGGATAAAAGAAAGAAAGATAAGTATTTTTGCCATTGATCTGAGGGTAGTAAACATGATCTGTGAACTCCAGTTAAGCAAAATGTTATCCCCCGCCACAAAAATTCCATTCTTCTCATTAGCAGGACTGTAGTATAAAAAATTGTGCTCAATTATTATTATATTTTGAATTCCTCAAAAATGTTTGTGGAAATTTGTTTTCTTTCTTCCTTTCTTTCTTCCTTCCTTCCTCTTTCTTTCTTTCTCTCTCTCTCCCTCTCTCTCTCCCTCCCTGTCTCTCTCTCTCTGTCTCTCTTTCTTTTTGACAGAGTTTCCCTCTTGTTGCCCAGGCTGGAGTGCAATGGCACAATCTTGGCTCACCACAAACTCCGCCTCCCGAGTTCAAGCAATTCTCCTGCCTCAGCCTCCCGAGTAGCTGGGATTATGGGCATGCACCACCACACCTGGCTAATTTTTGTATTTTTTTAGTAGAGATGTGGTTTCTCCATGTTGGTCAGGCTGGTCTTGAACTCCCGTCCTCAGGTCTCTGCCCGCCTTGGCCTCCCAAAGTGCTGGGATTACAGGCATGAGCCACCACACCCAGCCTGCTTTCTTTCTAGTATCATCATAATGTCCTTGATTTGGCCTCTTGACCTGCAAAGTTTGAAATATTCACTATAGCCCTTTGAAAGAAAGTTTGCTGACCCCCACACACTCTGCATCAGTTAGAAGCCACATGCTATCAGGTTGAATCATATAAAATCCCCATTTTTGTAATGACAAAATGATTTAATGTCAGCAATTTGTTATGGTTCAAATTCATAGACATATATATACAGCAAAATAGATTAATATTTAATTTACCCACAGGGCAAAATTACTGACAGGATGTGCCATGAGAAAGGGCTCTGGCATTAATATACTGAGATATCAGCCAAGGGCTTGGGATCACATAGGTCCAAGTTTAAATCCTGGCTCTGAGTTCAGCTGCCTGTGGGGCCTTGACAAATCACTTCTGTAAATAGAGTTCAAAATACCTACTTCGATGAGGCATTGCACAGCAGTGCCTGGCATATAGTAAGTGCAGGGTAAATTACTATCGATCACGAGTTCATTGACATCACCTAGGGAAAATGGCTGCCTTTCACTGTACCATCTTGAAAGAAGGCTGCTAGGGAAAAGCAGGGAGGAGCCTCTGCCATCCTATTTCTCTAATTAGTCTGCCTGTTCCCCTCTTTTCCATCTTAGCGATCTTTCTGTATCCCTCCCCTCCTTAAAAACTTATCTTCACACTCACCTCCCCCAGGAAGCCTTCCCTGACCACCCGCTTGCATCATCTACTTAACTGACAGTAGCAGGTTTGTCGCCCCCATTCTATTTCCAATACGGAGGTTCATGCTTACTCCACCATCCTTGGACCCTGTGCCCAGGACAGTGTCACCTCTGGCATGGCCACCTGGTTGGCCTGGGGTTCACAAGTATTTGTCTCTTTGACATTCTTTCCCTTCCCCCCATGGTAACCACTGAATCCCTGGGAATCTGCAGGTCCCAAACGCACGGCCCTCACAACCCAGAAAGGAGCCATCCTTTCCCAAGGGGCATACCAAGCACCTGCAGGGGCCTTCCCCTGTCATCTGCCGAGACAACGCTCTGTGGGAGGCATTGCCTCCCACTGTACCCTGAGAACACAGAGGCCCAGCCTTGATGTGGCCTGCCTGGACCTGCCCAGGTTGTGCGTGGCACTGCCAGCAATTGGCACCAAACCACCCACACCCATATCCAAGGCCTTTCTCTCACACCCCAGCCACTTTCAAGCCCAGAGGTGACCCCGTGACTCCAATGTCCCTCCTGTGAAATCCTTCTCTTTCTCTTACCTCTCCAGGGAAACTGAAGCCCGCACCAACTGACTTTCCTCCATGGTCCGTGTGACTCAGAACTGCTAATTGGGGCTTGGCTCTGGGCAGCCCCCTCTGTGATTAGCACTGGTTTTCCCTGGCACCAAGGGTGGCGCCTTCTGCCTGGCCCTGCTCAGGGGTGGTGGGAGGCACACACCTCAGCAGTGGGGAGAGACTGGCCTACAGTGAGAGAGGAAACAAGCCCCTTGAACCCCACTTTTTTGCAGCCATAATTAGGATGTCGGTGGGATCCCACACAAGGATGTCATGCAAGGCCCTCTCTCAAGGTTGCATCTTACACTTAGAACAAGCACTATCAATATCCCCATTTCACAGATAAGGAAACTGAGGCTCAGAAAGGTAACATAACATGTAGGGTCATGCTAGGCCAAGAAGTGGCAGAGCCAGGATTCGAACCCAGGTCTGCATGAGTCTGAAGTCCTCAGGGACCATCCTCCTCATTGGATGGTCATGACAACCCTGTCATGTGCAGACCCTGCCTCTACTATTTCCATCACACAGATGGGTAAACTGAGGCTCAGGGAGCTCAGGAAACTCAAGTCCATATGGTTGGTAAAGTGATAGATACTGGCTGGCCCCTGATCCAGCCTTTATTCGGTCTACTGTACACAGACCCTTCCCTTCCACGCCAGGACCCCTCTCCCTCCAGTGTGGCAGCATGAGGGGTAACCAGGAGAGGAGTTGAGGGTAGGGTTGCTCTGGACAGACATGAGAAGCAGATGGGAATGGGTCACAAAGTTGTTGGATAGGTCACAAAGGGCCAAGTTGCAGAAAGTGCTGGAAGCCAGGTGGACTTGCCGTGTTGGGCAGGGGGGAGCACGTAGGATCTTACAGGAGGAGTGAAGTGCTGAACTGGCACTCCACAATGCCCCGTGCCCAGCCCGCCCCAGGGCCTGCCTCCCAGCCCCGGTCCCCACCTCCCCGCTGCCCGGCGCTCCCTTCCTCCCTCCCAGGTTGGGGACATTGGGCCGCTGAGGTCAGGTCTTTGTTTGAAGGACAGATAATTAATCCCACAAAGTAATCCCCAGCATACTCTGGCAGATTTATGGAGATCGCCTCTGTCCTGGGAACTCTGCCTCATCATCTTTCATTTCCCAGGCAAAGTGAGTGACTTGTTATATCATAGGCCCCACGCCAATAGGAATTTCATTTAGGGGAGTTCTCCAGGTGGAAGGAGATTGATAACCCAGGCCTGGGCAGGAACCGATGGCAGTCCTGGGGCCGGCAGGGTGGGGAGCAGAGCAGGCATCGCCACCTCCTCTGTCCCCTTGCTGGTCTCCGTCTTTCTCCCAACATGGGGCTGGTTTCATGTACCTCACCTGTCACAGGCCACAGGGACCCGGATATCATCCAGTTGAGCCTTTCCAAGCCCCAAGATGAGAAAGCAGAGGCCCAGAGCTTGAGAAAGGGACTGTTTCCCACCCGGCTCTTGGGGCTACTCTGCCCCAGCTGTCCTCACCATTACTTCTCCTTCCCCACTCCCCACCTCATCCGCCCTGAAGCTGCCACAGGTACAGGGCTGTCAAGGACAGGGGCAGGGGCTCCTCAGAGCCTGCTGTGGTGGTCCTTGGAGCCTACCTCCCAAGGAGGCTCCTTTCAGTGCAGGAGGGCAGTAGGGATTGGCAGGACCTGGCAGCTCATCCACCAAGCAGTGAGGAAGGAGAGGTGTGGCCTTGGGGGTCAGGGTAGTTGCTTCTGGTCTATTGGCTCTGCCTTTAGCTTGCTAGACAGTTTAATGGCTACCATTGTCCACCTTTGCAATACAGGACTTTGGACTTATTTGATAATTCATAAATATTTATCAGGCACCTCTCGTACTCACTGCTGGGGATATGGCCATGAACAGGACAGACAAAACTGTCGCCCTCAGAGCCTCTCTTCTAACACACTCTGTTGTATCCATGATCCCGCCCCACCCCCACCCTCAAAGGCGGGGTAGGCCCAGGCTGTGGGCAACTGGGAAGGGAGGGGAGGGCCTGGCCATAGCACAGAGAGTAGGGGTTGGTGTGGCAATGTGTAGGCAGGCACCAGTACCAGCCTTGCCAACTTGGCAGCTCCACGTCGACAGGGACCAAGCATGGTGGGGCTGGCTCCTTCCTGAGGCTCCACCCGGCCTTTCGTAATTAAAGCCAGAAGTCATCTTCCGACGGGAGCCTGTAGGCTGGGGAGGCCACAGCTGGCCTTGCTTGGGGTTTAGTGCTGGGAGGGAGAGTGAGTACATCTGGGCAGAGGTTTGTAGAGGGAGCTGAAGATCAAAGGCTGCCCTCTGTTCTGGCCTAGGCTGGGGACAGTGTTTGGGCTCTGAGGCTCTGCTTGGTGCCAGGAGCAGTGCCAAGAGCTTCCTCCACAAGCAAAGAGTTTACTTCCTCTTTTCTATGAGTGCTGAGTCTCAAGCTTGCAAACACCCCAAGTGACGCCATCTGTCTCTAGCAGGACCCTTTGCTCCGGGCCCTCTCCAGGAGGGCCTATGCCCAGAGTTTGGAGTGGGAGTGCTATAGGGTATCCACTGCTTTGGAGCACTTCCCAGAGAGCCTGCCTTCCCTCCTGCCGACAGACTAGGGGTCTGTAGCCCAGAACAGCTGATGGGGAAGGAGGCAGGGCCAGGAACCCATGTAACTGAGAAGGACATCAGGCCACGCATCTGTAGGGTGGCCCAGTGGGAAAGACCCAAAAGTCACTCCTGTGACTTCTCTTTTTCAAAAAAGTGGCCAGAGGCTTTGGAAAGATTTGGGTTGTGGAGCCTCCTCCCTGGTCGAAAAGGCAAGGACGTCTCTCTTTTTCCTGTTTCTCGCTTGCTCAGCAGAAGTTTCTGCCTGTGTGAGCCAAGGGATGGGAGCGTCTTGGGACATCCCTCCCTATCTGGCTGGGCTCATTCATCAAGCATTCTCTGAACGTCTACTTGGTGTGGGGCACTGGGCCAAGGGCTTGGGACATAATATGACATCTGGGGCTGAGCCTCCAGCTGGGAGGATGAGGGCATTCTGGAGGCAGGCTGCCGGGATGAAATGGCCAACCACCCACCCCACCCCACACTCCACCCCACATCCCAGCCCGGGACCCCTGGCCTTTGTCAGAGAAGCAGGGCCAAGTTCACTGGCAAATGTGAAATATTAAATATTTAGAAAAGTACAGAAACCAACACAGCACACCCCCATGTATTCACCACCCTGATAACATTTGTTGACATTTTGCCATATTTGCTTTGGATCGTTTTTGCTCTTCTTTTTGTTCTTGTTTAAGAAAGGGAACATTGCAGCTATTGTTGAAGGCACCTTTTCTTTGATTTCAATCATCTCAGAGGCCTGTTCTGTGAGCGCTGAGTAGAAAAGGTAAAAACCTCTGATCCTGACGTTGGCTTCAAAAATGGCATCCCTGACTTGAATGTGGACTGTGTCTTAGGTGACATTGAGGAATCATTTATTTTATTTAGGGTGAAAATGGCATGTTTTGTTGCATTTTTGAAAGTCCTTATGAGAGATGCATACAGTATTTAAAGATGAACTGGGATTTCCTCTGTTAACACCGTGAAAAATTGGTAGTGTTGTGGGGAGTGATTTTAAGATAAGATTGGCAAAATTTTGATGATTGTTGCATCTGGGTGATGGTGCCGAGAGCTTCATTGTGCTCTTGTCTCTACATTTCTGTTTCTTTGAAATTTTCCATAGTAAAACTTTTATGTGTGGTCCCCAAAGCTTCTCAAAGCAGACCAGAGAGCCACATCTGACCTGTGGCCTGGACAGGAGTCCAGACTTGAGCCAGACTTCTGGTCCACCCATCTGGTGCCAGTTCTGCTTCTAACGTGCTGTGTAACAACGTGTTGTTGACCAAGTTACTTCTCATCTCTGATTCTCACTTCTCCAGGGGATGAAGGAAAAGTTGGAACCTGCTAGGCTTTAAGCATCTTTCCATTTTCCACCTCTGACACTTGACACATCTAACTTGTATGCTCAGAGACTCCACTGGAGGGAAACTGTGGGAATAGTCCCATTTACACCTTCAATGTCTTTCCTTTTTTTTTTTTTTTTTTTTTTGGTGAGACAGAGTTTCACTCTTGTTGCCCAGGCTGGAGTGCAATGATGCGATCTCAGCTTACTGCAACCTCCGCCTCCCAGGTTCAAGCAAATCTCCTGCCTCAGCCTCCCGAGCAGCTAAAATTACAGGTGTGTGCTACTACGCCCGGCTAATTTTGTACTTTTAGTAGAGACAGGGTTTTACCATGTTGGCCAGGCTGGTCTCAAACTCCTGACCTCAGTTGATCCACCTGCCTTGGCCTCCCAAAGTGCTGGGATTACAGGCGTGAGCCACCATACCCGGCCACACCTTCAATTTCTTCAGTGGGTTGGCCCACTGATGCTTTAGGAGATAAGCTTTGCAAAAAGGGCTCTGTGGTCAAATAAGTTAGAGAGACACTGCATCACAATTTCCTTGTGCTGGCAAATCATAATGCCCATGAGCACATTAAAGGCTCTGACAAGTCCAGCAGTGAAGATGACTGTTGAGCATTTCCCAGATTTGTTTGACCGCAGAACTTTTTTTTTTTTTTTTTTTTTTGAGACGGAGTGTCACTCTGTCACCAGGCTGGAGTGCAGTGGCACTATCTCGGCTCACTGCAACCTCTGCCTCCCGGGTTCAAGCGATTCTCCTGCCTCAGCCTCCTGAGTAGCTGGGACTACGGACACGCACCACCACGCCCAGCTAATTTTTTGTATTTTCAGTCGAGACAGGATTTCACCGTGTTAGCCACAATGGTCTCGATCTCCTGACCTTGTGATCCACACGCCTCGGCCTCCCAAAGTGCTGGGATTACAGGCTTGAGCCACCACGCCCGGCAGACCACAGAGCTTTTAAAAGTTGACCTTTCCTATACCCCATGGTATCAGAGTTCCTGGGGAAACCCTGGCCTTTCTGTTTTCAGACTGGGGGCTCTGGCTCTGTAGGACAAATTTGCCATCTTTTCTCATAAATATGATGACTCTGACTCATACTCACTCGAACCCAAGATGTTTGATGTTTTCCACATTGCTGAGTGGGTTTGTGCTTAACCAAATCTGTAGTTTTTTTCCTTCAGTCATGCCCTGACCAGAAACATCTGCTTTGATGTTACACTCTGAGTCACTGACCAAATGCCGGAAAACCCTCCAACATTAGGAAACTGGGCCTGGCACAATCTGCATCCTTTCTGGTGGAGCCTTCTAGAAGCATTGTTTCTAGGGAGGAGTAGGAGAAAGAATATAGGCATTGGCATTAAAGGCCATGGCTTCAAATCTCAGTGCGACCACTTACAAGCCTTATGACTTTTTCACCTCTATCCTCAGTTTACTAATCAATGAGGTCTAACATTTGTTGAGCATTTGTGATGTGCTGGACACTGTGCTGAACTAAGTAGGCTTATTAACTGCTTTTATCCTCACATCAGCCCTATAAGATAAGAATTACTCCTCCCCTTTTTATGGTTAAAGAAACGCAAGCCCAGAGAGGGTAGATAACTTGCCCACGGTCACACAGCTAGTGAGAAGTAATGCTGAGGTTCGAACCCTGGTCCTAGCCACTGCAATATCTGCCCCTTTCAAAAAGATCAGATCTCCCATGGCATCTTAAAACTGAAAACGTCCTGGGAATCTCCAGATTCCCTGAATCACCAGACCCTGAACCCCATCCCTCAGGGCCCCCTTGGAGGGTAACGGGGTGCTGGGTGTGCTGGACTCCACACCCCGTCATCTGCTTCAGCCAGGGCAACTAGCTCTGATTTTGGCTGTTTTCTATACTGGAGCTCTGTGTGAAATTTTGTCTGATAAAAGAATCTGCTACTGAAACAAAGACATTTGAAAAACCACTGCCATGGAAAAGCCCCCTCTTTTTTAAACAGGAGAAAACCCTGAGGCCCAGAGAAGTGAAGTGACTGGCCCAGGGTCACAGCTATCTTCTGAGCCCCAGGCAGATCTCTGTTCTCCCTTCAGGCATTGGAGCAGGGCCTGGGCTGGGTGGGCGGCGGAGGGGGGGCTCTGCAGCCCCCAGGGGACCCCTCAAGGTCGGTCATTCGGGCTGGTTCAGCCAGCTGGTGGCCAGTTTCTATGAAGATAACTGTGTCTGAGGCTGGCTCCCTGAACCTCGTCCGACCACATCTATTTCTGGGCTGCAGAGTCCTGACGGAGCACAATTTGATTCATAAATTACCCAGCTCAAGGTGTGTGTGATGGGTTCTCCTTCCACAGATTTGAAAGTCATTCACTCTGGAACTTGCAGCACTTGGGGCGGGAGGGCAGGGGCAGCCGTGGCACTGTCAGGATTAGTGTTCATGGAGGAAAGATGGCAGGGAAGATGGAGAGGGCTCGGACAATCAGTGAGAGCCGCTCTGTACCAGCTCTGTTCTCCCAGCAGCCCCAGGAGGCAGAGTCTGTCAGTGTCCCTCTTTGGCAAGTGAGGAAACTGAGGCTCAAAGGCAAAGTCACTTGCCCAAAGCCACATAGCTAGAAGTAGTGGAGCTAGGATTTGAACTCAGTACCCTCTGAGGCCCACACTGCTTCCACATGATCTCAGTGATGCAAGACAAAGGACTGAACAGATGGCAGTTGGAGGGGGAGGCTGGACCCTGGGCAGTAGGATTTGGAGGGAAGGTTCAGGGGCACCAACCCTCTTTGTCCCACAAACTTCAGGGTGCACCTGTCACTGCCATTGCACCCCACCCTGCCCCGCTCTGCCCATCTTTCCTGCTTAACGTCATCCAGTCTGTGGCACTGCACAGCTCCACCTGCCCCAGGCACCCAGTTCACCATCTTTGACGCATCCTGACATGGGTTCAGCACTTTACAGTTTGTAAAGCATCTTCAGATTCCTTATCTCACTGAACCTCTAAATAGCCCTGTGAGCGGGGAAGGTATTCTCACCTCCAAAGAGGAAACTGAATCTCAGAATGTCCACAAGCCCCAAATGATGAAACCAGTGTCTTAAATTCACATCCACTCCTTTATGAGTTCTCCAGTCGGCTCCTTCATACATGTGCCTTGTCCTTCCCCGAAGATGGCCAGTCTTCCCCATTAGACGGTGGGCTCCCTGGGGGTATGACCCACCCCATGCCTGGTACGGACAGGCCCAGTGGTAGATAGGTGGTCTCTGGTGTCCCCACTTCCCGAGAAGCTTCATCCCTGGGCCCATCTTTCCCATGTCCCATTGCTGGATTGGAGCCAGAGGAGGGGGTGACAACACATCCAGGATGACAGACAGCGCGTGCCCCCTCCTCCTGCCATGGGCTTTCTTCTCCTTGGGCATCTGATCACCGTCCTCTTTGTTTTCTTAAGTGTCTCCCCCACTCCTTCCTCCCTTGCCCTCCTTCCCTGGGACCAGGCCTTTCAGATCATCAAATATCAAACACTGCTTATGCACAGACTGAGATGGCTTTATCGGGGCTGTAAATCTCCCTGCGCCCTGACCTCTCTTGAGTGCCAAGCCTCGGGTGAGTTATGTGGGCCCTGCCCAGTGACAGGCAGAACAGACAGCCCTGTGGGAGGCACAGGCTGGGGGACCCGGGGCACCTTGGCTCCCACTCTTGGCCCAAGGAGAGACCCCAGTTGAAGGGAAGCATGGGTGTTTGGGCCTACCTGCCCCAGGCCCCAGCGGTAACCGGGTGCCAAGCAGGCAGCAGGGGGGGCCTCCTTTTCCTGCTCTCCTTTTCCTCACCTTGCTCACCTCCTGGCCAGACTCCGGGCCCCAGGGCTGAGGGAGCACCAGTCCCACACAGGAGAGACAAGGCCCATGGCAGCCATGAGGGCTATGTGAGACCCAAAAGACCCAGGTTCTAATCCCAGCATGGTCACTCAGTAACCATGTATCCTTGGACATGTCACTTCACCTGACAGTGCCTCAGTTTCCTCATCTGATAAATGGGTAGCAGTGCTGGCTTCACACGGTATTTTGTGGATCCAGTGAGGTCGTGCATGTGAACAAACATGTGAAGCGCTTGGTCAACAGGCAGAAGCATGCATCTTCCCCATCTCTCAGGGGCAAGCAGCATGTGGACTAAGCCTGTAGTCTCTAGAGGCAGACAGGCTGGCCTGGAATCCTGGCTCTGTGACTGACCAGTGGTGTGACTTCAGGCAAATCATTTAATCTCTCTGTGCCTCTGTTTTCTCACCTGTAAAATGGGAATAACAATAATAATGGAAGGCCAGGCATGGTGGCTCATGCCTGTAATCTAAGCAACATGGGAGGCTGAGGCAGGAGGATCCCTTGAGCCCAGGAGTTTGAGGCTGCAATGAGCTGATTGTGCCACTGCACTCCAGGCTGGGTGACAGAGTGAGATCCTGTCTCTAAAAATAAAAAAAAATATAAAAAGAATTTTAAAAGCTAAGAGTGGAATAATGACGATGCCCTCACAGGAGGAGGCCTTGAGGAGTAGCTGACCAACGCACATGAAGTGCTGAGCACCTCGCCTGCCACGCAGCGGGCCCACAAGAAACGTCAGCCCTTGTTATTGCCCCTTTTCTCTCTGCCATCACCCAGTCCATGCCCTCGTCACCAGCAGGCTTTCCTGCCTCCAGCCCAACCCCTGCAGGAGCTCCTCAAAGCCAGACAAAAATCCAAACTGCTTCCTCCTCTGGGCATCAGCCTCTCCTGACAGCTTCCTGTGAACTCTCTGCCTCTCCTGCTGGCTCCCCACCTGGGAAGCCATGGTCCCACCTCCACCCTTTTGCTCAGGCCAGTCTCCCCAGCAGGAGTGCCCTCTTCCTCCATACTTACCCCAGCCCTGCCCTCCTCCTCCAGCCTCCTGCGGAATCTTCCAGGGCCTGGCAAGCTGCCCTCAGCAGGACTGGGCCCCTTTTTGGCACAGGTCCTATTTCCTCATCTAGACTAGATGCCACTTGGAAGCAGAGACCTCACCTTTCCAGTGCCTCGCAGCTCCTCTGTGAGCAAATTCCTTCCTTCATCCTAGCTGATGTAGCAAGACCAGGGCAGGAAAGGCCCCTGCCCTCAGGGGGATTAAATCTGGTGAATTGTTGTTAGTAATTGTGGTAACCCAGGGAGAGGAAGAATTGCACATTAAAATGAATCAGTTTGCAAAGCAGCCTGCATCTAGCACCAACTTGGAACACAAAGACACACACCATCAAACACTGGGGGGTTTTTTTGGTGCAGTAAAATATGAATAACGTAAAATTTACCATTTTAAAGTGTGCAATTCCACGGCATTAATTACATTCACAGTGTTGTACAACTGTCACCACTAGGAAGTTGTAGAACTTTGGGGGTTATTTTTTAAAGGAACTTGTATTGACCTTTTTTTAAAAAAAAAAAAAAAAAGACAACAAATGTAATTCAGATCAATCAAAAGAGAAAGTTGAAATGACTGGAGCAATGGTTCTTCATTGGGGCGATTGTGCCTCTCAGGAGACATTTGGCAATGTCTGGAGATTATTTTGGTTGTCATATCTGGGGGAAAGTGCTACTAGCATCTAGTGGGTAGAGGCCAGGGGTGCTGCTGAACAACTCACAATGCACAGGACTGCCTCCCACAACAAAGAATTATCCAGCCCCAAATGCCACAGTGCTGAGTCTGAAAACCTCTGTCCTAGCACTATCACTCAGATAATCTGTGTTCACATTTTGCTAACATTTCATTCCTTTTTTCTATGTGCACATTTTTTAAGCCAAAAAAAGTATCTTATGGAACTGTGCTGATCATTGTCCTTTTTTAAAACACATCATAAACACATGTATTTTTTCAAGTTACAAGCATCTCTTCTGCAACGTTTTAGTGGCTTGCTGCATTTCATATCATAACTTATTTAATGAATCCCCTATTGTTGGACATCTAGGTTATCTCCAGTTTTTCTTACTAAACAGCACTATGGTGAACATCCTGGTGACTGCATTTATGGACACATTCATGATTATTCCCTTTGAAGAAATTCTCTCCATGGCAGTGTAAAGGTTTTTCAGGAAATAGGTTCTTATTTCAGCCATAGTCCCTGGTGATGTCTTTCTGGTCCCCATCAAAACATCCTCAGAGGACCAGGGGCCGCCTCTCTGAGGCTTTCCATTTTAAAGGGAGCCATGCACAGTGCATTGCTGTGGGTGGAAGAGTGTGGCTTGACCCTTAGCAAACTGGCATGATAGATTTCACTATCTTTGGCTACTCAAATTAATGCTTCATAAACTGGAGCCAGTTATTAGCAAATTAATCAGGGTCCAGTTTGTAGCCTTATTAGGAGAGGTTATAATTTGTTGGTTTAAGTGAGCTTGATAAAAACTGTTGTGGTGTAAAATGCCTGTAAGACAAGCAGACTGCCGTTCACACCTACTTGAGGGACTGGAAGTTTGTCTTACCCTGACTGGACAGCAATAACTAATTAACTGAGACGGCTCAGCTCAAACAAACATAGCACTGTGGCTGCATCAGGAGGGTATTACAGCTCCAACTGGAATTACTAATTGGCTGATCCCTCCTCATGGGCCCTAGTGCAGCTGTGGTGTCTTTATGATGTGTGACATCAGGAGTCACCCCAGTATCACTCTGCTCCTCAGCCTTTTGGACCAGTCTCAGAGTGGCCTTCAGACATTCCTGCTGTGGCCCATTCATCCATTCAGAAAACACTGATCACCTGCTAGGCATCTGCTGGGCACTTGGGGAAACCAGTCCTGCCCTCCTGGGGCTTACATTCCAGTAGGGAGAAACAGACAATAAGAAACACATAAACAGATGGAAGAGAGGTTCAGAAAGTAGAAGTGCTTTGAAAGAAATAAAAGAGGATAATAGAGAGAGAGTGACAGGGGTGAAGGTGGGAAGGTGGGGGTAACTGGGGAGGAATCTGAGGAGTGACATTTGAATGGAGGCCTGAATGCACACAGAGGAGACCTGCAGGAAGAGGCTCCAGGCAGCTTGGGAAGCTTTGGGGAGGGGCGGTCTTCCCCCACCCCGCCTGACCCAGGATCCTTATGCGGCAGCAGACTCTCGGCAGGCTGGTCCCCTCTCCTGGTTGAAAGCCGAGGTAACCCACACCGCTGGCTGCCATATGTTGATCGTGGGGCTGTTGAATGTAGCCCAGCCCAGATGCCATCCAGGATGCAGACCCCTTTTGTCATCAGGCAGCTAAGTAACGATTTTTAATTCATAAGATGTCTTGCTCAAAGCCCATATCTCATACTGACTCCCAATTTTCATTATACAGTGATACAACTCTACACCAGTCAGAATGATATGGCTCCGCTGGACAGCGATGGACCTGCAAGCCAGCCTGCCCCAGGGGCCTGGGGACTTAGGCTGCCCACACGCAGCTGCTTAATGGGCTACACCTGGCAGGGGAGACAGGAAGGGCCAGGGGCCTCTGAATGGGACATGAACTCTTTAGCTTCCTGGAAGCTGAGTTTAATTCCTTGCTCTACCTCTCACTGCCTGGATGATCGAGTGCAGGTTATTTTTAACCTCTCTGTGCCTCAGTTTCTTCCTCTGTAAAATGAGGATAGTGTGTCTGTCTCAGGGGTTTTGTGAGACTGAATAAGACATGCATACAAAACACTTTGCACAGTGCCCAGCACAAGGTCAGAACTCAATCTATGTTGGCCATTGTGGGGCATGCCCCTCACAACTCTGGGTGAGAGGGGCCACAGCTGGGACTAGCTTGCTCTGAGTCTACTATTCCGAAAACAGGTATGGCCAGGTGTGGTGGCTCACGCCTGTAATCCCAGCACTTTTGGAGGCCGAGGCCAGAGGATTGCTTGGGCCCAGGAGTTGAAGACCAGCCTGGGCAACATGGTGAAACCCTGTCTCTACAAAACATACAAAAATTAGCTGAGCGCAGTGGTGTGCACCTGCAGTCCCAGCTACTAGGGAGGCTGAAGTGGGAGGATCACTTGAGCTGAAGAGGTTAAGTCTGCAGTGAGCTGTGATCAAGCCACCACACTCCAGCCTGGGTAATAGAACAAAACTCTGTCTCAAAACAAAAGGAAAGAAAATAAAAGAAAACAGGCATGGCAGGAAAGGAGAAACCAAAGTGCCCACCTGCTACACGTCAGGCACCACAATAAGTGCCTTACGTACATGATCACTCCTGATGCTCACACAGCCTGGTGAGGTAGGAGTTGTTATCCACACTTTACAGATGGGAAATTTGGCCCAAAGGAATGAGTGGTTTGCAGGAGGTCTCACAACTGGTAAGTGATGGAGCTGTTGTTGGAACCTAGGTCTTTTTCACATCCTGCGAGTTCATGCTCAGTATGAGGTCTTCACCAGGATGTTGACGTAATAGACTCCAGGCACAGACCATGACTAGAAGAGAGACCATTGGAAGGAATGGAAGCAGATCCCAGTTCTGCTCCCTTCCTTGGGTAAGGTCCCTGAGGCTGGACCTGGGCAGGGCCAGGTGACCAAGTCAGAGGCCACAGTGGAGATCAGGATCGCACAGGTCAATCTCATCCAGCCTCCTGCCTCCATTCAGACACTGCCATTTAAAGAGATGGCTGCTTAGGCCCAGCTCCTAAGATCCCGAGCTCCTCATAAGCCATGGCTTTTTTCTTCTCTTCTCTCCCCTGCGGCCCCAACACAGGACTAGGCCCCAAGTATGCCGCTGCCTCTTACATACTGGTTGACCCTTTGGAATTGCTGCAGAGGGAGGAAGAGAAACTTCAGGCCATCCAACAAATATATAATGAGCGCTGTTCTGGGGACTGCCAGAGATTGCAGCATGAGACCCCAGCCCTTATCCTCAAGGCCATGCTGGGTCTCCAGGCATGAGAATTAAAGAAGCACACTGCACAGGGCAGCTGCCTCGTGAGTTCTGAGCCCAGCACTCAAGGGCTCAGAGGAGCCAGAGGTGGCAGAGCCTCCAGGCGAGAGATGCGGGTGGGCTTCCTATAGCAGGTGATACTGGACCTTCAGAAAGGGCAGTTCCCAGGCCGAGCGGGGAGCCTTAGGTTTTCCTTTAACTGAGTGCAGAAGAGCAGAGGCAGGACTCAGGGGCTGTTAGCCCAGCGGAGCAGACAAAGCAATTGAAAGTCATCAGCCTGTGTTCCCACACGCACCATCGGCCACTCGCTAAACTGCTTTTCGCCCAGACCCAGCTCCGCTGTGGGTCAAGATGCTGCCAGTGAGATAACAAGGGGACAAGATGTGGGAATGATGAGATTTGGCAGCAGGCAGGAGGGGCGATGCTGCAGGTGGGGCAGGGGGCATGAAGGGGGGTAGCCTTCCAGCCTGGAGGAAGAAAGAGGTAGGGGGATAAGCCTAAGCTCCCCCTGCCCCACATTGCTCAAAGAGAGAGAACTGCCCCGCCCCAACATCAGACCTTCTACCCCCTGCTGCAGCGCCTCCCAGTCCACTTCCCTCTCCCTCTCCCTCTCCCTCCGACCACCTAGAAAACAGCAGAAGCCCTTTGCTTGACTCTGCGGCGCCCTCTAGCTGCCACTCAGCCTCTTGCCTTGTTTTTTACACCAAACTCTGGGCAGCAGCACCTCAGGACCTGTGCTCACTGTCCCCACATCCCTGCCCCACCGTCCCTCAGTATCTTAAAGTCTGACTCTGGGGACATCTGAAGACCCAGTCAGTGGCCTTTGCCAGACCTTCCTCTTCCTGAGCTCTCTGCTCTATCTGACCGTGCAGACCGTCTCTTTCTCAAGACTGCCTCCTTCCCTGACTCTGGGCACCCGGCACTAGGCTGGTTTCCCATCTACCTCTCTGGCCATTGCCTCTCTGTCTCCTTCACTACCTTCTAAATATTCCTGGTTATACTCGTCCAATTATACATGTGCCATAAACAGCAGCCTCGCCTGGTGCGCTTTTTCCCAGTGTCTGACGAACGTCACCAGCCCCATTGTGCTGACAGCTCTTGTCTCTTGCCTTACCTTCCCCCACCAGTACCCATGGTAGGCCACCTCCCCAGCTACCTGGAAGACATCGCAACATGGACATTCTGCTGCTATGTAAAACTCTACCATGGAGGAATTTATCTAGAACTTTCCAGAATGTGTAAGGACTCCCCCGTGTGTGTGTGTGTGTGTGTGTGTGTGTGTGAGAGAGAGAGAGAGACAGAGAGACAGAGAGAGAGAGAGAGAGAGATGGGGTCTCACTCTATCACCCAGGCTGGAGTTCAGTGGCATGATCTTGGCTCACTGCAACCTCCATCTCCCGGGTTCAAACAATTCTCCTGCTCAGCCTCCCGAGTAGCTGGAATTATAGGCACCTGCCAGCACGCCCGGCTAATTTTTATATTTTTAGTAGAGATAAGGGTTCACTGTGTTGGCCATGCTGGTCTTGAAATGCTGACCTCAAGTAATCTGTCCACCTCGGCCTCCCAATGTGCTGGGATTACAGGCATGAGCCACTGTGCCCAGCCCTAGGACTCCCTCTTGAGGAAGAAGCCACTTTGTTGACACTGCACTCTATGAAGGATGATGATCTCTTATTTGCCTCATCCTATTTCCTTGCCCCATAGCACAGGGCCAGGTGCAGAATGTGCACAAATGTGTGGAAGGCGAATGCTTGCAGGGAGAGAAAGAGAAATGTAAATCTAAGTCCAAGCTGGCCACTTGCTAGCCATGTGACCTTAGGCAAGTTATTGAGCATCTCTGAGCCTGCTTTCTCACACAGAAGATGGGATATCTTCTTATAAGGTGGTTGCAACGAATAGGTGATGTGATTGTGCAAACAGCTTAGCTCAGTGCCTGGTACATGGTAAGTGTTTGATAAGTAGTGGCTGCTACTTTTTAATAAATAGAATGAAGGCTGCAATCCCCACCCCCCGACCCCTGCCCAGCAGCCTTTCACACATGATTCATTCCTCCCAGCCTCTCTCTTGCAAATCTGAAAAGGTCTTGATTCCTGGAGCTCCTAGAGGAGGTGGCTGCCCCCAGGAAAACCAGCAGGGCCAGTAATTACCTGCTTTTTTCTTTTGTGATCAATTTGAATCACCAGTTCCCAGAATCCTTACAGTGGTAAAAGTGCAGCCACCACCCCACCCCAAAACCCCTCCCCTACCAGATACTTCCCCACCCTGGAACTCAGGACAGCACCTGTCCACCCAGGGGAAGCAGCTGCCCTTCTGCTCAGCAGAAGTGGGGCTGAACAGATGAAAGGCTTCCCTGGTGAGTGCCCCCAGCCCCCCAGCCCCCCATGGGACTTGGATAAAGAATGTCTGGGAGACCAGAAGGCCGACATGGAGGTATCAGTTTCCAGGAGAGCAGAGAAACTTGCATGTGTGGCTGCCAAGCCCACAGCGCCTGTGGAGGGGAGGACGTGGAGGTGAGGGAAGAAGTGAAGGGAGCGAGGCAGGGATGTGGAGTTCCCCTCTGCACCCACCATCCTGAATGAGGCGGGAGCGGAAGTCAGAGCTCTGGGTTCAGGGCCCTGTGGGCCTGAGGGTTTTGTTCTCAGCCTCAGTTCAGGGCAGCCTGTAAACACTAGCCCTCTGTGGCGAGGCTCTCCTGGCAAAAGTGTGGGGTTGGCTCAGTGTCACTGCTGGGAAAACAGCTGTAGGCACAGGCTGCTGGGGTGGTGGGGAGAGACCATGGTGGTACCATCTTGGTAAAGCACAGGCAGCCAACATTTGTTGGGAGTTTCCTGTGTCCCCAGCACTATATTAACTTATTTAATCCTTAAAATGACAGCCTGGGGTGGGTTCTATTATTGCCCCCCTTTTACAGACCAAGCAACTGAGGCCCACATATAAGTCACTTGATCAAGTTCACACAGCCAGTAAGTAGCAGACCCATGATTTGAACCCGTGCTGTCTGCCTCCAGAGGGTGTAATCTTAACCATTTCTTTTCTGAATTGCTTTTCTTCAGGGGCCTTAGCTCAGCGAGTACTTACACTTTCAATTGTGTGGTTTTATTATGAATGTCTGTCTTCACAGACAATTCATATGAGACTGAAGGCATCAACCTTGCCTGCTTTTCTTTACCGATTCTCCAACACCTTGCGCATAGTAGGTGCTCAATATGAACTTGAAGGAATGAGTGAATTAAAAAAACCAATGAATCTTTGAATGAGACATGCCCTTGGCCTTTCCAGCTTTGGAGGCAGGGCTCATCTCCTGCCCCTACCCAAGCCTAGCAGCATCCCAGAGAGTACCAGTGTTGCTATGGTGACAGTAAGAGCATCTTACCGAGCATCTCACTGAGTCAGTCCTCTCTCAGGTGGCCTTGTCGGCTCCCTAGGTATAGCTCTTTCTGGCTGTTGGTCTGGAGAGTTAGTCACTCGTGCTTGGCAGGAGGTGGGAAGGTGTACTCCATGCAAACAGATGTGTGAAAAAGAAGTGTGTGTGTGTGTATGTATGTGTGTCTTGAGTTTGGTTGAATGTGGACTGTGTGGGGGGTACTTGCCTGCAGGTTTGTTGGAGAAGGTTGCCTAGGTCGGAGCATGGGGTGTCTTATGTGCTGGGGACAGATGCTGGGTTTGGAGTGGGCAGTGTGTACGTGAACGGGGCATAGGAGCTGAGTGAAGAAATACAAGTGAGTGTTCCAGGGTTGAAAACCCTGTTTTTCAAACCAAAAATGAAAGCACGTCATTCAACAAGGGGCTTCAGGTTTGTGAATGATTTATAAGAAAAATCTCACAAAGATAAAAATTGAATCACATTTAGCTAAACATTTGATAGGCTCCTTTATTTAAAAAAGTAAATTTATATGAAAATCTGGAATGCTGGGATGCTGTCTGTGGGGGCTGGGGAGGGGACCCGTGCCTGTGAGTGTGTTGGGGCAGGAGTGGGAGGCCGGAGGCTCTGAGGTCTTGCCTCAGGGCAGCCCTTCAGCTCAGCCTTAGGGGCTCAGAGGACCTCAGCCCCTACAGGGCCCTGCACTGCCTCTGCTTCACCCAGCCTCAGCACTGATCACCCTGTACGTTGAGTGCTGTGGCCCCCATTAAAATGTATCCCCATTTGTTTTTGAGACAGTCTTGCTCTGTCGCCCAGGCTGGAGTGCAGTGGTGTGATCTCGGCTCACTGCAACCTCCGCCTCCCAGCTTCAAGCGATTCTCATGCCTCAGCCTCCTGAGTAGCTGGAATTACAGGCATGCGCCACCACACCCAGCTATTTTTTGTATTTTTAGTAGAGATGGGGTTTTGCCATGTTGGCCAGGCTGGTCTTGAACTCCTGACTTCAAGTGATCTGCCCATCTCCGCCTCCCAAAGTGCTGGGATTACAGGCGTGAGCCACCGCGCCCAGCCTGTATGCTCATTAGAGAAGCACAATAACTGTTTTTTGAATGAATGAACAGATGAAAACACACATCTCGTTTCTCTAGCAGCAAAATTCCCAGCTAAAGAAACTCCCTTCTATCATACATTTATATGCCTCCTTGCAATCCTGTCCCCCCAACTCCCCACTATGCAAACGCAGCCATACAAAACCCAGTAGGAAGTGACCTAGGAGTCTCCATGGCTGGGAAAGGAAGCCTTAGGCAAGGGGATAGCTACAGTGACACCCCCTCCTGGGCTGGCCCCATGTTAGAGATTCCGAAGGCATAGACTGATAGACTGAGTTCTAAACAGGCCCCACTGTCTGCAGCTTCTCCCTGGCCTTGCCCAGCCCATGCAGTGGACTGGGAGGACAGGTGAGAGTGGCCACTAGCTACCAACTTGGGTAGAAGTAAGCTGCCTTGCTGACCAGCACAGGCAGGTGACTGAGCATGGGTTGGCTGAGAATAGCTTCTGTCCCAAAGTCTAAAGTTAGAAGAGGAAATTGCCCCACCCTTGACTTTTTCCCTAGTTAATCCAAGAGAGGCTATGAGCCTCTGCTACACGCAGATCCCTTTAGAGTTGGGGAAGGGGAAGACCTGGGAGCTACAGCCACTTCCACGGTGATTCTGGTGTTCACCTGCGTGTGTTGAAGGCTTGGGTATTAATTCTCTAACGTGGAATCGGTGTCCATCCATCCTCTTCCTCAGTCCTGCCCATTCTCCAGGAACCACCTCAAACAATAACGACAACACTACTGAGTCCTTATTTTGTGCCAGGGATGGTCCCAAAGTAATATATCTATACTTTCACACTTATTTAATTCTCATAACCCTGTGAGGCAGATGCCATTATTATCTGTATTTTACAAGTGAGGAACCAGAGCACAGAGGGGTTAGGTAAGTTGCCGAAGGTCACACAGCCAGTCAGTGGTCCAGGGAATTAATGACCCCTGCTCTATGGAGCTTTCCTTCTTTGAGCTTTCCCATCTGTAAACAGCCCCTCCCTGCTGTGAACTCAGAGATGCCGATTCTGGTGGGTACCAGAGATCACTTACCAGGCTGCAAAGTGCTTTGGTGTCAGAATTCCTGGCACGCTGACATCTGCATGCCCAACAATGCCCAGCTCAGGGCCTGCTATAGGAAAGCCTACCCCAGAGATTGCTGGGTGGGTGAATGAATGGGAGTGAGTGAGTATGTGAATGAACCAACAAACTGGTTTGTGAAGAAGACAGCAGAGTGGAATTGGGATTTTCCCAGGTGAATTCACATGTGGGAAGGGCATATAGGCAAGGTGGGGGCCCATGCAGGACTGGCCCAGGTGAGGAACATGCCTGCCACTGTGTGCCCAGCGTTGGCCAGGTACCTTAAGGGACAGTCATGAAAGGTCCCCATCTTCAGAGGGCCGGGAAGGGAGATCCAATGAACACCCAATAATCAACTGGGGAACAGTTAGTTACAAAACAGTGGCTACTGCCTGTGGGGACCGGAAGGGGCCAGCTAGAGAAGTCAGGACTGCCTTTCTGGAGGAGGAGAAGAGGCTGGCACTGAGCTGGGCAGAGGATGAGGACAAGAGAGAACGACAGACACTAAAAGATGAGGAGGCAGGAAAGAGCATAGTGATCTGGAGAAACCCAAGGACGCCAGTGTGAGTTTCTGTGGAGAGAAAGCAGAAATTGAAGGTGGCAGAGGGAGAGGGGTGGGTTTACAGAGACATCGGTTTGAGGCAAGTGTGGCTCATAGATAATTTTTGCCAGTACTTTAATACACATCTTCAATTTTAATAAGTACTTAACATAGTACTTTTTTAAAATTATGTCTTTAATTTACATTTGTTGTAAAAGGAAACTTTACATCACTGTCATAAATAAAAAATTAGAATAGAATATACTAGACTAGACTAGACTAGAATAGAATGTGACCATAAAAATAAGCACAAGAGAAACAAAACCAGGTTACTGCATCCTGGCTGGCGTCCACTCCCTTTGGAAGGCTCTGAGCCTGAAGCCTGCTCTCTCTTTGTTAAAAAAGAAATCAAGTGAGTCTAGAGAAGTGTTAAAGCATGGTAGCACCAAACCAAGACTTTCTCCCTGGCTGGGTCACAGAGACCAGAAGGAGATTGGAAAGGCCATGCTGTTCTCCTTCTGGGACCCGTTGCTGTCTGCCGGCTGCTCCATGGACTCCAGGGCTCTTTCTATTACTCTTGAACCAGCATTCATTTCAAGTAACTGATGAGTCTTTAATGCCCAGAGAGGAGCCCTGGCCCCAGCTCCATGCCCCCCTGCCCTGTGCCTGGTCACACCTGAATGCTTCTCTCTCTTGCAGGGAATACCAACAGCATCTTTGCCCTGGACTACATCAGCGGAGCGCTGACCTTGAATGGCCTGCTGGACCGGGAGAACCCCCTGTACAGCCATGGCTTCATCCTGACTGTGAAGGTGAGACCTGGGTGGGCACCTTCACCCCAGGTAGGGGAGATGCCCCTACTCGGATGCCAACCTCCAGCAGTGTCCGAGGGCTCCTGCCCCTGGTGGTGGCTCCGGAAGCACTTCGCTTCCGTGCTCTCACCTGCACTGCCTCCCGGGGCTGTGCCCAGGGCCCCATCAGGAAGGCACCCATGTTATGAAGTTGTAGGTGTGCTGGGCCTGCCGCATCCATCATCAACAACCACACGGGTTGGAACTTTTATCCCCTCTCAGCGGGAGGCACACAGTAGGTGCTCATCCTGTGGTCCTTCCTTACTGTTGTCCCAGGATTCAAGTTCTCTGTTGCAGCCACCTGGAATTCTGGAATTTGCCCCATTTCTGGGGTTCTGTCCCACTTCCAAGTGCCATGACTTCCTGTTAAGAAACAGCAATGCAGCAGGGAGCAATGCAACAGCAATGTGCTGGGGTCTCCACCCCAGGATGTGAGGCAGAGCTACAGTCCCGCACCCCCTGCAGCCGCCTGCCACTCATGGTCGGTTTTAATTCAAATCAGTGACTTGCAAAGCCATTCCCTGAGAAACCCGTTTAGGGGTATGGATCCTGTCTGAGCCACAGGGGGTCTTCCCAGCCCAGGCCATCAGCCATTGATTGAGAGAAACGGGTGGCCCAAAGACTGAGGCCAGGGGCTCTGGGAAAGAGGCCCTTCCAGCGCCATGGGGAGGATGGTGCAGCCCAGCCTGGCCCTTAATTGCTGTCCTCGACCTTGGGAGGCCCTGCTGTTCAGGTGTGGGTTAGCCATGGGAGGGCGTGCTCCCACCACCATCCTTCCGTCCTGTCTGCTCTCCTGCCATGGAGGTGAGGTGGTCAGCTCTACCAGAGAGAGCTGCCCCCTGGTCCCAGTACCCCACTGCGGGACTTGAACTCAGTTTTTCTGTCTTTATATAAAATGTGAGGGTGTGTTCTCACACTTGGCTGTGAACCCGAATCCCCTGGAACGCTATTGAAAGATATCTGTTCCTGTGTCTCTCACCCAGAGAGATTCAGATTCAGAAGGCTGACTCAGAACTGGGAATGGGCACTTTTGGGCCCATGGCTCTGGCCCAGAGACTGGACACCCAGGTATCTGAATCAGTCCATCTGTGCTGACCCTCAGAGCCGAGCACAGGGTTCAGGCCATAGCAGATGCTCAGTCAAGTCTTGATTAACCACCAGCACAAACATTCTTGGCCTCAGTTTCACAATCTGCCAAAGAGAATGAAGACTTCCCTCTTGTCCCTCGATGAACCCCCAGATCTGTCTTGTCCTCCCCACCCCATCTCATCCATCTGCTGTCAGTCCTAGGATCCTACTACCTGAGCTTAAAATCTACTCTGGCTGTGAATCCTTATACAAGTTACTTAGTCTCTCTGAACCTCAGTTTCCTTATCACTAAAATGGGGATACTAATGATAAAATCTTCCTCCTGGAGTTGTGGTGAGGATTAGATGGGATCATTCACATTGAGGCACAGTGGCTGGTGCTGAGAAAGTCTTTGGTAAGCAAGAGCTGTTGCTGTGATTAGCTGCCTTCACCCCGGGGTGACTGATCTCTGTCCACAGGGCACGGAGCTGAACGATGACCGCACCCCATCTGACGCTACAGTCACCACGACCTTCAATATCCTGGTTATTGACATCAATGACAATGCCCCAGAGTTCAACAGCTCCGAGTACAGCGTGGCCATCACTGAGCTGGCACAGGTCGGCTTTGCCCTTCCACTCTTCATCCAGGTGGTGGACAAGGATGAGGTGAGTCGTGGACACATGGCCCATGCAGACCCACCACCCATCCAGACCCACCACCCTGCCTGGGCTGTTCAGGTCCTCAGCTATAAAATAGAAACAAACATTGTGGCACCCCACTCCTGGTAGGTTCTGAGGATAAATAAGGCTGAAAAAAAAATCATTAGTCTCTACTTTTGGATTACCCCCTACACCCTACAAAAAACATGTAAGCACATGTTTCCATATGTGTGGTTATTATTTAGAAGTTACATACGTGATCATCATACTAATCTAGTAGGGATATTGTAAAGCATGTACAAAAATAGCAATTTTAAAAGGTAGAAATAAGGCCAGGTGCAGTGGCTCCCATCTGTAATCCCAGCCCTTTGGGAGGCCGGCAGATCAAGAGGTTAGAAGTTTGAGACCAGCCTGTCCAACATTGGAAACCCCGTCTCTACTAAAAATACAAAAATTAGCCGGGCGTGGTGGCGGGCACCTGTAATACCAGCTACGTGAAAGGCTGAGGCAGGAGAATCGCTTGAACCTGGGAGGTGGAGGTTGCAGTGAGCTGAAATAGCACCATTGCACTCCAGCCTGGGCAACAAGAGTAAGACTCCACTTCAAAAAAAAAAAAAAAAGTAGAAATAAACCATATGTGTATTTTCACACACCCTGATGGATCATCTGCTGCCCTCTTTGGGATGCCTGTACCCGTTTTTGCTCCTGTTCAAATAATGAACTTAGCAGAAAGTCTAATTCCTGTTTTTGGTATAATAATGACCCCAGCTTTTCCATGTGAAGAGTGAAAGGACCTAAGTGCTTTGGAGGGGATCCCAGGCCATAAGAAGACCCCTGCATCACCAGGGGGTCTACCCCGGCTGGGCCCAGCCTTAAAAGGAAGTAAGGGAGAGCTGCAGAGGAGGAGGCAGGAGGCTCAGGGTGGGGGCAGCCCCCTGCACTGGTCCTGACACACCCTGCATCACAGGGTCGGGGGTCGGGGGGCAGGACGGCCAGGCTTCTATTCGGGGGGGCCAGGTCTCCATCCCTTCAGGACCCTCTCAGCCTGCCGCCTCCCCTGCCCTCACCCCTCCTTGCACCCCATCTCCCTGCCTGTCAGCAGCTGCCATGCTAATAGGACTTCTATTTATTGCTGCTGCTCCTCCTGGCCCACTCTGCTCAGGAATTCCATTAGGTTTTCCAGCCTGAGGTGCTTCTCTTCAATTACTCCTTGCGTGGGGCTGCCGCGGTGGCCTTGCTCCAGGCTGGGCTTCCTCCACCGCCCTCGGAAGAGCCCTCTCTACTCTGGCTGCTTAGCAAGTGGCCCACCCTGTTGACCCAGGAGCCCCTCTGCCCACATCTCTTGCCCCCCTCTGTCAGCTCCTCTCAACCAGACACGGTCCCCCCAAGGACTCAGGGCACGTGGGCAAGTCAGTCCCACCATGTGCCTGTGTGTGTGCTCAAGTGTGTGTGCACACGTGTGTGTGTGTGTACATGTGTGTCTCCATCTCCTGTTAAGTAAGACATTCCATACCTATCTGTCTGAGATAACTAAAGTATGTATTGATCACCTGCTGTTTACAAGGAGCTATATTTAGCCTCTTGGGGAGCCAAGTATAACCCATGGTCCTAGGAGTCAACAGTGTATTGATACAAATACAGTATGTACATTTTAAAACATATTTTTAAGCCGGGCACAGTGGCTCACACCTATAGTCCCAACACTTTGGGAGGCCTAGGCAGGTGGATCACTTGAAGCCAGGAGTTCGAGACCAGCCTGGGCAACATGGTGAAACCCCATCTCTACTAAAAATACAAAAATTAGCCAGGCATGATGGTGTGCACCTGTAATCCCAGCTACTCAGGAAGCTGAGGCATGAGAATTGCTTGAACCTGGGAGGCGGAGGGTGCAGTGAGCAGAGATTGCACCACTGCACTCTACCCTAGGTGACCCTGTCTCAAAAAAAAAACCCCAAAAAACAAATTTTTTAATGTAGTAGTTTTAAAAGGTGGAAAAAACAGGTATAAAAACAAGTTCTAATATGTTCTCACACCCTAATGGATCACCTTGTATCCCCCTTTAGGGCAGGCACCTCCTTTTGGAGATGACTGTATGAATGAGATGCTCAGAAGAAAGTCCCATCTGTGGTTTCAGGAGAACCATAATGCCCAAGAGAAGAGAAATGTGGATACCAGCGTGGGGTCCAGGTCCAGTGACCACAGGCAGTGAGGGGTCAGCTGCGGGGCTGAGAGGATCAGGAGAGGTTCTATGGTGAGAGGGGCCTAGGGCTGCACCCAGAGGCACACAGGAAGGTTGGCTGGCCACAGCAGGCCGTAATCCAGGGAAGCAAGGATGTGTGCAGTGGGGAGGTAGGCCGGGACCCAGGTCTCAGAGGGCCTCGAATGCCAAGCCAAGGAATTGAGGCTTGATCTTGGAGGCAACCCAGAAGGAAGACAGCTTGTGTGGGGGCAGCACAAGCTCTGGAGTCAGACAGGGCCTGTGTTTCAGCCTGGCCTTGCCATATACTAGCTGTGTGACCTCAGGTAAAGTAATGAGCCTCACTTTGTTCATTTGTTTAAAAAAACAAATAGAAAGGAAAGAGAATGCATCCATCAGCTTATATTGCAGTAACAAGTTAGGCCCCACATAAAAGTTGATTTCTCACGTGGACAACTAGGCTAGCACAGGTGGACAGGGAAACCCTACCCCTTGTAGTGGCTGAGGAGCATGATCTGCAGGTCCCTCAGTCCCTGCAGCAGGGAAGAGGCAGCTGGAGGGCTAAGTACCAGCTCTTCTGTGCTTCATCCCAGAAGTGGCTCCGCGACTTCTACCCAATGACTATTGGCCAGAACTAGTTATGTGCCCCCACCTGACCACCAGCAGACCAGGAAGCGTGGGGAAGGTGCCGAGTAGTTGTCTCTGCCACAGAGAAGGAGGCATGTACAGGGCGCGGCACAGCGCCCAGTACGTTAGCCGTTGTCATCATTCAGGAGCCGCAGCTCCTGACCAGGCCTGGGTCCAGCAAGTGCCACCAGATGTAAGGCCGGAACCCCCCAGGACTGCTCACCCCAACTGGTTGGGGAAAATGTAACTCTGACACCTCCGATTTTATCTCAGGCTGCCTTTGCTAGAAGCACTTTCTGAAATGTCTGCAGGAATGCCCAGGAGTATCTGGGTCCAACCCGCCTCTAGTGACCGCCCCCCACCCAGGCTCAGCCATTGGCACACCCGCTGCAGTCAGGGCACCCAACCCCACCAGGGACCATTCCCTGCTCTCCATGGCTGTTTTCCCAAGGGAGCTGGTCAGTGTCTCTGACAGTGCAGGCCTGGCCTCCTCTTCTCCAGGGCACAGTGACTTGCAGAGACAGAGCCAATGAGGAGAGGCAGCCCAGGAGCCCAGGCCACCCAACCCTGAGGTCACCTTGGCCATTTTCCAGCCTCCAGATGGGGCGGCCCCCAAACCATCCCGCATGTGGCACCGGGCTCATTCCTCAATAAGAGGGAGGGATGAGTTGCTTTCGGCCCAGCCCTGCTCTCGTGTATCTCATGTTCTTCTCTGGAGGAATCCGGAGCGGGCCGGGTGAATGCTTCAGAGGACCAGTCTTGGATATAGGGGAGGCCCCACCATGATGGAGGATCAGGCCCAGGGACCCCCATGGAGCATTTATCCACATTGTCAACAGGAGCAAAAGAAGGACTGCAAAAGCAGTTAAACATTGCCTGAGTGTCCAGAACAAGAAAAATCAGGGAACCACAAAGAGAAATCAGGCAACTGTTAGAGAAAAGATTTTTAGAAAAGCGTTGTTTCTTGCCAGTCTATTTCTGAGGAAAAAATGCATCTGTTGGGATTTGTGTCTGGGTTGAAGTTGACTCTGGATTTGCTTGGTGTGGCAGGAAAATGTGTTCATTGAGTAAATTCTCTGAAGGGAAGGGAGCCAGCAGAGCAGTCAGAATCCTCTGTCCCAGGCTCTGTGGAGCCACGTGACTCTCACATGCCCACAATTAGTGTGAGGATCCCACTAAATCTAACTCCTGATTGCACTGAATGGTGCACGGGGGTGGGGCATGCTTGGTTTGGCTCACCAGTGTAACCCAGGCCCTCATGCTCTGCCTGGAACGTTGAGGGCACTCTGGAAATGAGCATTGGTTGAGTTAATGCATGGTTAAATGCCCAAGTATCAGCGAGATGGCCCAGGGCTTTTTCCAAACCAGGTCTGGCTGAGTTTGTGTAGCAAGGATGACCTCAGAAATCCACTGCGGGGCAGTCGAGGGAGCTGATGCAAAACAGAAAGGGAAGGAGGAAGCAGTGTAACCTCTCCATAGGAACTTTGTGGCAGTCGCTCCTAATGAGGATGCTAATCGAATTCACTGTCGCCACCAGATCGAAGATTCTGCTCAGTCTCTCATTAAATCTCAGACTCTGCTAGACCATTCACAACAACAAAGGTGCTTGAAAGCAGTCCTTTCTGTCTCCCAAGGACTCCATTCACATTGTCAAGTCTCACTGAGTAATTTCTTTTCCTTTGCCTGGCTATAGAAAACCCACAGACACCAGGGAAGGAAAGGACAGGGTGGGCTGAAACCAGCAACAACCCATTTGTACCTTGTGACAGTTGAGATGCAAATAGCTGGTTGTGATGCAAATCAGAAAAAAAAAATCCAAAAGACAAAAGCCCCAGAAGTCAGCCTTGGTGTGGGGAGCTCATCTCTGAGTTTCAAATTAAAGGTTGTGGCAGCCTCATTCCCCTGCACCTGGTGGCTGGGCGTTTTCTTGTGTCTTCCTTGGTGTTCTGGGGAGTGACGGTGAATCGGCAACTCACTCACCCACCTGGAGTCCTATAATGTATATATCCTTAAACCCCCTGTGCCGCCCTTGCCCCCAACATATTCTTTGTATTTTCTCCACTTGGGTCAACTTTTCCTCTCCTGGCCTTGCCTGCAGCCCTCCCCTGCCTCACCTCATTAACATGCCTGGAAGCTGAGTCAGCCACTGGCAGTCCTGTTTTCCCTTCTGCACGGGGACAGTTTGTTGCGCGGGTTGGAATTTTCTGTTCAGTTGTCCTAGAAAACATTCCTCCACTTAGGCGCCAGTGGATTACCTCTGTGTGGCATCCCCCTCCGAAGAGTCAGACTAGCAGAAGGGGGCGGGGGACGGAGGCAGGGTGGCTCGGAGACCATCCACACCTCTGGGTGCCTTACAAATCCCAGCAAGGGGTATTGTTCTTAAATAGTTGTTTCATTATGCACGACCCCCGCGCTGACCCAGATAGCTGAAAACTGACAGTTCCTCTCATCTGCTGTCAGGAGAAATACCATTTGCGGATGTCCTGCCTTCCTTCTCCAGAGCTGGGAGCATTTGATCCACTTTCCTCTGCGTCACTCCTGACCCGCAGCTTCTCAGAACACATTTGCTGCTGTCCTTGAGAATATTTTGTGCAGAGGAGAGGGATCGGGGTAGGGATTGGGACACCACTCTCTTCCCCACCCCAGAGAGGCCTCAGCTGCCAGATTCTGGCTGCTTCTGGGAATTGGAATATTTCAGAAAGGCCTTCGGGCCTCATTAATTTGCCGAACCCCTGGCCTTCCTGAGGGACTATGCTGAAACTTACGCAGGTTGGGGGTTAGTTATTGATTCAAGCAACAAGTGTTATGTGCACCAACTATGTGCCTGCCACTGTGCTAGGTCCTGGGGGGATTGAGCTGAAGATGTAGCCCCTGCCCCTCCCAGAGCTTATATTTCATTCCAGTGGGGAGACAGAATTGCAGTAGAAATGGATGTTCAGAACTCTATAAACAGGGTGAGTGAGTGACAGGGTGGGATAGGGTGATTCCTGACTGTGGTCCCAGGAAGCCTTCAGAAAGGTGCTGTTGGAGCTGAGGTTAAGTGGCATGGAGGTTGCAGCCATCCAGAGCTGTGGAGGCAGAACATTCTGGCAGCAGACACTCCCCTACAAGGGCAGAGATCTCCAAAAGGGAAATGGCCTGGCATTTTCAAGGAGCAGAAAAGAGGCTCTTGTGGATGTCCAGGACACAGCTCAAGAGGATGGGGGTGTCAGGAGGCCAGGCTGCAGCCTCATCGGGGGCAGGCAGGGCCTTGTTAGGCACAGGAAGGCATTTTTCTGTTACTGGGAGCCCCGGGAAGCCAGGTAGCTGATATGGTCTGAGTCGCCTTTCTCAAGGAGCCCTCTGATGGCTGTGTTGAAATGTGCAGGGTGGAAGCGGTGAAATGGAGTGAAGTCTCCTACACGGGAGACGCTCCCCACTCCCGTGACCACGCATTCCAGTGTCTGACGGTTTAGCAGTGTAGCCATTTTCCTCTTAAGGTGTTTTCAGAAAGCTGGAGAACCCCCAGTTCCATGATCATAGAACCCTAAAAGTCCAATAGAAACTGCTCTTAGGAACTCTTCCCAGGACACTGAGTTGGCCCCTTCAGCCTTTGTGACAGAGGCTCTGTGATTTCAAATCGGCCCAGGATTTTGAACTCTGACCTCAGCCTTCCACTACCACACCTACCCCAACTGCCCTGAGAAGGTGGCAGAGAGAGCGCCCAAGCCAGGTTCTCAGCCCAGTTCTTCTTCCGCATTCAGGTGAGATTCCAGGCAAGCCTCGTCCCCCCACTGTGCCTCAGCGTCTGCCTCTGGAAAACAATGAGTTGGGCCAGTCAGTCTTTAAGACTCTACAAATCCTAATGTTCTCTTCATCCAAGAGGACGCGGGCGGGAAGGGGAAGGTGCCGCCCAGGGTTTCCCCCTGCCCACTGACCCTGCAGCCAGCCCATCCTCCTTTCCCTGAGCCGGCTCCACAGACTCAGCTCCGGCAAACCCAGCTCCCGCTTCAAGCAGAGGGACTTGGGCGCCTCTCTGGGCCTCATCTCTGTCCCCAACCCCAGCCTGCCTTGTATTTGTGTATTCGAAACCCCCTGCAGCATCCCTTTTCAGGGAAGGACGAGAGAGGCAGCTGGAGTGGTTAGAAATAAAATTAACCAGCCAGACAGCCTGGGTCTGCCACTTGGTTTTCCTACTTTTGATCTGTGTGACCTTGGGGATTTATTTATCCTCTGATGCCATTTTCTTATCTGCAAAGTAGAGACAATAACCGCTGTACCTCACAGAACGTCTGTCAGGATTAAATGGGTTCGTATCTGTATTTATAACAGTGCCTAGCCCATAAAAAGCACTCTTGAAGTGGGGCATGGTGGCACACACCTGTAGTCCCAGCTACTTGGAAGGCTGAGGCAGGAGGATTGCTTCAGCCCAGGAGGTTGAGGCTGCAATGAGCTATGATTGCACCGCTGCAATCCAGCCTGGGTGACAGAGAGAGAACTTGTCTCTAAAAGAAAAGAAAAAGCATACTTCAGACATTAGCTATTATTATTATTATTATCTCCTGTCTTTTCTATAGAGGAAGAAGTCAAGGCTCAGAGGAGTTAAGCGGCTTGCCTAAGGTCACACAGCTAGTTGGTCTCAGAACTTGGTCTTGAACTCTCAACCTTGCGCTTCTTGCATGTGCTGCAGGGCTCCCCATTTGCAAACATGGCTTCCTGTTCTCTCTCATCTCAGTTTTCCAAACTCTGATAATTTTTACTTTCCAGTGTCTACTGAGGAGATGAGCTTAAGCGACAGCATTAGACAAGAGTGGGCACATCCGACTACAGCTGTCCAATATGGGGAAAACGGCTCTGAATAGGGCCTTAAAGAAGTGAGAGCCCCCCGTGAATGGGGATAGAAAGCCAGCCTCTGCTGCCATGAGACGCACCCCCACTCGGGGCCGCTTGGGACCCGAGGGTTGAGAATTCAGTCACAGGGCTCAAATCCACTGGGCGACCTCCCAAAGGTTTGGTCCCACCGAGCGGAGGGGCCTGCACTGCAGAGTGAACGGGGACACATCTGGCAGGAACTGATTCCCGTTTCAGGCAGGAGATGACATGGTTCATTTATTTGAGGGGCATAGAAAAAAAAAACGGAAAGAATTACCCACCTCCCCATGGAGAAAACATCACCAAATAAATTAAAAAACAAAACAAAACAAAACAAAAAAAAACAAATGACAGGGAGAAAAGGCCATATTCCTGAATGCTGGGGGGCGGGTGGGGGTAGGCAGTGATGGGGTGGAGGTGAGAAGGGGAGACTGTTCTTGTTCTCCTGCTCATCTCAGTCTTTATTTTTATCCGTCACCCTCATTTTCCATTCCACATGTGTTCCAGGCCTGTCAGGCAGCATCAGCCCACAACCTTGTATTTATTTAAATTTATTTTCACATTTGGTCCTGTTAGGCAGTTTGTCTGGGCTGCAGTGCCTCCAGGCCCTCCCCACGCAGCTCTGCAAAGGTTGCGTTCCTGGCTGCAGGCTTCTCCTGCGGGCCTCTTCGGCTTCCTTTCAGTCTTCCTTTCAGTCCAGGAGTTCTCAGCCCATCTGGGGAAGGGGGGCCACAGACCACCCAAGGCATCCATGGCCCTGGGTGGAGAAAAATCTGCATCTTTCTTTTCACCAGCTTCTAAGTGAACCGCAGCATTCTTTTAATTACAAATACAGAAAAAACCACAGTGGTATTAGCATTACCTGTGGCTTTGACCCCAAGAGACATCTCAGATATTTTCATATCACGTTACAGGTGTCACAGAAATCTCAAAATACCATTTACGCTCATCACTGCTCTGAAATTACAGCATGTATGAGACTGACTGCTAAGTCTCCTTGTTTAATGCATCCTGAAGCGCATACAGGATTATAACAACCTTTTAAAATACTTTGGTAACTGTATTTCAAAATAATTAGTTGGCTCTGTGGTTCCTTGTATTTTAGTGTGTGGAAAATAAAAATTCTTCTGAGAAGGGGGTGCCTGGGCTTCACCAGACTCTCAGAAGGGTCGTGGCACAGAAAGATGAACACCTCACCCTTAGTCCCTGTACTGCGCTAACCCTAGCTCCCGCCTCGGTCCTTTACTGCAAGGCTGACGTCTGCTGGTTCTTAGCCGCACACCGTGTGGGGATGGACAGGGTGGGAGCAGGGAGGAGACAAGACCCGTGGCTCCATGTCACGTGTTCAGCTGAGGGTCCCTTTTCCAGCTCTGGACCACACTGTTCAACTGAGCCCCAGAAATGTACACCCCAGCATTTGCTCAGTGGGAGAGACCCAGTCAATGCACATTCTTGCCACCCCAGAGAGTGGGTGCAGCTGCCCTCAACTCTCCCCACCTGCTGGTGTGACCTAGGGCATGGACCTCTGTTTTTCTGTCTCCTAAGCAACTTGAATTAAAAACCAAACTCTAGAAGCAGTGAAGAGAGGTGAGGGAAAGAAGGGGGCAGGCTGCCAGCATCCCGTGGGGCAGATGTAGGGTTCGTACTCTTGGATGTACAATTGTCCTATTTTCCAGACCCTTCTTTCTCCTCCATGAAGGTGGTAACTGGGATCTGGCTAGAAAAAGGAAATGGATGGATTGCCTCCAACATTCTGTACCTCTCACCAGCTTGTGATTTCATCAATGAAGTAAAGCAGAGAGGGGTTAGAGGGCCCTTGTCCAGGGAGCAATCAAGGCAAGGCATGCAGAGAAGTAGGGGTCTTCATTGCCTCGCCCCATGCCGGAAGCCAGGGAGCCCATCCTGGATGTTCTTATTTTGAAAAGGTTCTCTGGTGACTCTGACCTCGCAGCAAGGGTTGAGCATCCACACAAAGCAGTGTCCACACAGCTGGTACCTGGGATTCCTGGGGCCCCGGTGAGCACCTCTCCACATCTCTGTTTCCCCATCCTCTGCCCTGGCAGTAGGCAGGGGTCTGTTTGCAAGGCCTCAGTTGTCTCACAGCTTCAGCTCACATTTCTAGGGTTCCTCCCCCAAGATTTAGTCTCTCCAGGAAAATATTTGTTGACTTCAAAGCAAAGCCACTCTGGAAGAGAAGCTAGAGGGAGCGGACAGCCCAGACTGTGCGTTTTCCCATTAATTTCTCCCCAGTTGCCTTCAGTGAGGCCCTTTTGTGATGATGATGATGATGATGATGATGATGATGAAGATTTTTCTGTCCATGGCCGCATCCTATGGCGTGCTTCCTCCCAGCGTGCTAAGCTCCAGCCTCCCTGGGGACCAGAGGGTGGCCTCTGCCACGAGTCAGACACCTCCTAATTTAGTCTCTTTGTAAATCTAATTAGCATGCTATTTACACCAAGCCCTGTACCCCTGGCAGGGGGTGTGAAGCAGGGCCTGTGTGGCAGCCGCCGTACCAGTGCCCACCCCTCACCTCCTCCGCACGCCGGTTCCCGCAGCTCCCAGCCCGGAGTCCCGTCTAACAGCTGGAGTTCATCTTTCATGTTGGATTTGGGAAATTGTTCCCCTCTCACCCGCCTCCCTGGCAGGCTCCTTCCCCACACCCACGGCCACCCACACTCCTGAGCAGGGCTGGCACCATGGGAAGTAGTGAGAATCGTTTTACCCATGGAGTCATGCTCCCTCAAAGCAGTGGCGGGGCTTCCTGAAGACCCCAATGGGAATCAGAAGCAGAGCTGGCAAACTTTCTTCTCCATGCCTCTTCCTCTCCCCAGCGCCTCTTGGCTGGCTTGTACCCTCCCTGGTGCCCCTTCGTTGTGGGTGCCAGTGAACCCAGTTCACCCTGGAACCTCCCATACTCCCCCTGCCTGCCCCATTGGCCACCCCACCTCATACCCCTAACAGTGACAGGTGTGTCTTGTTTTCCCCCTGTCTTGAACAAGGCTGCAGTAAGCACAGCTCGGCTGGGAGTTGTGCCTGTGTGTCTCACCCCATCGCCATCATGGGCTGTGAAATGTCCTAATCAACAAGTAACAGGAACTGCAGAGTCCTGCTGGGCAGCTGTGGCAACAGTGGGCCACCAGGAACGCAGAAGCCTCCTTCCCAGCCCATGCTGGGCTCTGCTTGCCCAGGCGCCTACTAACTCTGTCCCCCGAAAGGGGAGAATAGTGCAGGGACGGGGCTGGGCACAGGGCAGAGGGAGAGGCAAGGCATTTCGTGGCAAAGCAAAGTGTCACAGTTGTGCTC
Source organism: Pan troglodytes (assembly GCF_028858775.2). Lineage (NCBI taxonomy): Eukaryota > Metazoa > Chordata > Mammalia > Primates > Hominidae > Pan > Pan troglodytes. Next base: position 83,845,359 of record NC_072406.2, read on the forward strand.
TCACTCTGTCCATGCAGGCTTAGGGCAGACCCTCCCTTCCTCTCCAGGCCTCAGTTTCTCCATCTGTTAAAAAGGAATTCATATCAAAGGAATTGAGAGTGAGATAATTTTTTTTTTTTTTTTGAGACAGAGTCTTGCTCCGTCGCCCATGCTGGAGTGCAGTGACGCAATCTTGGCTCACTGCAACCTCCACCCCCCAGTTCAAGTGATTCTCCTGCCTCAGCCTCCTGAGTAGTTGGGATTACAGGCACCTATTACCACGCCCGGCTAATTTTTGTATGTTTAGTAGCGATGAGGTTTCACCATGTCTACCAGGCTGGTCTTGAACTCCTGACCTCAAGTGATCCTCCTGCCTCATCCTCCCAAAGTGCTGAGATTACAGGTGTGAACCACCACATCCGGCCTGAGATAAAATTTTCAGCATCGAAGTTGTCACAGGTTTACATCCCAGGTTGCAAGGTGCAGAGCACGTTTTCCCCTCCCTGGTTCTGACTAGTGCTAGCATCAACACACGGATGATATCTTTGCTCTTTTCACATGGGCAAAACGAGGCTCAGAGAGGAAATGTTTTAGGGAAGGTCACAGAGCGTGGGAAGAGAGGCCTGGTGGCTAGCGAAGCACACAGGTAGCAGGCGCCCACGGGCCTCTGGCAGGAACAAGGAAGAGATGCCCTGAGGGATGTGCACGTTGAGTGGGAGGCGGGATTGGCTCATTCCTTCATTCATTCAACAAATATTTGTTGAACACCTACTGGGTGTCAGATGTGATTCTAGCATCGATTCACAAAGTTCAGCCCTTGGGCAGCTAAGGTTCCAAGGATGGAAGACCAAAGAAACAAACAGATGCAAATGATGTCAGGTGGTGAGAAGAGCCACGGAGAAAAAGAAAGCCAGGGAAGGGGATTAAGGGAATCCTGGGAGGGGCAGAACCATCAGAGGAGGCCTTGACAGGCCTGGGTGAAGTGAGAGTGCCCAGGCTCTGTGGATATCTGGCAGAAGAACGTTCAGGCAGAGGGAAGGGCAGGTGCAGTGGCTCTGCAGAAGGAGGCTCAGAGGCTGGGAGGGGAGGTCAGAGAGGCCCAGGGCTGTGGTCAGGACTTTGCTCTCACAGGAATGAGATGGCAAGCCGCCTAAGGGAAGCAGGCAGGCAGTGATGTGACAGGAGTGAAGTTTCGGGAGGAGGTGCAGTGGAAGACACCCAACTTCTGTCCATCCGCTGCCAAATGGAGAAACTGAATGTGATGCCTTCATGCGGTGGGCCATTATTCAGCCATTGAAGGAGTGAATGAAGCACTGAGCTGCTACAGCAGGCATAGCCCTGGGAAACACAAAAGGCCACTTGGTGGATGATTTCACGTGTGGGAAACATCCAGAAGAGGCAAATCCACAGACACGGGAAGCAGATTAGTGGTTGCCAAGGGTGGGGGGAGAGAAATGGGGAGTGATGCTTAATGGGCACAAAGCTTCATTTGTGGGGGACACAAAAATGTTTTGGAGCTAGATAGAAGGAGTAGTGGTTGTACAACCCAGTGAATGTAGGAAAAATGCTGAATTGTTCGCTCTCAAATGGTTAAAATGGTGACTTTTATGTTATATGAATTTTATCTCCATTTTTTAAACATTTATTTTATTATTTTTTTTTATTTTGAGACAGCGTATCACTCTGTCACTCAGGCTGGAGTGCAGTGGTGTAATTATAACTCACTGCAGCCTCGAACTCCTGGGCTCAAGTGATCCTCCCACCCCAGCCTCCCCAGTAGCTGGGACTACAGGCACATGCCACTGTGCCTAGCTAATTTTTAAGCTTTTTGTAGAGATGGGGCCTCACTACATTGCCTAAGCTGGTCTCAAACCCCTGGCCTCATAAGATCATCCTGCCTTGGCCTCCCAAAGTGCTGGGATTACTGGCGTGAGTCATCGCACTCAACCTAAAAATTTTTTTAAAGGATGCTGTGTCTGCCAGGGGTGGGGGTGGGTGAATTGACCCTGAGGGGCAGGGGCCTTTCCTAGGAGTGACTGCCCTCATTCAGATGGGGCCTGTGGAGGGTGAGGAGCGGTCAGCCACTGGATCTGTTTTGAAGGGAGAGTCAATGGGATTTGCCAATATGGGGAGGGGAGGAAGGGAGTTAGGAGTGACTGCACAAGGTTTTTGGCCTGAGCAGTTAGAAAAATGGAGTTCTTACTTCCTGATACGGTAAAGCAGTCGATTCAGTGAGGGGATGATGGAATCCGTAGGTTAGCTTCCAGCGTGTTACGTTTGACATGCTTGTTAGACACCCAGATGGAGACGCCAAGAAGGCACATGGGCTGTGCTGGTAGATACCTAGCGAGCAGCTCCAGGGCCTGGGTGAGGGGCTGCCTCATAGCATTTAGTAATCTCTGTGGTGTCAATGCTCCTCGATGGCCGATCTCAAGCTACTGGCGTGGCCTCAGCTGGCTCTCCCAGATTCTAGAAATCCAACCATTGGCTCTCAGGAGCCTCTAGAACCCCATCTACCACCATGTGGATCCAGGCTGGAGGCGGGAATGAAAGTGTTGCCAACACCCAGGTTGTATTTAAAGCCACCGGTGGCCGGCATGGCGGCCCACACCTGTAATCCCAGCACTTTGGGAGGCCAAGGCAGGAGGATTATGTGAGCCCAGGAGTTTGAGACCAGCCTGGGCAACATAGTGAGACCCCCATCTCTACAAAAAAATTCAAAATTAGCTAGGCATGGTGGCGCACACTTGTAGTCCTAGCTGCTGGGGAGCTGAGGCAGCAGGATCGCTTCAGCCCGGAGATTTAGGCTGCAGTGAACTGTGATCACACCACTGCACTCCAGCCTGGGCAACAGAGCAAGACCCCAACTCTACCTAAAACAAATGAATAAATAAAGCCACCGCTCTAGCTGGGTTCACTTGGGAAAGGGATGTGGATAGAGCAGAAAGGAGACTGGGGACTGGGCAGCCCCAGGACACCCTGATGCTTCACTTTAGGGGAGATGAGGATGACTGAGGAGCCACCCCCAAGGGAAGGGGAAGAGGAGCAAGAGGGAGCACTGATGACAGGAGGAAGATTGAGGCGAAGGAGGGAGTGGAGTGTGCAGGAACAGAGGCAGGACTCAGAAGACTTGGAGGCAGCCCTAATGGCTTTCAGTAGTGGCAAATTAACACGCATATCTTAGTCCATTTCTGTTTTTGGCATGATGCCTTGTTGTGATAGCCCTCATTAGGGAATGTCCAAACCTGCTAGCATTTACAGAGCAGGCCTACCAGGACTTTTTTTTCTTTTCTTAATCCTCTTGGCCCTTTTCTCTCTCCTGCCTCCAGAGCCCTCCTCTTGCACACCAGGGGGCCACCCTTCTAAGAGGGATGCCAGAGGTCCCCTCCCTAGCTCTGCAGATCACTCAGATATGCTAAATAGTCCTACAGGGACAGACTGTGCTTAAATAAATAGATCACCAAAGGGAACTGAGAATCAGAGGAATCTCAAAGACAGTGTGCTGAAAGAAGCCACTCGCTAATGCCCTGTGCTGCATAATTCCGTGACATTCTCAAAAAAGACAAACTTATAGGAACAGAGAACAGGTCAGAGGTGGCTGGGGGTGGGAGAGGGGTCCCTGTAAAGAGACGGGACAAAGAAGTGCTGGGGGCAGTGGGACTGTTCTGTATCCTGGTTGGAGGGGATAGGTAACAAGAATCTTTGCATGTGTTAAAATTCATAGAACTATATACCAAAAAAAGTCAACTTTACAACATGTTAATTAAGAAAATAAACTATAAATTATGGAATACCCCCCACACCCATCCCCCAAAAAGGATGAAGTGAGAGGCACCAGCGTGAGCAGCAGCACTGGTGGGCTTCTAGACTAAGATAGCCCCATCCTTCTCTCCACCGTCATTAAATCAGCAAGTGCGTAATTTGCACCCTCCTATACAGCTAGAAAGGCCAGTTAGAGGGCCTTGAACACCGCTGTGAGATTCAATCTAATTCAGCAGGCAATTGGGAGCCATAGATGGTCCTTGAGCATAAGTGATGTACTCAGAGCTATGCTTTAGGTTGATTAATCTAGACACATGGAGAATGGGGGTGGTACCAGTGGGCAATGACAGAGAGCACCGGTGGGTGGGGACTGGACGAGGGGTCAGGACTGCTTAGATGTGGGGTCTATAGGAAAGGCAGGGGTTGAGATGAGGCTGCAGTTTAGAGTTCCAGCAATGGGAGTGACAGAAGCTCAAAAGGGCAGGCTGGGGGAGGGGCTAGGTGGAGAAAAAGTTGGGAGCTGCCACCATCTGCCACCACCCTGCTGTGCAGCGGCCAGATTCCATCTTTACCTCAGTATAGCTCCTCACCTGAACACCCTCCACCACCTTTGCATGCCCTCTCTTTCCCTCTGTTAATCTGTCTTTGAATCTGATCCTCTCTCCCTGTCTCTCTGTCTCTCACCTGCCTTCCCACGTGTCTTAGTCCATTTTGTGTTGCTTATAACAGAATAACTGAAACTGAGTAACTTAAGAAACAAAATTTATTTCTTGCAGCTATGGAGGCTGAGAAGTCCAAGATCAGGGGGCTGCATCTGGTGAGGGCCCTCTTGCTGGTGGGGGCTCTCTGCAGAGTCACGGGGTGGTGCAGGGCATCTCGCATGATGAGATTGCTACGTGTGCTCATGCAGTAGCTCAGGTCTCTCTTCCTCTTATAAAGCCTCTAGTCCCCCTCCCAGGATAACCCATTAATCCATTAACCCATTAATCCACTAATCCATGAATGGATTAGTCCATTCATGGGTACAGAGCCCTCACGATCCAATCACCTCTTAAAGGCCCCACCTCTCAATACTGCCACTGAGGATTAAATTTCAACGTGAATTTTTGGGGGGGACATTCAAACCCTAGCACCATCCTTCCTTCTCTGTGTCTGTCTCTATCTTCTGATTTTTTTTCTCACACTCACACATGCACAGCAGATAAACACATGCAACTCATTCATTCATGCCTTTATCCCTTCGTCCATTCACCCATAGCAACTATGCGGCCAATACACATACACGCCCCACGCCCCAAAGATAGGGAATATGTCAAGTAGGAGGAGCCCTTTGCATGCCTGAGCAGCCCTGCCTGGGGGCAGCTGAGTGACACACAGGACTGTCACCAGGGATGCTCACCCCTCTACCCGGAGCCCAGCACCCTGTCCCAGCCCAGGACCTATTCCTTAAGACATTTGTGATGTCTTTGTTCACTGGGAAGAGGACCCAAGACCGGGTGGTTCCCTTGGAAGAGGACTAGAAAGGAGAGGGAGATGAAATTACCTGCTCCTTCTTGGCTCCCAGGGTCCAGGACACCAAGTTTATGGCCTCCTATGACGGTGGGATCCCTGATGTAGAAAGGCAACCCAGAGAGGGCAAACAGTTTGCACGAGGTCACAAAGCAGGCCAGCGCCAGTCCTCGCTCCCCATCTCCTGTCCCCTCCACTCTTCTCAGCTCCCTCTCTGCCACCCAACCATGCAGGAAAGGTGGAATCACTCTTGGAGGAGAGGCAGACTCACTCTTGGAGGAGAGGCAGTGGAATACAAAGCGGTGTGATTAGCAGCTGTGGCGGTGTCCCCTCCTGATTTCCATAAGGCATTTAGATTTCTTTGCCTGGCCACACATTTCTCTGTGGGAAGAGGGAAATCATTTTAGCATAGGAAATAGCCAGAGCCAGGCAGCTGCAGAGTGGGAGAGCCAGCTCCCAGCTCTGCACCCTGGCCCTCCCTGCTCCCTGCCTGGAGGCCTCTAGAGGGCCTGGCCAGAAAGCAGAGGGCTGGAGACCCAGGAGGCTGATGAGGCCAACGAGTACTCCCTCTCTGCGGTGCTGCCCCTCAGGCCCTGTGATTCTCCCCAGAAGGGGCCCCAGAAGGAGGGGCAGGACAGTCCTGGGCTTGGGACAGACCTGGGTGCACACATCCTTTTGCCCTGCATTTTGGACTCTTCTCCGTGCATCTGAGAACACTTACACCCCACTTTAGCCCCCAGCCCCAACCCCAGCCAAAAGTTGGGTGCAGAGTTTGCCATTGGAGTGAGGAAAGGGATTGAGGCCAGGTAGAGTGCTGAGGTTCAAATTAGCAGATTCTGATGAGAATGGCAGACCTTGAAGTTGGAAATATGGCCACTGGGGCTGGGAGGCTTGCCTGGGGTTGCAAGACAGGGCCACAAGGAAGGGATTGCTGAGTTTTCCACGTGGGCCAGGTGCCTTCCAAACAGAGCCCATGCTGGAGGAAGGGAGAAGAGGACATGGCCTGGCTCCCCTGGGATCGTGGGAGGCTGGGAGGTAGAGCATGGTGTCCTTGAGTTAAGAACTCAGGCCACATAAATCCTCTGTGGTTCCCTCTGTCCTTTGCACATGAATTACCAGTCCAGGTGGCTGTAGCAGCAGCAGCTGCTCCATCTACAGAACTGGAAAGGACCGTGTGTCCCTCGATCTCCACATAAAGCTTGCCCTTTGGCCATACCCACGGGCATGATTGAGGGGAGCCTCACCCTCCTGGCTAGCCCCTCTAAGGCCACTTTGTTTCAGGAAGTACCCTCTGGGCTGACTGCTCTAGTCCCTAGAGGTCCAGGGTCTGGAATGCAGAAGAGAAAGACACAGCAAGGCTGAGCTATGAACCATGTGACATGGGCTTGGCTGGGTCCCAGGAGTTGGAAGTCTGTGCCCAGGAAGAGGAGTGGGTACAGACAGGTGGTAAAGTATAACTGGGCTTTGGAAGTATAAGATTCCCGTAGTGCACTGGGTCAGTGGGCTGCAGATTAGGAAAATAGAATTCAAAAGCACCTGCCCCTCATTTGCCTTAATGCAAGTACCAATGCACATTATAATTCTTTTCTCAGGAGAACGGAGGCTGGCTTCAGGGCCGACCGGAGGGAGTGGGGGAAGGTCTGCACGTGCAGGTGAGGAGGACTTGCCCACCTCGTGCCTTCATCTGTAGACAGATAATTCACACATCCGCGGTGAAAATGATGGTGCTCTGGTATTCTTCCCCCAAAGTGCCAGCTGCCAATCGGATTGAATTAGATTTCACAAGGGTTTTTGAAATACATGGAATTCACCAGCAAATTACCCTTAAAGAGGGAAAATCAATCATTTGGAGCAGAGATAAGCTGAAGGCGAGGCAGCCTCGGATTGATCCCGTCTGTGCAGGCGTGTGTGGAATTCAGCAGATAACCTGCGGACAGGAGGGAGGGGAGGCTGGCTGAGAGGTACAGGAAGGGGAGAGAGGCAGGGCAAGAGGGGGAAGGAGGGAGTTGGAGAGGGAGAGATTGGAAAGAGGAAGGTGAGAGGGCAAGAAGAGGGGAGGAAAGAGAAAGGAGAAGAGGGATAGAAGAAGGAAAGGAAGAGGAGAGAGAGAAGAGAGGCTTAGTCTGCACAGGCTGCTGTAACAAACTACCATTGACGGGTGGCTTGTAAACAACAGAAACTTATTTCTCTTAGTTCTGGAGGCTGGGAAGTGCAAGATCAAGGGCCCAGTAGATGTGGTGTCTGGTGAGGGCCTGCTTCCCACTGTGTCCCCACATGGCTGGAGGGGCAAGGATTGCTCTGGGGTCCCTTTTATAAGGGCACTAATCCCTTTCATGAGGACTCTGCACTCATGACCTAATCACCTCCCAAAGGCCCTGCCCTCCTTGGGGGTTAGTATTTCAACATGAATTTTGGGGAAGGGGACACCAGCATTCCGTCTCCAGCAGATGAGAAGAAATGAGGGCGAGATAAAGAGAGAAACAAGCAAAGGAGTCACAAGAGGAGGCGAGGAGAGAGGGGAGGAGAGAGAATCAGGGGAATGGGAGAGAGAGTTTGGGCTGGAGTCATGGAAAGCAGTTGGAAGAGCACAGTGGGCCGGGTGCGGTAGCTCACACCTGTAATCCCAGCACTTTGGGAAGCCGAGGCAGGAGGATGGCTTGAGCCCAGGAGTTCAAGACCATCCTGGGCAACTTAGGGAGACCCCATCTCTACAAAAAATAAAAAGCATTCGCTGGGCATAGTGGTGCACACATGTGGTCCCAGCTACTTGAGAGGATTGCTTGAGCCCAGGAGGTTGAGGCTGCAGTGAGCAGTGTTTGCATCAACTGCACTCCAGCCTGGGTGACAGAGTGAGACTCTGTCTCAGAGAAAAGAAAGAGCACCACATTAATGGGCATTACGGGCCTTAGAGAATCACCCCATCCAAGCTTCCCATGTGGTAGATCAGAGGCCCAGAAGGAAAACAGGGCCTTCCCCAGTTGCATAGTAATACAGGGCAGCTCCAGAGAAAACAGACTCCTGACCTCAGGCCCATGGTGCTCAAGGGCCAAGCCACAGAGGAGCTTGGGGAGGGGACATAGGTAGGAGGATGAAAGCCTGAAATGAGGGTGATGTCCTTCACCTTGATGCAGGCCCAAGAGGTGCTCCACTCCCACAGTGGAGAAACGGAGGCCTGGAGCCATGAGTGGCGGGGCAGGCCTGAAGGGCAGAGGAAAAAGAGGCAGCAGGGCAGAGCCACCCACCATGTGACATGGGCTTGCTGGGTGCCAGGGGTTGAGGTGGAGTCAGAAACGGAAGCAGTGTCCTCTGCCAGGCTCCTTCCACTGCCTTCTGTATCCTGGCATCTCAGTGGGCAGAGAGACTTAGCACCCCCCTTAGTGTAGGGGTTGGAGGGAGAAGCAGCTGGCTTTGAGTTGAAGGTGGAAGGAGAGGCCTGCCTCCTGCCGAGGTCCCCTTTGCCATGTCTGATTGGGGTGAATTAAGTGAAAGGATGGACAAAGAAGGATAAAGAATATGTATTCAATGGGCTTTTATTTTCTACTGCTCAATGTTATGGATCAGACCAACAGAAAGTACAGCCGAGGAAGGAGGGAAACCTGCGCCCCACGCCCAGGGTGGGACTGGTGGGTCCCGTCACCCAAGCCTTTGCCCTTCTCTGCCTGCTCCTCTCATTTCTGGCCATGGTCTAGAAATCAGCTCCTTCCCAGGGATGCCTCCTCTCCTACCCCCACTACTCCTAGAACAATAATAATAGCTCTCCTCTATTGAACACTTATTCCATCCCAGATGCTTGACCAAGATTTGGCAGCTCACCCACAGTAGCCCTATCAAATAGGCTGCATTCTTCCCATTTTACAGATGAGGAAATTGAGGCTCAAGGATATACAATTGTGTATGCAAAAATCACACAGCTGTAAAAGGCAGTGCCTGAGCCTAGGCTCAACTCCAGAGGTTGTGGCTTCCAAGGTTCTATACCCTGGAAGCTCAGGTCATGGGGCTCTTCCCTGGCAGACCCGAGTTGGGGACAGGGTTGGTTTTGGTGAGGGCAGCACTGACTCTGGGGGCCCCACTCCGCACTCCAGATTCCCAGCCCCGATCCAGCTTGGGCTGAGGGTGTCACACCAGCCCACCAACCAGAACTCCCTGGGTGCCTCACGAGAGCCCTGGCCCTTTATCTTGCCCCAGCATCCCCCTACCCCCCGACCCCAAACATAAAGGTGGCCTTGGTCCTTGCTGTGGCTCCTGAGGCCACCCTGCCTTCACATGACCCTGGTCCTTCCTCTTCCGTGAAAAGGAATTAAGACCTCCTCCAAGGGCACATTGTAGTTTACAGGGTTGGTTGACGGTCCCCTAGCATTTGAGGTACAAAGAAAAGAACACACAAGGTCCCTGCCATAGGGAATTTCCTGGCTTAGGCAAGAAAACACAATTCACATGCTTACAAAACATGGGGGAGCAGAGAAATGATACTGTTTTCATTTAATTCTGTGAGATGTGCTTACCCTCCCCACTTCACAGATGAGGAAATTGAGGCTTCAGGAGAGGAAGTGAGTTGTCTAAAGTCAAACAGCTAGGAAGTGACCCAGCCTGTTCCTCAACGTTGAACTGTGCTCTCTTAACATTGCATCACGCCCCTGGGTCACTAACCCAGGGGCCACCCTGACTGATGGCAGAGAGAGACAAACATCCCGGAGAGGCAAGCTGGTGTCACCAATAGCAGGGCAGTGCCTCGGGATGGGGAGGGCCAAAGAGCCAGAGAGACAAAGGAGGCATCTGCAGGCCTCGTTGTGCTGGAGGGAGCCTGGAGGCTGGCTCAGGCCTCCCTCCCTTTGGGGGCCCAGGCCACCTGCAGCGGAATGCGCCAGTGCTGAGAGCCCTCAGGTGATGACCAAGGGAAGCCATGCTTAGAAGTCAGGCCACCCAACCCAACGGCAGGACCTAGCCTGAAATCCACCCCTCTGAGGCAGGGAAAGGTCTGCATGCAGGTGGTTAAGTAGCGGAAATATCACCCTTGACCCTCCCTCCCAAGGGAGTATTTAACGAGCTGATGTCTGTTGAGGGCCCAACATGTAAGCTCAACAAACAGCTGGACAACCACGCTGGGTCAGCACACGGAGCCGGGTCTGCTGGGACAGACTCAGGTCGGCTGGCTCTGGGAGCCTTAGAGAGACTAGGAGGGAGCAGTGGCTCATCTGACCCTTCTCAAAGCTTCCCCCCACTTCCAGGAATGGGAGGCAGGGAGGGGGCAAGGTCTAGAGAAGTTGCGGGGCAGCCCTCCTGGCAGCCGGCTGATAAGGCGCTGCCCTCGTGGGGGTGGGAAAGCTGCAGCCCTAGGAGCAAAGTGCAGGAGCTACATGGGGAGGGACCGGCAGGGAGCCAGGAGGGATTTCATGTGTCCTTCCCCTCCCAAGAAATAAATAAAGCTAAGCTGTCGCCTCGGCCTCCCCGCGGGCAGCTGCCAGCTCCGCAGCCTGTGGTGGCTGGGCTCTGGCTCCGGGACCCGCGGTGGGCGCTATCAGCCTTCTCATCGCCTCTCTCAGCTGGAGGAGAATTTAATCCACAGGCTCCTCTCCACACACACTAGGGCTCCTTTTGATGTTTCTGTTTATCTCCCTTCCAACAAAATCGCCCCTCTGCAGCTCCAAGAGCCCCTCCAGCCTCCTCCGCACCTCCACCCCATGAAGGCAGTCCCCCAGCCCCCTGTGGGACAAGGGCAGGGAGGAGGCCTAGCAGGAGCAGGGAGGTGGGTGTGCCCTCCACCAGTCCAGGCTTTGTGCCCTGACCTGAGCTGAGGTGCTTGTGGGCCTCCTTCTGCCACGTGTGGCACAGGGAGGGATTCACTATGCCAGCTCCTGGCATCGCACTTGGAGCAGCGTTCTGTAGTGGGAAGGCCAGGAGAGCTGCATGGTTAAGAGCTCTGACTCTGAGGCGGGGTGGGGGCAAACTTGAGTTCCAAGCCTTCCTTGGCTGCTGTGTGGCTTGAACACTTACCCTCTCTGGCCCCAGTTTCTTTCTCCAAGAAAAGGAGTGGACTGACACTGTCTTTGGGCCATCGTGTGGATTCTGGTTAAGGTGTGTGACGCCTGTGTCATAGCCGGGCTTCACAAATGGAAGCTGTTGTCATAAAGGGCTCAGCAGCACAGGACTGCGATCAGTAGGGGTTTTGCACCAACTTAGCAAACTGGAATATCTCTCTCTCACACACACCCCCATCCTGAGGGCTGACAGTCACAAATCCAGACCAAGCAGGAATTGGCCAGCTGTAAAGTCCTGGAAGGAACAGGCTGAGCATTTTAGAGGACTTGGTCAGTAGGTGATCCTGAGGGTCTTAGGACATGTGTCCTGACCACTGCAGTGTCTGGCCTGCGTGAGCTTTTCCAGCCCCTGGCAGCAAATCAAGGAGAAGGGAGCAAGTCTCATTCATTTGAAACCCCAAGAATTCTCCTAAAGGGGTCAGGAAGCTGTCCCGAAGGCTTGTCCCCTCTGGGTGCTCCTGCCTCACCAGGTAGTTAACCAGAAGCTACACTGAGCTCACACCATCTTCCAGGCATCTTTGAGCTCAAAATCACTGAGCTCACACCATCTTTTCAGTCCCTCACTGTTGACCTCAGCCTGCACACGATTGGTGCCGCCCCAGCCGACACATGGTTCTTCCTAAGCCTTCTCTGCTCATCCACCATACCTTACTGCTTATACCTTACAGGCCAATGCTCTTCAGTTCTGTCTTGCTTCTTCCCAGCATCACTCTATCTTGATGGTTCTCAGACATTAGTGAGCATCAGAATGCCTGAGGGGCTTGTTAAAACAGTACTGGGCCCAGTCCGGGCGCGGTGGCTCACGCCTGTAATCCCAGCACTTTGGGAGGCCGAGGCAGGCGGATCATGAGGTCAGGAAATCGAGACCAGCCTGACCACCATGTCTCTACTAAAGACACCCGTCTCTACTAAAAATACAAAAATTACCCGGGTGTGGTGGCGCATGCCTGTAATCCCAGCTACTCAGGAGACTGAGGCAGGAGAATTGCTTGGACTGGGACTCGGGAGGCAGAGGTTGCAGTGAGCTGAGATCACGCCACTGCACTCTAGCCTGGGCGACCGAGCAAGACTCTGTCTGAAAAAAAAAGAAAAAGAAAAAGAAAGGAAACGGTGCTGCGCCCAATCCCCAGAGTTTCTGACTCAGAAGATCTGGGCGTGGCCCCCAATTTTGCATCTCTAACAAGCTCCAGGTGATGCTGATGCTGTGGTCCCAGGACCACACTTGGAGAACCACTGTTTTACCCTTGTAGTTCTCATCCTTGGATACACTTTGGAATAAATAACTGGAGAGCTTTATAGAATGTGGATGCCTATGCTTCCACCCCCTCCCCCAGTCTGGTCTCCATGGTCTAGGGTGCAGCATAGGCAGCACCCTATGTAAAGCTCCCCAGGTAATTTTGATATGTGGCCAGTGGAGAACTACCCCTCTTTGCCTCTCCAACTGCTCACCTTTTTCTCGACTCCTATAGGTGCCTCCAAGCTACTCTCCCTGCCGCAGTGATGTCTTCCCAACCCTGGCTATGCAGTGTGGTTCCCTGGGGAGCATGAGAGAAATGTAGCTTTTCCCAGCCCCCAGAGATGATGACACACTGGCTCTGGGCATCTGCATTTCTTTTTAGAATGCCACTGGTGATTCTGTTGTGTATCTAGGGAGAGGAGGGCAGCACCGGTATGATTCGCACGTGGCTGCAAGGCCACCTCCCTCTCCCCTGCTGCAGAGCTCAGAGTGGCTCCGTCTCGCTCATGGAAATAATGCCATCCTCAGGATGGCATCTGCCTGGGACTCCAAGCTTCTCGACATGGACCCTTTGCAAATAATAAGTCATTGATGATTCTTCTCCACACTCCGTGCCTTTGCTTAGGACAGTGCTCCTCAAAGGGTGGCTTCAGATCAGGATCAGCGTTGCCTGGAACTCGGTTAGAAATGCAAAGTTACAGGCCCCAACCCAGGCCTACAGAATCAGGAATTCCTGGGGGAGGGAGAAGAATGGGGGAGCAATCTGCAGGTGATTCTGAGACACGCTAAGGATCTAAGGATCAAGAACTCTGTGTTTAAAGCTACTTCCTCCACCCGAAATCCCTTTTCTGCCAGTCCAAAAGAGTCCAAAAATAATACCTTCTGACCAGACACAGTGGCTCATGCCTGTAATCCCAGCATTTTGGGAGGCTAAGGAGGGTGGATCATTTGAGGTCAGGAGTTTGAGACCAGCCTGGCCAACAGGCAAAAACCCGTCTCTACCAAAAACAAAAAACAAAAACAAAATACAAAAATTAGCCGGGCATGGTGGTGTGCACCTGTAGTCCCAACTACTCGGGAGCCTGAGGTGTGAGAATCGCTTGAACCTGGGAAGTAGAGGTTGCAGTGAGCCAAGATTGTACCACTGCACTCTGGCCTGGGCAACAGAGTAAGCTTCCATCTAAATAATAATAATAATAATAATAATAATAATAATACCTTCCTTCATTCCTAACACCAGCTCAGAACTCCCCTTCTTGGGGCAACCTCCTCTGCTTGTCCTCCCCTTAGACTGGGCCCTGGAGCACTCAGATGGTACATCTCAGTTTGTTCTGGTAACTAACATTGCTGACTGCAAGGCCAATGCATTTCACACTGTGGACTCGTGCTGCCAATGGGGAATGCCCGCATCAGACATGAGCTCCACTTCCTTGGCTGGGGCAGCAGCACAGGGTTGTAGGAAGGTGCATTGGCCCAGAAGCTGGCCTGGCCTTTTTTTTTTTTTTTTTTTTTTTTTGAGATGATGTCTCACTCTGTCGCCCAGACTGGAGTGCAATGGCATGATCTCGTCTCACTCCAACCTCCACCTCCCGGCTTCAAGCAATTCTCCTGTCTCAGCCTCCCGAGTAGCTGGGATTACAGGTGTGCGTCAACATGCCCAGCTAATTTTTTTGTATTTTTGTAAAGATGGGGTTTCACCATGTTGGCCAGGCTGGTCTCGAACTCCTGACCTCAAGTGATCCACCCACCTCCGCTTCCCGACGTGCTGGGATTACAGGCATGAGCCACCGCACCCGGCCTGGGCCCGGCCTCTTATCCCCCACTCTGCCACCAACTCCCTATGCAACCATGGGCTGCTCAGTCAACCTCTCTGAACTCAATTCCACTGGAGGGGCTGGAGGGGCCCGTGGGAGGAGTAGCAGTAACACACAAGGAAGAGCTGCTGAAGCCCAGGCACTCCCTGAGCACCCACTGTGTGTCATGGTCTGCTGGGGAATCTTCACCACCTGAGGCATGGTCTACAGCCTCAAGGGGCTGCTGACATTCCAGAATAATCACAGAGGGAACTGTAACCCAGTGATGCAAGTGCTCTGCAGCCATTAAGGAAAACAAAGCAAATACTTGGTACTTACAAAGTGTTTAGAATAGTGCCTGACCAAGAGTAGGTGCTATGTTGTTAGTGTCCTCGTTCGCATCATCATCTATATGCACAGTTATGGACCAATCACCAAGATGTAGTTCTAAGTGAAAAGACTGGACACAGAGCAATGTGCATAGCATGCTGTTAGTGTCACAGCAGGGTGGCATGTACCCATAATGGTCATATAGGCATGGATTTCCTGGGGAAAGAGACCCAGGAATGGGGTTTGGTGGCTGCCCTGGGAGGTTTGTCAGTACCTGGGCTCAGGGGGAGAGGGAGAGGCGTGTGTTCCCCTTACACTTTTTAACTTCTGGAAAATTTGCCATGTCTCTGCTCATCATGTCTCTAACATTTTTTATGTTAGGAAAATAAAAACATGGGGGTGTTTGGGGCTGTTTCCTGCAGGGATTTTATCCAGGCTCCAGGGATGTAGGATGTAGGGATGGCCCCTCCCATCCCAGCCTACACTGAGGCCTTCTGGGTGAGAGTGGACAGAGATCAGGGAGACAGGAGCCCTTGCCCCCCCCCCTCACCTCCTCACCCTTCATGCCATTGAGCCTCTTCTGGGTCCCACGCTTGTCCCTCTTCTCCACTCTCCAGCACACATGTGTGCACACTCACACAATACGCCTCCTCCAGACCCCAGAAGCTATGGCCCATCAGAGGCTGGGGACAGCTGCTCCTCTAGGGTGTGGTCCTGGGGTCCCTCCCATGACCCAGTGTCTCACTGTCTTTTCTCTCTGGTTCCTTCCTCCTCTCCATACCTCTCCGGCTCCTTCTGTCTGTCTCCATATCCTTTGACTGACCGACTCCCATTGACAGAATTTGGTAAGTGAGCCTCTGAAGGGCAGGGGTTGGGCTTGGGGAGGGCTTGTGGTGGGCACAGTGGGGAGGGGCTTTGAAAAGGGCACAGCTCAGCCCTCCCCCACCCTCTCAGGCCCCCAGCTCCTGTGGTTGAGGGACCAAAGGTTCAGGGGAAGGAGAGGAGTTGGTGTCACCTGTTCAAAGCTGTCACACCCCACTGGCTTCAGCTATTAGTGCCCCTTCGGGCATTTAATTGGTCCCTTCCATGTGACGGGACGCATTCCACACCAGGGAGTGCTGCAACCTCCACAGCCTGACAGGCCCAGAGGAGCCTTGCCCCCACATCCCCTGGGGAGCCACTTTGGGCTGGGGCTCTGGAGCCCCGCGGCTTGCCCGGACCCCAGAATTGGCAAGAGAGGGCTTAGGGAGCTCAGCTTCCACCTCTCCATCCAAACCTCTGTGCCAGTAACAGGGCACAGGCCTGTCTCCAGGCTCTAAGAAAAGTCTAAATGCAGCAAGTGTATTTGCCAGTTTGCTAAAATGGGAAAAACCCAAGAGACTGATGGGTAAACGTTAGCATGCATTCATTCCACAAGTGCCTTTGAGCATTTAGGGGGCAGCCCCAGGGGCCCATGAATCTTGTGAACTCTCAGGCTTCACTGGGGGTATCATTTCCTGATCATTCCCCCTCTGCCCTGAGCGGGATGGGAACCAGCCTTACAGGGACTATCCCCTTAGACCATGGAGAGTCTTTGGGGCCAGGGTGACCTGGCAGCCACCCTCTCACCAGGAACAGGTTTCTGAGAGGAGTCCCACAACATCCCCTAAGCAACCAAGATGTGAGGGTGGGCTTCCCTTGCCAGCCACTGGTTCAAGAGAAAAGGGCCCATGTGCAGAGGGCCTGAGCTGGCCACTGGGCTAGGGGTGGGCTCTGCACCATAAGCCAGAGCTTCTGCCTCTGGACTGAAAGCCAAGGTCAGTGACCTACTGGGCACCTGCAAGAGAGGTCAGGAGGAGGCTCTTACACATCACAGGCTGCCTGCCCAGTTGGAGGGGAGTTCGGGGGCGCAGGTGATCCCCTTGCCCCAAGTGCAGGCAGGAAGAGGAAGTAGAATCACTTTCTGAGCAGGCCAGACCTCAGGGAGTCAGTAAGCTGAATCTCCCACCTTCAGCCATGTCTCCTCCCCATGATCTGGAGACTTCAGTCACGTCACATGCTTTCTGTGAGGAGAGTCAGGTAGCATCTGAGGGGCTCTGTGAGCCACAGCCCTGGTTAGAATAATCAGAAATGCCTGAACTTGAGTGAGGCACCCACCTCCCTGAAATGATGGGCTTGGGCCTCTGGGACACAGCAGAACCTGTGATGGGGTGGCCACCCTGTGCTCAGTCTGGGATCCTGGGCCCCCTGGGACTGGCCACAGTGTGGGATCCCTGGCCATTCACATTGCCACTCAGTCTCTGGGTTATTCCCATTTCACATGTCAGCAAACCAGTGTTCTCCCTGATGGACACGTTCCAGAGGAGGAGGGGAAGAACAGAATCTGCATCCCTTGTGTCCTCTCCTGGCCAAGCCTGTCATGGCCGCTTAACTGCTTCTCTTCTCTCCACTCCCCTCACATCCTCTCTCCTCCTCCTTCCTCTGTCTCCCTGCTGGGTCTTGCAGCTGGCCGGTCCCTCCGCAGCTGGGGTCACTGGGACAGAGAAAGGGAGCAGGAAATGGAGAGTGAACCAAACCACCTGAAGGGGACACTGTGGGCATCCGACAGCACAAGGAAGGAAAAGAGAGCCAGAGGAGGTTTCCAGAGGGCCTAGACATGGGTGGGTCATGGAGTCTCGGAGCTGCACTGGGAAAGCCCTGCTCTGTCCCAGCACCTCATCCATTGCCCCAACCAAAGCAGTGTCCCAGCACCTCATCCATTGCCCCAACCAAAGCAGTGTCCCAGCACCTCATCCATTGCCCCAACCAAAGCAGCTCTGGGCTCGCTCTCCAGGAGCCTCTGCTCCTCCATTTGGGTCTAGGCTTTGGCCACTGTGCCCTTCCTGACTGGCTTCTTCTGCACTCTTGACCCAGGGCCTGAACAGCATGTTTGAGGTGTACTTGGTGGGGAACAACTCCCACCACTTCATCATCTCCCCAACCTCCGTCCAGGGGAAGGCGGACATTCGTATTCTGGTGGCCATCCCACTGGACTATGAGACCGTGGACCGCTACGACTTTGATGTAAGGCCCCACTCACTGGCGTTTTGGAGTGGGGTGGGGGTGGATTTCAGGGGAGGCGAAGGTAGGGTAGAAGATTCCCTTAGAGCCCACCTTCCACTGCTGCCCATCTTCCCTTGTGGATCTGACTCAGATGAGCCCTCCAAGAGATGGCAGGGACCGGGCTGAGTCTCCCTTTTCCAAGGAGGAAAAGGATATGTCCAGTAATTGAGTGGAATTTTACCAGACTCCCATCAGGAGCCTCTGCAACCCATCTCCTGCCAGATCAGCCCCTGCTAGCTCCTCCTGCCCTAGCAGAATCAGCAGCCATCCCTAGAGCAATGACAGACGGGCTCGCAGTAGCACAGAGCTGGGATGGGCAGAGACTCTAACAGGTGCTCTGGGCTGGGGCCGGCAAAGGCATGGAGAGGACTTACAGGGACAAGGACTCTGGGAGGGGACATGTGGGAGCTTACCTGGGCCCCTGTTCTGCACCCCCAGCTCTTTGCCAATGAGAGTGTGCCTGACCATGTGGGCTATGCCAAGGTGAAGATCACTCTCATCAATGAAAATGACAACCGGCCCATCTTCAGCCAGCCACTGTACAACATCAGCCTGTACGAGAACGTCACCGTGGGGACCTCTGTGCTGACAGTCCTGGTGAGTCCCCACTTCACTGCAGGGCCACTGAGCTCTCCAGGGCCGACTGTGGTGAGGCACCCAGAGGGATTTTGTCCAAGGGACCTCGGCAATCAGGGAAGGAGGCACCCCCAAATCCCTGAGCTGTGTTTGTTGGTGTATTAAATAAAGTTTTTGGACTCTTCAGGATGGGGCTCCCTTGACCTAGGTTGCAATATGGAAAAGGAGCCAACCTGAGGGGTGACGAGACTGGGCTAAGGACACTGGTTTTCTGCCTTTCCCCGAGAGAGACTCAGTGAGGGTGGGCTGGGAGCCCTGGAAGCCCCCTCAAATGGGTGGGAAGGTGCCAGCCATCCTTGAGAAGGGCAACCCTCTCCATGTGAGCACAGGCACCAGAGAGGGGCAGGCTCCTGGAGGGTGTCTGGGCACCCCCAGCTGCCCATGGCTGGACTTGCCCTTTGACAAGGGGCCCTCCCAGTGTCATTTGTATCTGTCAGTACTCTTGGTTGCAAGGGACAGAAACCCTTAAGTAGTTCAAGCAAAAAAGGATTGGCTCATGTAACTCAAAAGTATAAGTGATTTCAGGCCGGGCTCGGTGGCTCACGCCTGTCATCCAACACCTTGAGAAAGCTGAGGTGGGCGGATCACTTGAGGTTGGGAGTTTGAGACCAGCCTGGCCAACATGGCAAAACCCCGTCTCTACTAAAAATACAAAAATTAGTCGGGTGTGGTGGCACACGCCTGTAGTCCCAGCTACTAGGGAGGCTGAGGCAGGAGAATCGCTTGAACCCAGGAGGCGGAGGTTGCAGTGAGCCGAGATTGTGTCACTGCCCTCCAGCCTGGGCGACAGAACCAGATTCTGTCTCAAAAAAAAAAAAAAGTGCAAGTGATTTCAGGCATGGCTGCATCCAAGCACTCAGTTGAGCAGGGCTCTGTCTTCAACACTGGGCTCTGCTTTTTTGTATTGGCAAAGAGGGGCACCAGCACCTCTAGGCTGACTTCTTACCGATTTATCAACCCTAGTGGGAAAAATTCTTTTGCAGTAATTCCAGCAGATTCTCATCGGCCCAGTTGGTTGGGTCATCCTGGAACCAATTGTGATTCTGGTATGCCGGGGAGGGATCACACTCCCCCTAGTGGACCCAGGGGTTGGGGTCAGCCCCGCCTGAATTACACCGTCTGAGAATGGGGAAGGGGCTTCTATTCTAAGACAAGGGATTGAATGCTAAGCAGATCCAAGTGGTAGATGTGTGCTACAGAAGCTCAGAGTCTTGCCCACAGTCGGTGCTCAATAAATGTCACAGAGTTTAACTCATTGCTTTCTCCTCCTTGCACACCTGGGGCTCCCAGAGTCCTTGCTTCCATTTCTTGCTCCGTCCCAACTCCAAGCAGAGTGATACCAAGACCCCGCTCTGAAGTGTGTTTACTCTACAGACAGATGGTATGAAACTGCACTGAGCCCCCAGGCCCTTCCCATCTGACAGTTATTAATATTTCAAACAGATGTTTAGCCAGTCAGGCTGTCAGACGTAAACAATAATTCTGCGGCAGCTGTTTTCTTCACCTCCCGCTTCTCTAGCCCATGACTCCCCCAGCTTTCACCAAGGTGCTCCCTGCAATAAATCACCAGGCACTTGAGGCACCCTGGACCTTCCTTCAGCCTCTCGGTGCCCAGCCAGAGAGCAAGTGCCAGAGGCTCTGGCCTTCTGGACCCAAAGTGTGTGTCTTTACCCACCATCCCCCTTCGAAGGACTGGGTAAAGGGCAGCCAACAGCCTGTGCTTTAGAGGCCTCGGAGTGGAGGGGAGGCTCTGTCCCCTGCGGGTCTGGGACCACGTGGCAAAGAATTCTAGTGTCAGATCCAGGCTCAGTGGGTGTCAGGGGATTCCTTCCAGGTGTTCTTGCTTGGGACAGAGTTTCCTCACTTTGTAGTCCCAAGTTCCCATGGTCCTTGGAAAGGGATGGAGAAAACCTATGGAGCCGGGAGGAGATGTGAAATATGAGAAGGGGCATCCCTTGATCGGTGGTGCCAAGGACAGTTGTGTCAGGCCCAGTCCAGTTTGGGGCTGGCGCTGGGGAGCAGGCTTTGGTGAATGTGAACCGAGCCCCTCATGCTAGGTTTTTATCCAGAACTGGGGCCGCCACTGGGCCTGAGCTCGGCCTCCTCTGTGAGTCGCTAGGAACCAGCAGATCCGGCTAGCCTCCCTGGGTTCCTGGCTTCCTTCATCCAAGCCTCACCCTCCCCCTTCTCAAGCTCCCAACCCCAGGGTTTATGAAGCCATGAAGGGTGAGGGCCCATTTCATCAGGTAACAGCTCTCACAGCATGACCGTGTGCCTAAAGGAGTTCAGGCCCTGCAGGGAGATGGTGGGGACCCCGCGTGCTGGCCTACCCATGCCACTCTTAGCGCCTTCATTTTCTCATCTGCAAAATGGGCCCCAGAGCTAGTAAGTGACTAAACTGGAATTCCGTTCCTGTAAAGGGATATAAAAACATCCTGGGTGACCCACCCTCCCCGCTTCCTCTCCCAGTCTTCCCAAGGTGTTTCCTGGCCACACCCTCCACACCACCCTGCCCTGCTCTTGGCCTCCTTCACCCGGCAGCTCTCTGCTCAGACCCGGGGTCAGCCCAATCTCTCCACCTCCTCTGCCACAAAAGGGGCTGAAATTATGGCTGCCTGCTCAGGGACTGTAAAATTCCTTCTCCCTGACCTTTTCTGGGATGTTATTAAAATGTTTCATGGGCAGTTGTGTCAGGAAAAAAATTATGAAGAAAAGGAAATGTTTTAATTTGCAATGAAGGCAGGAGCCGAGCGTCCCCAGCTCCCATCCTGGCGTGGCCCTGCTTCAGTGGCTGGTCACCTGTCCTGGGGGAAGGTGGTCATTTAACATGGCTTGGGGAAGCTGGAATAGGAAGGGCTGTCACCACCAGTCCAGGTGTCCTAGCAGGGGTGGAAGGGCCAGACTTTCTCACCTCCCAGGTCCCTGGACCTTACGGCCCCCAGTTACAGCAAAATGAGTTTCCACTGGTGGCAGGAAAAGAGTGGGGACACCCTCATGCACGCAGTCAGCGCTGGCAGAACCCACACATACAAAAAGTCCACCTTCTGTATGTATACAGGGGTTTTGCATATATGGAGTACTGTATTTTCCATCCAAATTCGGTTGAAAAAAATGTTGCATGCAAATGAACCCACACAGTTCAAGCAGGTGCTGTTCAAGGGCCAACTGTATCTCTAACCTGTTAAGTAGGCGCTGTTATTCTCACTTTACAGATGAGGAAACAGATGAGGCTCAGGGAGTTAAGTAACTTGCTCAGGGCCCCAGGGCTAGTAAGTGACTAAACTGGATTCACACAGCGACTCCATATCCCAAGCCACAGGCTCTTAACCACGAGGCCACCCATCCAGAAGGTTCTATGTGGGACCACTGAGCCTAGTCCTTTCAGCAACCTTCAGAGCTGAGGGTAAAGAGAGGAGCCGGAAAGTGCTCTCTGTGGTATCCACAGGGACAGGTCCCAGGGTCGCTCCAGGCGGTGTGTTCTTAGGTGGCGCTCAAGACTTTTAGGGCCTGTGGCACCACCAGGTGAATTTTCACATCTCTGAGCCCTAAGCTGCTCCAGGGACAGAGCTGTGTGAGTGTTTTCACTGATGGAGAAACCATTTCAGAGATATTCGAGCACTTTGGTCAGGGAAGCAGGAATACCAAGGCAGCCCAGAGCTGTCTCTGTGAGGAAAGGTCCCCTGGAAGGAGGGAGGGTTCAGGATGAATGTGCTCTGAAGGTTGATCACACAGAGGAAGGATGTGCGGGGGTGCATATGTGTATATGTGCGCAGGCACCTGAGGTATGCTTGTGGGATGTGTATGGGGGTGTGTGTAGGCAGGCATGTTTTTTTGTGCCTGTGCATGTACATGTGTTTGCAGCTATGTATACTCAGAGGTATGTGTATGTAATATACACGTGTGTGTGCATGTGTGTCTGTGCACATACATGTTACGACTACATGCATTTGGGGATGTGCATACACTATATGCACACGTGTCATGTGCACACGTGTGTGTACATGTATGTGCCTGTACTGATGCATGGATGATGCTGGTGGCTCCCCATCCTCTAGGCTGTGTGGTTTATTCCCTCTCATATCCCAGGCTGCTCTGTGATTCACACCTTCCAGTCCTGCCTCCTGACCTGGCAGTTGAAATCAGATGAGAAGGCCAGGGAGTGTCTTATCCTGGGATCCTGCTAGGCTTGGGGCAGCCCTGCAGCCTGGCCAGTGTCTGGAGCCTGGCAGGGTTTGTGGGCACTACTGGACAGTACAAGTACAAGAGTAACCTAATCATTTATTCATTCATTCATTGATTCAACAAACGTTTGGTGAATACCTGCTGTGTGCTAGGCACATGGCCCTGAGGACACATGGTGATGTGAGTCTTGTACTTATAAAGTTTATAGTCTTCCAGGAAAACTGGACTAACTACGAAATGAATCTTCACATTGAGTATTACTTGCTGTGATGGAGAGATCGGGAGTACATGAACCTCTAATAGGGTACCTGACCTTGCCTGGGGTCCAGGAAAGCTTCCCTGAGGAAGTGGCATTTGAGTAAGCATTAGCTGGTGAAGGCAGACAGGGAATAACATTGGAGAAAAGAGGCTGGGAGCAGTGGCTCATGCCTGGAATCCCAACACTTTGGGAGGCCAAGGCAACTGGATCACTTGTGCCTAGGAGTTCAAGATCAGCCTGGGCAATGTGGCAAAACCCTGTCTCTGCAAAAAAAGAAAAAAGAAATTGCCAGGTATGGTGGCATACACCTTTAGTTCCAGCTACTGTAGAGGCTGAGGTGAGAAGATCGCTTGAGCCCAAAAAGTTGAGACTTCAGTGAGCCATGATCCACTGCACTCCAGTGAGCCGTAAGCCACTGCACTCCAGCCTGGGCAACAGAGTGAGACCCTATCTCAAAAAAAACAAACACTGGAGGAGAGAACAGCATGTGCAAAGGCCCCGTGGCTGGAGTACAGTGAGGACGTGTGTGATGTGCGGGGAAGTGGGGTCCTGCTCCTTTGAAGCACGAGAGGCTTGGCTGTTTCTCTTCTTCCCAAATTGATACTTCCCACAATATGCCCTTTGGGATGCTGTTCTGATAGTGGGGAAGGCCTATATCAAACCGTCCATACCCCCTTGCCTGTTCCATCCTTGTGACGGTGGCAGGCATTTGGGAAACAGTTGGCAGAGGTTGTACCTAGGATGTGTGAGGAGGCAGCTTGGCCTATTGCAGCATGGGGCACGTGTCCCTGTATTTATTAGCTCTATGTCCTCTGGGCAGTGGGAGAGGCGAAGTGCTGAGGAAGGGTGGCAGCCCCCCTGGCGCAGGGCTTACTGAGCTCCAAGGCCTTCTCTCCCTGCTGCAGGGGGTGGGGCATGGCAGAAATGGGCAGAAGATGGACTTCAGACAAGACAGGCTTCTTCCCCAGTCGGAGGAAGCCAAGAAAGGAGAGGCCCTGAAGAGTCCTGACTGGGCAGGTGTGGGGCCCCAGGACCAGCTTGTGGTCTGCTGAGCCGTGGGTAGAGCTCCACCTCTCAGCTCCAGACAGACAGGGCTGGCTGGAGGTGGCCTAAAAGCCTGCTCCTCTCTCATCTCCCTGCCCCCTCTTCCCAGCCTGTCCTTGGGAGGCTGGCAGCATCTTGGGCAGGGCCACAAGACATCCAGGGAGTCCCTGCAAACCTGTCTTACTATGAGCTGGTCACTCCTTCTCTGGGACTTGGCTTTTTTCCTGTGAAATGGGAAAGTAGTGCCTGCCCGGCCTGCAGTGCTGGGTTGTTGGGAGACCCAGTGCAGTGATGTGGTGTAAACAGGTAAGACTTACAGATGGCAGGAGTGGGTATTTTCATCACTGGCCTTCAGGGTCTCACCTGGCTGCCCACCAGCCCTTCAGCCTGTGGACAAGCCCAGCTCTGCTGCAGTGGACCCTGGACAAGACACTGGGCCTCAGTTTCCTCTTCTGTGAGCTGGGGGAGATAACCTGCTAGGGGCCTACCTTGGAGGATTGTTGTGAGAATCAAATGAAATGATTCATGAAGACACAGCACAGAGGCTGGCTAGGAACACACGCTGGAAATGTCAGCAAGTCATGCCTGGCCTCCTGGCTGAGCCTCCAGGGAGCACGGGCCCTGGGCAAGGACACCACCCTCAGAGCTGTGGCCCTGCCTCAGGCAGCCACGTGACCTTGGCCAGTCACTGAACCTCTGGGTCCCAGTGAGATGACTGGGCCAGGGGCTGGTTCAGGGCCTTCTGGGTTGGTGAGGCTTTAATTCCAATTTGCACTGTCCAGGGAGAAAGGGGAGCCATTCTTGCTGTTTAGTTTCATGCCCAGCAACATGAACGTGCCACCCACCCTGCAAGGGTCCCCACCCACCCACTGGCCTCTAGAGCCTGTCTCCTGCCCTACCCCTCCTCTCTCAGTTCCCATCTGGAAGTCTCAGGAAGATTCCCCAGGACTTCACTTCCCCCTCCTAGAGCTAACTGGCTTTTCCTCCTGGTCCAGCCCAGCCTCCCTCTCCTGCCACATCAGCAGACAGCCCTGCTGCATCAATGTCAGCCCCACTGCTGTTTGTCCCCATCTCTCCTTCCCCTCCCACCCACAGCATTGACCCCACAAGGAAAAGGTGGGTATGATGTCGTTGCCCTGGGCTGGCCGTGGTGAAGGCAAGCTTCAATCCTGGAGGACTTCAAATGCAGCAGGCCTGTTCCACCAGCTGTAAGGCCACAGGGCCTCTCCCTCTGCTCTGTGACTGTCGGGACACCCCCAGCCTTCAGGCTCAGAGATCACCCCTGTCCCTCCGTGCTGCTGAATCCAAGAACTCTAACATGGGCTCTACTTAAGGTGCTGGAAACCTCATAGCCCAGTCAGATGATCCAGGAAAGCCAGTTCACTGCCTGTCTTAGTCTTGGTGCTCCCTGGGGCAAACCCCAGTTCCTCCCTGGTCCCTCTGCCCCCAGCAGAAGGACATGTTGCTCTGCAACATCTGTGGAAGCCTCTCAGCTGTATCTATCTACTACTGCAGGAGGGAACCTTGCTATAGGAGCAAGGCTTTGGAACCAGAGACCCAGCTTCAAATTCTGGCTCTGCTGCCTGCTGTCTCTGTGGCCCTGGGCAGGTGCTTAGCTGTGTCCTGACCCTCAGTCTCCAGAGTGTGCTGTGGAGAGAATAATAATAATACTTATCCCACAATGAAGAGAGACGGGGCATTTAAAGCACTTTGTGTATTAGAAGGCACTGGGTAAATGGCAGGTGTCTTATCTGGGAGTCGGTGGAGCTTCAGAGAGCATTGGTATTTAAGCTTAGGTCTCTCGGTTCCTAGATTTTCTGCCTTTGGCTGTGACTTCCCTAGACTCTGGGTCCTCTCAGTTGGTGCGTTGGTTGAGTTTTTGTCTGTGCTCAACCCCGGGAAGCCAACACACAGAGTCTAGCCTCAAGGAACAGAACACGGAGAAAGGTTAAACAAGCTTGCAGGTGAGAACCAAGCCTCTTCGGAGGGAGGCAGATGATAGTTGCTGCCAGGTGTGAGACCTGTGCGGTGGTCCGGGGACGTGGACTCGGAAGGGCCCCAAACTTGGTGGAATGCTCTGCTGTTACCATCTTGAAATTCTGATAATTTCTGGACAGAGGCCCTGCGTGCTCGTGTTACTCTGGTCCCTGCAGCTTACGTGGCTTGCCCTGGCACAGGAGTTTATCATTCTCTGCCCAAATAAACTCAGTGGCTCTCCACGGTTTTCATCAATCCCTACATTCAGTCAACAGTCAGCAAAGACTGAAGTGCTGGGGCCTTCTGTTCCCACATAGCTTGCTTCAGTTCTTATTGCTGCATAAGAAACCACCCAAACTTAGTGGCATAAGGCAATAGCTGTTTTCAATACAAATGGCTCATGGATTTGGTGGATCAGGAATACAGAAAGGGTGCGGTAGGGAGGCCTTCTCTTTCCTTGGGATCTGAGGTGACTCGACCAGCTGGAATCTGGAAACAGAGGGCCTGGAGGATCCATTCTGATGGTGTTCTCGCCCTGCCATGACTGTGCCCTTGGCTCATTTGGCTGAAGGGTGAGTGCAGCCGGACTGTGGCCCAAGCACCTACATGTAGCCTCCCCACGTGTCTGGACATCTCCCAGCATGGGAGTTCTGAGCAGGGGCACCCCCAAGGAGGCCTCTGGGGGAGGAGTGTCCCAAGAGATCCAGACGGAAGCTGCGTGGCGTTTTTCAACCCAGCCTCCAAGTCACACTGCATCATTTCTGCTGAATTCTGTTGGTTTTAAGTCACCAGAGCAAGTCCAGATTCAAGGGGAGAGGACGTAGATCTCCCCAGCTGTCAATGGAGAGAATGTCCAAGAATTTACACAAATGTAAATGTCATAGAAACACTCAGAGGTCACTTTTCCATACCACTTCTGAGCAGTCATGCATGAGCACAGTGCCATGATACCACAATTTCCCTCACCTCCTCCTGGAGGGCGCAAAAGGAAGCAGGAGAGCAGAAGGGAAACCTGCAAATCCCCTTTCCAGCCTGGGACGAGCTCTCCGTGACTGGGAAGTGAAAAGACAGTGATCCCTGCTGTCCCAGGCACTTCCTGGCCAGTGGAGTTCAAGCCTTCTAGACCTGGGTTGGCCTCTGCAGCCTGGCCTTGAGCTGCTTTCCAGCCCTTGCCCCCATACCCCTCACACCCTTCTCTCCTGCCCACCCAGATCCTCAACACCCCTCAACCCTCGGCATTTTCTTGCCACGGCATCTTTACTCGCTACTCGCCTGCCTCTCCCTCCTTCCTATTTGAGACCATCAAAATCTGCTGAACCTAAGGGCCAGCCTCCTTGGCAGCACCCCCTTAAAAAGCCCACTTTTCCTGGTAACTGGCATGTGTCACCTCTCGAGTTCCTCTGCCTCTTCTCTGGGGCCCCAGCATGCTGTGTGCCTTGCTGTCTGTGGCTGTTCCCACCCCTGTATGGGGGCTCGCTGGCAAGTGTTCCTTCCCTACGCCACTGAAAACCTTCCCCAGGCAGGTTCTCTCTGTCTCAGGGGCCCCACCCATGGTGTGTGCAACACAAAGTAGGCTGGACTCCTACTTTGGTGTCTGGGGTGGTCTGGGGTATCTAGGGCAGTTGCTGGAGGAAGGGATGTGGGCAGGAGAAGGTTAGCAGAGGCCTCATGGGGACACATGAGGCACAGAGAGGGTAAATTACATACACAAGGCCACCCAGCCCATCGGCAACCTAGATGTTTGTCCAAGCCTGAAGCCTCATAACCCCACATTTCACTCTCTGTGCCAGGCTCCCCCAACATCCCCTCGGGTGACAAGCATGTGCAGAAGACTGCTGGCCAGAGAACCCCAAGGCCTGGCTTCCAGGCCACTGAGTTGCTGTGTGACCCTGTCCCATTCTCATACCCTCTCCAGAACTTAGTCTCCTGCTCAGTCCAAGGAGAAGATGGGCTGGAGGCCTTCTGAATGCCCTTCATAGATCAGGCATCCCTGGGGATGCAGACCGCAGCCCCAGGACCAAGGCCAAGGGTAGGGAGGTGTAATGGCCACCAGCTTCCAGGATCACCTGGGCCTCCTAGTCCTAATCAGGGCATACGAGTCCAAGGTCAAGGCTGAAATCTGCCCTGCCTCTCAGTCTGGCCCTGTAGACAGGTGGGCGGGAGCTGACCCTGCTTCCCTGGCTACTTCTGGGCAGGGCCAGGTGCCCTGGGCCTTCCTGGCCCTCTGGGAGCCCCTGTGTCTCCCTGGATCGTCTGCTCTCCTCCTTCCCCTCCCAGAGCAGAACTCTGCACTCTCTGGGACAAAGGGTGCCCTCCAGATGCAAATCCAGCGACTATTTAAGGCCTGGAATGACAGTGGTGAGCCAGACAACTTCCCTGTCTGTTCCAGGGGCAGGAGGCAGATGATGAACAAGGAATATCGGAGCCCGTGGGATGGGGATGAGTGATGTGGGGAAATACGACTGGGCAGGGGCGGGGAGTGCCAGGGCTAGGGTTGCTACTGCATTGTTATATCAAGTGGTGCAGGAGGACAGGCCTCTCCTGGAAAGTGACATGAAACAACCTGGAAGGAAGCCAGCTGGGATCCAGGTTGAAAATCCAGGAAAGAGTAGCCCAGGTGAGGGATGCAGGTGAAAGACCCTGAGCAACAGCCTGGCTGTGGTGGATGCACAGAGAGCAGGAGGGGCATAGAGGCCGGGAGGTGATGAGGCCTGGGAGCCCATGGTGGGTAGCAAGTCTAGGAGAGCCCTGAGGATGGATCTCCTTGCTGCTCCTCAGTGGAGAATAGGCGGGGGGTAGGGGATGGAGGGGACCAGGGTGGAAGCTGGAGACCTGCCCTGAGGCTACTGCAAGAAGCCAGGGAGGGATGAGTCTCCAACCATGCAGGTGGGGACAGTGGAAGTCCAGATCCCTCCTGCTGCTCCACCCTCCTCTCCCCACCCTTGCTGGAGTTGCTTCGCTTTTCTCCTTCCCAGGCCAGCAAGGTGCATGCGTCTCCATCTCCGCCTGACTGAGCAGGTGGGCCCTGCGCCATCCCGAATGTCAAGTGGAAATGGCTGCAAGTAGGCCCTAGGCGGGGTTGGGGTCCTGCCTCGGCTTCCTGCCTGCAGGTTGGCCTTGAGCCGGTGACTGAAGGGCTCTGGGTTTCCATTTTCTCAACTATAAAATGGGAAGAGTAATTCCTATCTCAGCAATGCTATGAAATAATGTATGGCCAGGTCATAGGCCAGGGCCTGCCTACAGCAAGTGCTCCAAAAGCGTACCAATGCCTGCTGTGTCAGACCTCCAGGGTTCTCCATGGTTTTCTAGAATAGTCATCTCTCCCTGCTTCTGATAGCATCCATTCGACTTGATTCTACCATTGTATAAAGCTGATGACAAAACTTGCCAACATGAATTATTAGTAAGCCTGGGAGATGATAACAGGGCCCAAGGGGTAGGCCCGGTCCGCAGGCTTTAGCAAAACCAAGAGGACAAGCCGGTCAGAGCAGCGTAGACAGCCCTTGCGCCTCTGCCCAAGAATCATCAGAAGTTGGACTTCCAGAGCCTGCTCAGCTCTTCCAGCGCATTCCCCAGCACCCCCCTGCCAGGTATCCTCCCTCCCCACCCCCTCCTGACACCCCCACCATTGGCATCTTAATTGATCTCATTGTTCTCAAACCCTTGAGACCTGAGACTCCAGCTGTGCTTAAACAGAACAAAATCTCTTCCAATTTCCCCACCATTTAAAAGAAAATTGAATTCTTTATCTGCAGCCTGGGGAGGGGAAGAGGGAGGCTAAATAGAGAGGGACACACACACACACACACACACACACACAGAAAATAGTAGGTCATTCCAGCCCTGCCCCCAGGCTGGCCTGGAAGGCCTCTGTGGACACACTCGCTCCCATTTGGGGGTGTCTACGGATGTACTTCTGGGCCCCTTTAATGGGCTCTTCTGTTCATCTCCCTCAGAGGGGCTGGGGTGGGAGCTGGAGGAGGCTGAGCTGGCTGTCAGTGATTGACGGGTCCGGAGTTCCTCTATCTGTCAGGCCTCAGCGCCCCTCGCCTGTGTTTATCTCTTTAATCTAAATATCTGTCTGTGAAACCTAAATGGCGTGGAGTGAGAGGTAGGACCGGGGTAGAGAGAGAGAAAGAGGAAGAGGGAGGGAGGAGAGAGCGAGAGATGGAGAGAGAGAGAGAGAGAGAGAACATAGCAGGCTGTTGCCTTTCCTCCACTGCGGCTGGGGTGCCCCCGCCTCTGCCTCGGAAGTGAATTGTCCTGGACCTTGTGTGAGGTCTGATGGTTTTCAGCTGATTGGTCATTCAACAAATTGATTTTTGGCAAATTGATTTAAGGCCTCACTGCCTGTCCCGCCTTTGAAGCACTCCACAGCCTCTGTCACCAGCACCTCCAGAATCTACCATCCTTGACCGAGAGCAGCTCTGTCTGCGGCTAATCTTTGCCCCTTTGCCAAAACAAGAGGATACTGCGTTCATCCCAGGCCTGGTGAAGCAGTGGTGTGAGCTTAGTGAATGCCAGGCATTTTACAGGGTGTTCCCTGTCTCTTCTGTACCCATCGTGTAGAAGAAGCTGAGGCCCGGAGAGGTGAGCGGCCTGTCCCAGGCCAGCCAGTTAGTGAGCAGCCATGCTGGGATTCAGACCCCAGACGGTCTGACCCCAAAGCCCCTGGCTTCCCCTCCATTCTGCCAGTCACCCTCAGGGCTCACCTCCCAAGCTGGGCTCCAGCCTTTTGGAGTCAGCTGTCTCCAAAGTCCAGGGAAAGTGGGCTTGCAAGGTGGAAGCAGCTCACTCCCTGGGTGACCTTGAGCAGGTCCATGGCTGAAGGGGCCTCAGCGTCCTCATCTGGAAAATGAAAGGGTTCTGCTGGACACTCTCTAAGGCCCCCTGTGCCAACAACACCTGAGTGTTCCTGTAGACAGTCACCTCCAGCACAGAGAGCCCGTGACGCCCTGTGCTCTGCGCCTGTCAGAAGTCACCCTTCAGTAGGTTCGCTGCTGATTGTTCCTGCTCAGACAATCGCTCAGAGAACACCAGAGCGAAGACAATGGACCCCCTGGGCCAGGGGACAATGGGCAGCTGTACAAGTGGCCAGGGCCAGAATGAGTTTGTAAATGCTGCAGACCAAATACCTGTTCAGAGTCCACCAGTGCCATGAGCTAGGAAGGTTATGAGCCCTGGAACTCAGGTGACAGGGGAGAGAGGGGAGAGAGTGACAGAAGCAGCCACTGGGAACTAGGCCTGAGAGTTTGTCCAGGGAACATTTGGGAGAAAGCCTAGAGCAGCGGGTGGGTAGGGGACCCACAGAGGTTTAGGGAGAGGTTGAGCTGGCTCTGTGGGTTTGGGGTGGCTTAATCTCACTCTGTAATCTCTGTACTGGGGATAGTAGCTGTGGTTCCTACCAGCTTGTTTCTGGAGTGGCTCAAAGTTCCATATGCCTATCATAAAAACAACATTTAACTTCATGACCCAGGACACATACTCACACAGACACTTATCTCCAGCAAAGCAGTACTTCCTGAACACATGTAATAATACACTCTAGTGTTTTCTGATTTAATTCTGCTAGATTTCATTTTCTAAGTGCTAACTATGAACCACTAGATTGATTTCATGACCAACTAATGGATAGATGTTCAACCAAACTAAGTTTGAACCTCTCTAGAAGGAGCCTTCTCTGCTTCACCATCTGATGAGGAGGAGGAAGGTAGTATCAACTTGTATTTCTCTAGTGTTCACTACAGGGAGCAAAGGGATAAAGACCGCGTCCTCCAGACTTAGATCACCCAGGTTTACCCTGACTCAGCTGTTTCTTCTTTTCTTTCTTTCCTTTTTTTTTTTTTTTTTAGACGGAGTCTCGCTCCCTTGCCAGGCTGGAGTACCGTAGTGCGATCTTGGCTCACTGCAACTTTTGACTCCCTGGTTCAAATGATTCTCCTGCCTCAACCTCCTGAGTAGCCGGGATTACAGGCGCGCGCCACCACACCCAGCTAATTTTTGTATTTTTAGTAGAGATGGGGTTTCACCATGTTGGCCAGGATGGTCTCGATCTCCTGACCTCGTGATCCACCCCGCTCGGCCTCCCAAAGTGAGTGAGCCACTGCGCCCGGCCTGACTCAGCCATTTCTGAGCTATGATTTTGAATAGGTTACTTGTATCAACAATGAGCCAGTACAGCCACCAGCAACAGAGACCCCAAAAACAGTTGTTTAAATACCATCAAGGTGTATTTTTCTCCCATGTAAAAGCAGTATACAGATGACCAGCCTTGGGCAGCTCCTTCCAGCTCTCTTCTCCACCACCCCTAGGGTGTGTCCCTCATCATCATGGTCCCAGGTGGTTGCCAGAACTCCAGCCATCACATCCGTCTCTCAAGCTACAGGACAGAGGAAATGAAAAAGGGAACCTCCCCTCCCTTTTAAGGATACCTCCTGGAAGTGCTTTGCAAACTTCTGCTTTCATCTCACTTCACTGGTCAAAATTTCGTCTCACATGGCTGTGCTTAGCTGCAAAGGAGGCTGGGAAATTTAGCATTTTTAGCCAGGTAGCATTGTGTCCACCTTAAAAAAAAAAATCAGTTTCTGTTAATTTGTGAAAGTTAGGGAAGGCATGGCTGTTTAGTCTCTGCCAGATCACCTCTGTGTGCCTCCATTTCCTCTTTTGGAAGTGGGGGTGATGATAGTTCATTGTAGAATTATGTGGGCTTCAGTGAAATCATACATGTAAAGTGCTTAGCCCAATGCCTGACACAGACCAGGTGCTAATCAAATGATAGTACTAATATTGAGGGCCTGGCGCCAAGCTGCGCTCCTGTCACGTGTGTTATCGAAGCCTCATGACAACCTGGTGAGGTTGAAATTAACCTCCCCATTTTGTAGATGAGAGCACTGAGTTTCAGAGAAGGTAGCTCTGTGTCAGACCGCACTCCCATGGAAGGGGCATAACGGAGGCACGAACCCCCTTGTCTGCAAGATGCCAAAATTCTTTCCCTTAACCATGGGGCAGTGCAGCCCCCTCATGGAGACTGAACTGCTCCCCGAGAGCCTGGCGAAACTGGGGCTGAGATGTGACGAGACAGAAACTGAACTTGATTAGCCGACATACAAGCTGACCCAGGCCCAGCGCTCCCTCTGCCGGCCCAGCCTCCTGCAGGAGAAACCCACCCACCCACCTAAAAAGGGAACAAAGCCAGGACAAAAGAGCCCTTTAGGCTTCCACTGTATCGCCACCTACAAACTGGTAGTCAGAAGGTTCAGGTGTTTGACTCACTGAATGACCCTGGACCAGCCCCTTTTCTCTGAACACCTCCGTTTCTCCATCTGCAAAATGGGAAGAATGTTACTGTGCCCTCTCCACCTTCTGGGGACGTTTTTAAAACAGTGAGGCCAGAGTGTTTTGGATTCCTTGGGAAGCAAATAAATGAGATAGGCGGCTCTTCTCTCAGTGGGTTTCTCCAGCCTGCCTTAGGACATTCTGATAACTGGGGTGGGGTGGGCAGAGGAGTCAGGAAACCTAAATGTCAGGGGACTGGGAGTGAGGGCTGCTTCTTGGCATGGGTGCTCCTAGCGTACCCCTCCCACCCTGCACGCCCTCCCACCCTGCGCACCCCCTCCCACCCTGCGCGCCCTCCCACCCTGCGCGCCCCCTCCCACCCTGCGCGCCCCCTCCCACCCTGCGCCCCCTCCTCCCACCCTGCGTGCCCCCTCCCACCCTGCGCCCCCTCCTCCCACCCTGCGCCCCCTCCTCCCACCCTGGGCCACCTCCTCCCACCCTGCGCCCCCTCCTCCCACCCTGGGCCCCCTCCTCCCACCCTGGGCCCCCTCCCACCCTGCGCGCCCCCTCCCACCCAGCGCGCCCCCTCCCACCCTGCGCGCCCCCTCCCACCCTGCGCGCCCCCTCCCACCCAGCGCGCCCCCTCCCACCCTGCGCGCCTCCTTCCACCCTGCGCGCCTCCTCACACCCTGCGCGCACACACACAGAACCCAGCTGCAGCATCCCTGCACCATCACGGTGCAGCCCTGGGCCGCGTGGGCCCAGGTGAGTGAGGGGCTGGGCCCGCAGCCTCTGCTGGTCTCAGAGATCATGGGTGATTTATATTTCCTGCGTGGGACTTTGACCTTAATTTCTTCCGGCAGCCTGGGGCTGTAAAATTCATCAGGGACCTGCGGGCGGAGTGACGGAGATGTCAGGCGAGCAATCGTGTGGGTATTTAATCTATCAGATGTGTGGCTTGCCATTTAGGGAGGCAACATGAGAATGTGGAATCAATATGGTTCATTAGTGAGCCGCATGTGCCAACCCAATCAGCACCCGCCAGTGACAGGCGTGGGGGGTGTCCTGCCAGGCACCAAGTCACCTTGGAGTGAGGACATGTCCCTGGAGCATAGGCAGTGACCAGCCTCCACCCAGGTACCTCTCTCCACCTTCCCACTAGACTGGGGGCTGCCTGACACCTGCGTATCCCACAGGGCAAGGGAGAGGAGGGAGGGTGTCAGACTTACGACTTGTGGTGGGGACACTGGGAAGATGCTGTCATGGTAGGAGGCGTCGTTACCAGCCCAGGTTTCGCTGCACCCCCAGGGGGTTGATTGGACTGTCTTTGCCCCCTTCTCTCATCTCCTTGGCTCATAATGTCCCACTTAACTGAGCCTCAGACACGGTGTCTGTCCCCACATCTCTCAGGCCCTTCCCCTTTTCCTCTTCTACCACATCATCCCAACTCGATAACTGGCCCCAGAGAGGGCCCAAGTCCTTTCTGATTGTGAGTTTCTTGCTCCCTTGCCCCTTCCCTGGGTATCGCCTGTATCCGTTTCCTAGGGTGCCACCAGCTGGGTGGCTTAAAACTACAGAAATGTATTCTCCTGCAGCTCTGGAGTCAGAAATCTGAAATGGAGGGGCTGGCAGGGCTGTCCTTCCTCCTCAGGCTGAGCGGAGAATCCTGCCTGGCCTTTCCCAGCTTCTGGAGGCTCCAGGCGTTCAGGGCTTGTGGCTGCAGAACTCCAGTCTCTGCATGCGTCTTCTCTGTGCCTTTCCTCTGGATGTCTTTATGAGGACACTTGTCATTGGATTTATGGCCTGCCCAGATAACCCAGGATGGTCTCCTCAAAATCTTCCACATAATTATTTTCTCAAAGTCTCCTTTTCCAAATAAGGTCACATTTGTGGGTCCCAGAGGTTAGGACATGGATCTATATTTTGGGAGGTCACCATTCAACCCATTACACACCCTTGAAGATGTCTTAAGTAGTGACAGGGACATGTTGATAAGGACGTGAAGGGCTAGCCATGGGCACCTGACAGCTCTTCCAATGCCGGCTTTCGTATTTTCTCTCCGTGCCCCGACCCGTCTCTGAACCACCCACCCCAGACTGCAGCCTCCTTGGGCTTCTCCCTCAGTTGCCTGCCGGGAATGCCGTCTCCCCTGCATCTCAAGGCCCCACCTCTTCTTCCAGCTGCAGCTCTGCTCTGCCTCCTCCAGGAAGCCCTGATTGACTCATGGTCCCTGGACTCCTCTCGGCCCTTGCCTCCCTTGCCACTCTCTGTCTACACCATCCTTGGACTTTTAACCTCTGGCCTTGCTGGGTCTTTTTTCTTGCCCCATGTGGGAACTGTGACTTCAGGCATGTTGCTTAACCTCTCTGAGCCTCGCTTTCCTTGTCCATAAAATGAAGGTAGTATTAGTACCTGTCTCATAGAGTGGGAGTGAAGATTAAATGTGTCAATACATGTGCATTTCTTAGAATAATGCCTGGAACCCAGTAAAGATTAAATCAGTGAGCATTACTACTATTTTTGCAGTTATCGTCAGCCAGTCTCTTTGCCTGTAAAATGGAATGTGACCCCTGTGTCTCTGGTTGTTTTAAAGATTAGGAAATTAGCCAAGCATGGTGGTGGGCACCTGTAATCCCAGCTACTCTGGAGGCTAAGGCGTGAGAGTTGCTTGAACCCAGGAGGCGGAGGTTGCAGTGAACCAAGATCGTGCCACTGCACACCAGCCTCGGCGACAGAGTGAGACTCTGTCTCAAAAAAAAAAAAAAAAAAAGGATTAGGGACTGGTTGCATGAAGTGCCTTGCACAGTGCCAGGTCCACAGATGGCACTCAGCAAGGGAATGACCTGTGCCTCTGAGGGGAGCCCAACACCCCTCCTCCAGGCATCTCCCCAGCAAGAGGCCCCAGGGACCACCAGGCGGTGCCAGGCACTTGGCACAGGCAGACACTGGCCACCCTGACAGCCTTTGACATACCGTAATTGCTTCCCCCACTATGACTTCTTTAAGCCCAGAGCTGCTGGCCAGAGCAATTTGCTCCCCATCAATTTTTATTTCCAGGTTTTAAAATAAAATAAAGGGAAATAAGGAAGAAGGTTGGGGAGCCCAAGAACACCACCATGTCTGTGATAACAAACAAGCCGAGGGCCTCACACCTCGAGAGCACCCGTCAGCCTCCACCCAGGGCTGGGCCTGGCTTCCCTAGAGCATCCCTCCTGCAGGGCTTAGCTCCACTTCCGCTCCACCTCCACGGACCCGCTGCTGGCATAGGACAGGCAGGTGGGAGGGCTGGCCTGGGAGGAGGCTCAGCAGCAGCATGTTTGCAGAGGGCTGGACAAAGAGAGCTTGTAGAACTGGAAGTGGAAATAATAATACTAGCTCCACTTAGAAAGTGGCTCCTGTGTGCTGGGCACAGAGCTAAAGCACCTGTGTGCATTACCTTCCTTAATCCTCACAATAATTCCCTGAGGTGGGTGCTCTCATTACCTCCATTTTACAGATAGGAAAACTGAGGCTCAGAGCAGATATTACTGTGATTACTCCTTCTGTTCTTCCTTTGATCTCCTCCCCCTTCCCCCTCCTCCCTTCTCTCCC
Organism: Pan troglodytes; assembly: GCF_028858775.2. Classification (NCBI taxonomy): domain Eukaryota; kingdom Metazoa; phylum Chordata; class Mammalia; order Primates; family Hominidae; genus Pan; species Pan troglodytes. The sequence continues at coordinate 83,882,049 of NC_072406.2, forward strand.
CTCTTCCTTCTCCACCTCCGTTGATCACTTCCTTTCTCTCCTTCTCCCTCTCCCCTCCCCATCTTCCTTTATCTCTCCCCCAGCCCCCATCATCATCTTTCTGATGTCCTTTCCTCCCCAGAAGTCCATCTACTCAGGATTAAGATCCTTAGCTTGTCTGCTAAAAAAAGATCCTCATAAGTCATCAGATATATCATTTATTCTTTCATCTATTTAGCTGATATTTGTTGAGGGCTTCCTGTGTGTCAGGCACTGGATGGGTGCTGGGGATCCCTGGGAAACAAGACAGACTCAGTTCCTGCCCTCATAAAGCTTATATTCTAGTGGTGGGGGGAAGCCCAGTCAACATTCACCCAGGTGCTCTTACCAGAACCATGACCTTCTCCCACCACACCTATCCACTGGCAAGAACCATCAGCTCCAGATTCCAAACATACCTGGAGTCCAGCCACATCCAGCTGGACTTCCCTGACCACCCTGGTCCAAGCCCCCACTGCCTCCCACTACCCCTGTGTGACTGCCTTAACTGCCTCATCTCGGAGCCTCTGTTCCCGCCCTGGAGTTGTAGTCAGAGTTTGCTTTTACAAATGCAAGTGCTTTGCAAACGTAGATCGGAGTGTATCCACTGAGGTCGCAGGGAAGAGAAGGAGCAGCAACCCGGAGATCTGGGGAAGAATGACTTAGCAGAGGGACTTGTGGGTGCAAAGGGTGTGAGGCTGCAGCCGCTTGGCCTGTTAGGAGCCTAGTGACTGTCTGAGAGGCAGGAGCAGAGGGCAGTGTGTGGGTGAGGTGAGGAGGCTGCTTGAGGATGGACGCTAGCACAAGGACAGCCAGGAGCAGGCACTGCGGAGAAGGCATATGCAGCATGCTGGCCAACCCCAGTGTCTTACCCAACGTCCCACGTGCACGTAGGGCAGAACCCAGGTCCCACCCTGGAGCTCAGTGGGATTTCCATGACTTTGCACCTGGCCACAAATCCCTTTGGAGGCTTTTTGTGCCTGGTCTTGCACTGCACCCCCCAGGGAGAAGCACATTTCTCACCCTCAAGGAGCAGAGAGTCCAACAGGATAGCAAAGATGGGTTAACACAAGTTCCACCTGCAACTGGTTGTTGGAAAGACTGATTGAGAGATATTCTGAGGCTTCCTCTGCAGTCAATGCCGTGATCCATTAGGAATGTCTACCATTGGCACTGGTGATGGAGTGCTGGCTGTCCAGCCCAAGTCCACAATGGAACAAAAGGGAGGGAAGGTCCCCTTCCCTTTCTCTGCAGGCCTCACCACTAGTCAGGTCCCCATCCTGTCCTCACTGCCCTCCTGCTTGGTCCTTCCACCCAACTAGTGCTTTGAGCCTCCAGCCCAGCCCCCCTTCCCAGTAGCACCCTCTTGTTCTAAGGCCTCCCACATGCTCAGAAGGCCCAGAGCAGGCACGAGAGCCTTTTCCTGTGATCACAGCCCCCCAACATCTCCCCTCCACCCCACCGCTCACTCCCTGGTACCATTGCCAACCCAGGACATGTACTCTCTTATCCGTCACACAAAGTGCAATGGGAGCCATTTTCCTGCGAGCACCCATCATTTCCTTTTCTCCCAGGTGCATGGCCACCCCCAGGAATGCCCATAAAGGCACTCAGAGAGCAGCTTCCCACCACACTTCCCCTTTGCCCCTCTAACACCCACCATGCTCCCATCCATCCAGCCCTGGCTTCCTTCTCAGATTAAATCACTTCCTTCTGAGATGAGAGGGGAAAACCAAGGCTCCAAGCATTTTCCTAGAAGTATGGGGCAGACTGGATGGTATTTGCTGGCCATTGGCTTCTACCTCACACGCCAGAGAGAAGCTGGAACCCTTGTCCACAGCACTATGGGAGGGGAGGAAAAAGGGCCTCGGGGGCCCCAGCAGGCATGTGGAGGTCACCCTGGCCTCTGGGCTACCGGGTTCCTGCAGCAGAGTCCTCCTGCCTCCTGCCAGCCACTCCAGCCCCCCAGAGCTTACAAGAGTGCAGTTAATCTCACACAGTTTAAGGACTTATACAGAGGGGCTCAGTGAATGATGAATGAGGAAAGCATTACCAGCGAAGCACCGGGGCTCCACAGAGCTGTTTAAAAATGCATTCTCCCATGTAAATTTCTGCTCCATCAATCCTTATGACATGTCAAACATTGCTATTGTTTCCTGAACAAATTGTACCGCGTGCCCTTCTCTGCAGATTTGTGCATGAGAGCAGAACTCCTCACCGGCACCGGCCGCCTGCCTCTGTTGCTGGGACCCAGGGCTGCTGCGGAGGCAGCTGGGCCTGCCTTGCTTCAGAGCAGAAGCCCCGTGTGGGGCATTCCTGTGAGTGTGCGTGCGTGACGGGAGTGTGGGCGCTGGTGAGGAGTGATTGAGTGCGTGCCTGCCAGCCTGTGGTCTGCAGGGACAGACACCCAGGTGTCTAGGGAGGGGGTGTGGAGGAGACCACAGGGGCTGAGACTGGGCTGGGGACAAGTAGGGGTGCTGCTTGAGGCAGAGAAAGAGAGAGAGAGAGAGTGTGTGTGTGTGTGTGTGTGTATGTGTGCGTGTGTGTGTGAGGGGTGGAGGTGTGGGAGACCTCTGAGTAGAGTCTACCTGAGCCAGACAGGGAGAGAAAAGGAAAGTTTCTAGGAGAGTGTACAGGGGGTACAGGATGCAGAAAGTTGTTCGCAGCTGCCTGAGATGCAGAGAGAGGAAGAGAAAGGGGTTGTGTGTGGTGCGTGCATGTGTTTAAAGAAGTAGGAAGTATGGAGACACAGGAAGAGAGATGACACGAAGACACACAAGGCAGGCAACCTGTAAGGTGGGGGACCGTGTTCCAGGGCAAATCAATGGAAAAGGGTGAGAGATGATGACTGTTAATTGCAAAGGAAGCCTGGGTAAGAAGGGGTTCTCAGGAAGGGGACAAAGAGACAGGAGGGCCTGAGCACTGTTGGAATAGCGGGCCCCCAGAGAGTGGGCATAAGATGTTGCGCTGAGCACCAGAGGGCCGGGAGCTGGGCTGGACATAGAGTTTTGAATGCACAAGATGAAGGGGGACTACATGAGAGGGTGCCATGGGAAAAGCCCCAGGTGGGTCAGGAAGGGCACCTGCAGCCAGCCAGACTGCCCCATCCTTCCAAGGTGGCCTCAGGTTGGGCCACGCAGCTCCCTCCAATCCAGGCCCTAAGCCACCTGCACAGACCAAGACCAAGCCTGGGATGGGGTGGAGTCCTTCTTTAAGGGTCTGTGGGAAGCACCTGCTTGGGTATCTGAGGGTCTAGGCTCAGGGGCTGCATCCTGGGAAACCACAGCCAGAGACCCCTGCCACCACAGCCAGAGACCCCTGCCACCTTTGCTGGTAGGCATAGCTAGAGCTGCTGGCAGCCCGCTCTTTCCAAGCAGAACGTAGGGAGCAGAAGCCACCATGGCAAGAAGGGCAAACTGCCTGTGGAGGCCCATTGGTCTTCCACAGGGCGAGGAGGATGACCCTAGTAGGAGCACCCTGGATCCCATGGCCGAGCTCTCAAGCTCAGACTCAGACTTCTCAGGCTCAGACTTCGCTCCCCCAGCCCCACCAAAGGGAGGAGCAAGGGAGGGGAGGTCTTAAGAGTGCACGCCTTGGAGTTAACCATGGTGATTCATGTTCTAGCGCTGTGACTGTTTCACCCTGGCCAAGTCGATTGATCTCTCTTGAGTCTCTGTCCCCTCCTTCATCTATAAAGTGGGGATACTATGGTGCTGGTCCTATAGGGCTGTTGGGAAGACTGAATGAAATAAAGTGCAGGAAATGCTTGGTAAATTTGGTGGCACATACTTAAGTGCTCAAAACGAAATGTCAGAGGGGCACCCTCTTGCCCCTTCCCCTCGCTACAGCCAGGAGAAAGACTGGCATTGCTGACTCAGGCCTCACCAGTCCAAGCATGTAGCCATTCCCCCACCATAGGCTCCTCCAATCACCTTGTATTAACCTTGGAATTTTTCACCCCCGTATGTATTTATTTTTTTCCTTTTTGTCAGCAGAAGAAAATTACACTTCTGCCGGCATTGTCCATCACAGAAATAAGCACTTGCAGATGCAATTATAAAGGCCCAAATGACAGAATTAGTTTTGCTGGTAATGCCAGCATTGGGGAGAATCAGAAGAAACGCCTTATAAATCAGGCACTAGGGAGCAGCCAGTCTCGGCTGCACCCTCTCCCCCACAGGCTGACTGTAGGGCAAGGGCTGACTGCAAGGACGGTGCTGAGCACTGAGCGGCCATTGATCTTCACTGGTCTTCCCCTGATGGTTCTGCTGAGGGAGGCTGATGGGGAGGCAGAGACTTCCTGAGGCCTTCTCCAGGCCTTGGTGCCAGCAGGTGCCCACCTCTCTCCAGGAGCTACCTGGACTTCTCGGTGCCCAGCCGATGACTGTCCCATAGACTGACATACACCTGCCCAAAGACAGCTTCTCCAGAATGAATCTTTCTAAGCCAGCAGGCTCAGTGACCTTCAAGCCCACTTTCAGCCTTGTTTTCCTCGTAGTTCTTACCACTGCCTGGAATTACATTACTTAGTTATTTCTCCCCTTGGTGATCTGTCTCCCCATTCTGACTTTTTTTTTTTTTTTTGTAAGATGGAGTCGCACTCTGTCACTAGGCTGAAGTGCAGTGGCGCCATCTCTGCTCACTGCAACCTCCACTTCCCGGGTTCAAGCGATTCTCCAGCCTCAGCCTCCTGAGTAGCTGGGATTACAGGCATGTGCCACTATGTCTGGCTAATTTTTGTATTTTTAGTAGAGACTGGGTTTCACCATGTTGGCCAGAATGGCCTTGATCTCTTGATCTCAGGTGATCTGCCTGCCTTGGCCTCCCAAAGTGCTGGGATTACAGGCATGAGCCACCGTGCCTGGCCTCGCCATTCTGATTTTAAGTGGCAGTCCAGGTTGTCGTGCTTAGGATGTGACTTCACTGTTGGGCACAGCAGCCAGCACATTGGAAAAGCTCAAAAAATATTACTAGGCCGGGCAAGGTGGCTCACGCCTGTAATCCCAGCTACTTGGGAGGCTGAGGCAGGAGAATTGCTTGAACCCCGGAGGCGGAGGTTGCAGTGAGCCAAGATCGTGCCATTGCACTCCAGCCTGGGTGACAGAGCGAGACTCCATCTCAAAAAAAAAATTTACTAAATATGTGACCGAACAAGTGTCTGGTCACTGTTTTCATGAAGATGCCTTCAGAGGTGTGCCGGGCATCTTCAGCTGCTCCTGCACATCCTCTGTGCCTGTCTCCTTCTGGGCAGGGCAGGGGCAATAGGGAGCCTCAGCAGGGGCCAGGGTGTTGGAGGTGCTGTATAAACCCCGCCTCGCCCCATGCAATCCGGCAACCCCTCTGTCGCTGCTTGCTGCCCACCATGGTGTCTGATGTTGGGGTATCAGCCCCACAGAAGGAAGGTTATGCTGGCCCTCCGTGGCTGGCAATGGAAATCACACATTCTACTAAATTGGGCAGAGATGTTGAGCCCTGTATGGGGGTACTACATAGGATGCAAAAATGAGTTAGACAAACTTCTCTCCTTCACAGGGAGGAAAGTGGGGCACACACAGACAGTTTTCAGGAATGGCAGATTCTGCCACGTGTTCCAAGAGAGGGAAGACGAGGGGCTCCTGGGTCAAGACCAGTGAATGGTTAGGGACTCTAGGAGAGGGGCATTTGGGATGGGCCTGGGGGGTGCATCAGAGTTTGGAAGGCAGTTACAGAAGGAAAGGATAGAGGAACCAGCAATGAGAGAACAGTCTGGGGTGTACCAGGGAAGAGGTAGATACAAGAACACTAAGCCCAACCAGACTGTGGACACTAGGGTATGGGTCTGAAATTAATTCAGCAGATCATAGGGAGCCATTGAAGGATTTTGAGCAGAGAAGGACAATAATTTTAGCTACCGGCTTTGACTTCTTGCCCCTGGGCCTCTTATGAGAGCCTTCGCAAGTAGTAAAATGCACTAGTGTGTACCTCTGAGTGCCAGCCTAGAGCCAGTGGGGAGCCATTAGATGGCAACAGAGACACAGAAACACCAGAGGGAGGAGCCTGGAGCACAGTTGAGGTGCTCACCTGGAGCCCTGATTTGGCATCTTTTTTTTTTTTTTTTTTTTTTTTGACAGGGTCTCACTGTCACACAGGCTGGAGTGCAGTGGTGCAATCTCGGTTCACTGCAACCTCCGCTTCCCAGGTTCAAGCAATTCTCCTGCCTCAGCCTCCTGAGTAGCTGGGACTACAGGCAACTGCCACCATGCCTGGCTAATTTTTCTATTTTTAATAGAGATGGGGTTTCACCATGTTGACCAGACTGGTCTTGAACTCCTGACCTCAAGTGACCCATCCGCCTCGGCCTCCCAAACCAAAGTGCTGGGATTACAGGTGTGAGCCACCATGCCTGGCCTTTGGTTTGGCATTTTTTAGGTACAATATGAAAATGGCCAGCTGGGCCATCCCCTTCCCCAATCCCTGTCACCATCTGGCTGGCCTGTGAGACCCTGGAAGTTACCCTGCAGGGAGACAGAGATGCTCATTCCTAGAACATTGCAGGGAAGGGGGTGTTTGCAGCAGGAAGAGGAAATTTTGTTCTCTATACATAGGCCCTTGGCACTCCTCGAACCCTCCTTCCTAAAATGGGCCCCAAGGGTCACTGTCTGTCTGCCACTCTATTTGTCTGTTGGACTTTCAGTTGGTCAACCACAAACAAGTCTTGCTTGGGAGGAGGTTGTTTAAAAGGTGCCATGACAAGCAGATTGGGGCTGGGATAGACTCAGTCGCTGCCCTGCCTGGATAGGGCAGGATGGCAGGTGGGCGGTGGAGCAGCCACAGTGGGTCCTCTCTGGAGTCGGGTCAGCCAGCATCTGGGGGGCTGCTCTGGGAATACGAAGACCAGCTCCACTCACCAGCTGTGAGATCTTGAGCAAGTCACTTAACACCACTGCACCTCTGTTTCCTCACTTGCAAAAGTGGGTGGGAGGTAATAACAGTACTTACCTGTGGAGATCTGGTCAAAATTAAATTCATACATTGATATGTGTCATGAGAACGTGGGTGCAGTTGTAGTTATAGGTGACAGAGATAGACTTACCTTTCTTGAGCTGCCTTTATGTCCAGGCCCTATACTAGGCCCTGGGCACATGTGGACCCCATGACCCCACGCTGCCCTCTGGGAGCCACATCCTGGTTGGGGGAGACGCGCGTTAACCTTAGCTTCAGTGCCTCAGTGTGATCAGGGCTGGGAATACTGAGTGTGCGCAGGGAGGAGCCCTAACTTTGCCTTGGGGGTCAGGGAGGGCAGAAGGGTGTGAGCTAGGCAGGAGAGGGAGGGGCGCCGTCCAAGCGGAGGGGGCAGAGCCAGGTCCTGGGAGCTACACGTGGTCCAGTCTGGGTCAGAGATGAGGCTAGACATTCAGGGCCGACAATGTGTGTAGGAGGGGAAGGGTTTTCCTTCAAGCACAGATCTACCACCTCCTCCCAGGCCCAGGGCCCCTGACAGGCCCTGCTGCAGCCTGGCACTGGCCCCGCACCCATCAAGGCCCAAGGTCAGTGCTGCTGCCCTCACCCTGGCAGAGGCAAGGAGCAGCTTTTCATCTAGTTCGGCTTCCTACACTTGAAAAATGAAGCTCTCCCTCTCCTCCTCACCCAGGCATACATATTTCACATGGTCATTAGGCGGTGGCACTGAAGGACTCACAAATCTTCCCTGATCAGCATCCGCAGCCTGGGCGGGCAGTGAGAGGCCCTGGGGACAAGGGTCACTGTGGGAGCCATGGCTGTGCCCAGTCCAACGTGGGCAGGGGAGGCCAAGCCTTGCAGGGGTTGGGGGTGTGAAGCCAGCTTCTGCTCTAAGACAGTCCAGTCCTGTCTCCTGGCACTCATCACCTAATTTCCCTGGGCCTCAGCTGCTCCAGGCCCCAGGGTGAAGGGGATGGGATGCAGGCACCTCACATATCCTTCCCGTCCTGACAGTCCAGAGCAATTTTGTGGGGCACCCAGATCTGAAGGGCTCATCCCCAGGGCTCAGATGTGACCTTCTCCAGGGGCAGCACACCCCCCATGACCCAGGCCCCTCCCTTCCTGCACACCCCACTTTCTGCTTCTCAGCTGCTCTCCTCCACCTCCTAGCCTGCTGTCTCTCCTCTACTTCCCTTTTCCTTTTCTTTCTGTCATTTGCTTCACTTCTGTCCTCTTTCTTCTGAGTCCTGCCTTCTTTGTCTTCACCGCTGTCTCTCTGCCCCTTCCCTATTTTCTCTGCACCACCCCCTTCTTATTCATTTTTCAGGCATTTATGAAGCATCTACTGCATGCCAGGCACCATGTGTGCTGTGCAGTGAGCCCCACAGGTGCCTGCCCTGCCCTCGTCCTTCCCCAAACCCTTTTCCTTTGACAAAGGCAAATGATGGGGGCCAAGGAGGTATGGTTGGGTCACACAGTTACCTGGAACTGAGGCCTCCACACCACAGTGACCCCTCGCCAAGGGGTTCAATGACATGGCAGTCAGATCTTCCCAAGACCAAGCTGCAGTTATAACAGTCCAACAAGACCATGCATTGATGACCTTGATTGTCAGTGGAACCTGGGGGTGGGAAGGGCTCTGGGATTCCTCCTGCTCCCCTTCTCCTCCGTCCCTGTAAAGTGAGGATGAATCTGGGGTTACTTTGGGCAGTGTGGTCTCCTCTCGCCTGGAATAACCAGGCTCCCTTCCTTCTGAGAACAAGCGCCCCTCTTGGCTCAGAGGCAATCACTGATGGAAGGCAAGGGCATGGCTAGATGGCACAGGATTCAAACCCAGCACAGTTCTTTCTCTAGCTGTGAAGACTTGAGTGAACGATGTACTGTCTCGATGCTTCAGTTTCCCCATCTGTAAATTGGAGGTGGTGTTAATAATAGTACCTACCTCACAGGGCTGTTGTGAGGGTGAAGGGGTTGTAGGTAGAAGGCATGCAGGAGCCAGCAGTCGCTGCTGCCGTTGTGAGGAATGGCACAGGCAGTGGGAGAGGCCCCGTCCAGGAGCCAGTCCTGGGTTGGAGGGTGGTGACATGGCTCAGTGCCTTCCTTTCACTTGTTCAGCATGCACCCCCTGAGAACCTGATATGAGCTCTGAGCCTGGCTGGGGTGGTGGTGGGGACAGAGGTCTGCACAGTCTATAGGAGCATAAGCCGTGGGGATATTGAAAGGAAATCCAACACAAGAGGCAGCCCTATACAAGCTGGCAGCCCAGAGCCCCCAGAAATGACATCTTTCTGTATAGCCAAGTTTTCTGGATAACTAAGATCTTAATCCTTTGGGTATAAACTTTTTTTCATTTCATTCATTTGGGATAGAAATATATTTTTCACTTATCTGCCTTCCTGAACTGAATGTACTAAACACAAATTAGCTTTTCCTTGAAAATTCAGGCTTATCATTAAGAACATAGAATTTACTAGATTTAATAGACTCCAGGAACTTTAAAAGGAACCTCAAAAATATTGAGCGCAAAGGGATCAAAATATATTTTTAGCCGTGAGGGCTTTATCCACGTATAATCTTATAGAGATACCTTAAATATAAAACAGATGCAAGTGGACCCCAAAGTCAGTCTGAGGCCTTTCCCTATGGGCATCTGGTGGCAGGCAGCAGTTTGCCCAGCTCTGGGGCAGTGGTCTGGGAAGAGAGCAGAGGTCACATCTAGACCTCTGCATGGATTATTTACTGTCTCGAAGTACTGCATGGATTATGTACAACCCCTTCACCCTCACAACAGCCCTGTGAGGTAGGTACTATTATTAGCACCACCTCCAATTTACAGATGGGGAAACTGAGGCATCGAGACAGTACATAATCCTTGCATGGATTATGTGTTTCATAATTAACTGTTGAGTGAATGAATGATGTCATTTAGCCTGCACTGTGGATTAGAACCATGCCAGGGACAATATGGAAGCCAATATTCCAAGCCACAAAAGCCAAACCCCCATTAAAACTTTAGGTCAGGGGAGATGGAGGAGGGCCTCCCTGGGATGGCCACAGAGAAGGAACACCTGGTGGGGGTGGAGAGGCCAGTTTCTGTCCCACTCTGCTTCTGACCTGCTCCTAACCCAGACTGGCAGCAGGCTTTCACCAGGCCTCACTGGGGTCTGGGCCTCAGAAAATTCACCCTGGGCCAAAGGAGACGTGCGAGAGGAACATGGGTTTCCTGTGGACCTGAAGCCTCAGCTGGGCCTGGCAGTAATGACTTCTTCTTCTCGCTGTTGCAGGCAACTGACAATGATGCAGGCACCTTTGGGGAAGTCAACTACTTCTTCAGTGATGACCCTGACAGGTGAGACTCTGCCCACAGCCCCTCAGGCCCCTCCGCAGTGGTCCTTGGCCCTCCCCAGACTCATGAGATCTGGGAACTTTTCAGTGCCCAGGGAGGGAGGTGCTGGGTCCTGTGGCTAGAGCACTGGACTGGAAGTTGGAACCCATGGGCACTGTGGCTGGTTTGACCCTGATTGTGGCACAGCCTTGGTCAAGTCTCCTCAACTCTCTGGGGCACAGCTTATCTGACCCTCAAAAGATAGCCTTTAGCTTTGGGAATGGATCCATTGTGTCTCTGAGAGGCTTTGAAGTACTAGCGACAGCACACCACCACCACCGCCAGCCGCGGTTACTACATGTCAGGCTCGTGATGGCCAAGGGCTTCACAGGCATTGTCTCATGTCATCCTCTCAGTGAAATGACAGAAGAACTCAGTGCTAGGCACTTTTATCATCCCCATTTTACAGATGAGGAAAGTGCAACTCTGAGAGGCTAAGTCACTTGTCCGAAGTCACACAGCTATAAGTGCCGTGGTCAGGCTTCTGCATGTGACCTTCACCACTAGGCTACACAGCCTGCCCCAAGAGGGCTCTCAACATGCAGCAACTTGTAGGCGGGTTACTCACCTCCCTGCCTAACACATGCCAGCCTTGCCCCATCACCCTTCATGGTAAATTGGTCCGGGCTTGATTTTGGGCCATCTCTTTCCCTTGTCTTCAGTTAATCCAAGCCAAAGGCAGCCCTCTAACTTTTTTTTTTTTTTTTTTTGAAACAGAGTCTCACTTTGTTGCCCAGGCTGTAGTGCAATGGTGCAATCTCAGCTCAAGCTGCAACCTCCACCTCCTAGGTTCAAGCAATTCTCCTGCCTCAGCCTCCTGAGTAGCTGGGATTACAGGCACCCACCAGCACGCCTGGCTAATTTTTGTATTTTTAGTAGAGATGGGGTTTCACCATGTTGGCCAGGCTGGTCTCAAACTCCTGACCTCAGGTGCTCCACCCACCTCAGCCTCCCAAGTGCTGGGATTACAGGCGTGAGCCACCGCGCCCGGCCCCCTCTCACTTTTAACATGCTCGAAGACCACGTGTCTGATGCACTGGGAAGCCCGGTGGAATGAGTGAGGCGGTGGGTGTCAGCTTGAATGACTGGCCCCAGCTATCCGTGGGAAGGATCAAGAAAAGATGGGGAAGGAGCTGGATGCCATGGCTCATGCCTGTAATCTCAGCACTTTGGGAGGCTGAGGAGGGTGGATCACCTGAGGTCAGGAGTTCAAGACCAGCCTGGCCAACATGGTGAAACTCCATCTCTACTAAAAATACAAAAATTAGCCGGGCGTGGTGGCAGGCGCCTGTAGTCCCAGCTACTTGGGAGGCCGAGGCAGGAGACTGGTTTGAACCTGGAAGGCGGAGGTTGCAATGAGCTGAGACTGTGCCACTGCACTCCAGCCTGGGTGACACAGTGAAACCCTATCTCAAAAAAGAAGAGACAGGGAGATTGTTAGGGGCACCTGTCCATTCTCTGTCACTCAATGATGGGGGTCTGAAATGGGAGGAAGGCACCAGCATGGCTGAATGCACAGGGAGCCCTTTCCCCAGGGAACCCGTGTTCACGTGGCCTTATCCTGGTCATCTTGGATGGTCTCACCTCTTCCCATCTTCTGGGCCTGAGACTTTCCTCACTCCAAGCCAGAACCTTCCAGGCTTGGTGGCTGGCAGCTGTGGTCAGAGCACACAGATGTCAACTGACAGCTCAGATGAGGCTCCTGAGGGGACATTTAGATGAGGTAGTTGGAGGCATTGTCTTGCCGGACCTTTCTGCTACCTGGGAGATGTCTACCAGCCTCCCACTCAAGGCTCATTTCCTCAAAGTCAAGGGGCAGCTCCCAAAAGAGGACCAACCACCCTGCCCTTCACCAGCTGCTTTCTGCCCATTCCTAGCTTTCTGGTGCAAAACGATCTGGGATGGCACACGTTTTTACCCTCACAGTTCTCCAGCATCTAAATATCTGCAGTAGGTAGGAACTCCTGTTCATAGCAGGAGGGTTGTTCTGCCTGGGTTTCCTCTTTGCTTAAATCAGGCAACTCCTCCTGCCCACCTCGTGTGATCCTGATCCCCGCCACCCACTCACCCACCCCCTTTAGAAATAGCAGCTCTCCTCAGGGCAAGTGAAAGGGAAGGCAGATTTCAGACTTCATTTATTTCTGTTTGTCACTCTGGACAAGGACAGGCTGGGAAATGCCGGCCCCATCAACAAGCCTGTTTTAAACCACGGTGTTCCTTCTCTCCATCCTCTCGGCCTGGCACAGGTTCTCGCTGGACAAGGACACGGGACTCATCATGCTGATTGCCAGGCTGGACTATGAGCTCATCCAGCGCTTCACCCTGACGATCATTGCCCGGGACGGGGGCGGCGAGGAGACCACAGGCCGGGTCAGGATCAATGTGTTGGATGTCAACGACAACATGCCCACCTTCCAGAAGGATGCCTACGTGGGTGCTCTGCGGGAGAATGAGCCTTCTGTCACACAGCTGGTGCGGCTCCGGGTAAGGTGCCAGGGAGCCCTGCACTCCTGCCATTTATCTTAGCCTTCCCCCTGTACTTGCTTGCTTGCTTCTTTTTTGTTTTTTGTTTTTATGAGACAGGGTCTCACTCTTTCACCCAGGCTGGAGTGCAGTGGTACAATCAGAGTTCATTGCGGCCCCAAACTCCTGGGCTCAAGCAATCCTCCTGTGTCTGCCTCCTTAGCAGCTGGGACTACAGGCTTGAGCCACCGTGCCTAGCCTGTGCTTTCTTCTTGACCAACCCCCTAGGGAACCCACTGCAAGAGGGGCTGACCTTCTATCCGCAAAGAATACTGCACAGATTTGAGAGTCAAATTCTTGGTCTGTGTTGGGCCTTCTCTGAGCAACACCTCATATCCTTGGTACCAAGTGGGGCTTTATACACAGTGTCTGTCTCAGCTTAAATATTAGGTCAGAATTTAGCAAAAGATCCCACCCCCCGACCCATCCACTGCCATCTCCCTCAGCAAGGGCATTGAGTGGGGAGCAGTTCCCTGTGTCAGGACCCCCTCCAAGCCCTTTAACGACTGACTAGAATCAGGAAGTGCTGCAGCTGGAAGGAGCCACAGAGACCATGGAGTGCAACCCCATTTTACAGAAGGGGAACCCAGAGGGGAGGAAGCTTGCCCACGAAGACATAGTCGGGTAGCAGAGCCAGGTCTAGTCCCGGAATGCTATTCTCCAAGTGCTTCCTGCAGCAAGTCCCCCACTAGGCTTCAGTGACCTTTAACCAGAGACTTTTAAATGTCCCCCCTTCCCCATGCTGCCTACCCCAAGGGATGGGACCCAGAGCCTCCATTTGGAACTTGTTTCTGAAGCAGGTAGGGATGAAGGCAAGGCTGGAAGGGTGAGCACAGGGGATACCAAGAAGAACAGACCATGTGCCCGCCCAGCCTGGCCACGGCCCCCCCTACAACCCTGTCCTGCCCTGCCCTCCCTGCTCAGCTCCAGGTGTACCCCGAGTGGTGGGGACCACTGGAGGCTCTAGAGTGAGGGACAACCTGGAAAGAAGCTTATTAATTCAGCTCCCAGAGAAGACAGTCAAGGGGTAGAGGGATCCCTGGCCCCACTCCAGGTGCCTTCTTTCCTCCTTGCTTTCATGCAACATGCATGGATTAGACACCCACTGTGGCCAAATACTGTGTTGGCCTGTAGGTATGCAGCAGCAATCAAGAAACAAGGTTCCTGCTCACATGAAGCTGACGGTCTAAGTGAGGGAGGCAGAAATTAGATAAGAAATTACCACTGGGTGTAAGGGGACCAATGGGGTATGCAACCCTAGGGCCCTAACCGGCTCCGGGAGTTAGGGAGGGCATCTGCAAGTGGGGGTGTTCCAGCTGGGGTTGGGGGTGGGAGGTAATTGTGTCTCAGCCTCTGGGAAGGCCTGGCCTCTGCATTATTCCTGGGCCTCCCACCTGCCCTCTAGATTCCCCAGGCTGCTTCCACACCCAGCACATGGAGGGGAGCAGGGCGTCTGCTGGGAGCCAGAGTGCAGCCTCCAATTGAAGCACAAGGGGTGCCTCCTGGCGTCCTGGGCCAGGACAAGACCCAGGGCTGGATCACCCAAAAAAGGAGCTGTGAACAGGGCCAGTCTTCCCCTCCCTCCCAGCTGCCCACCCTCTTCTGGCCCCCAGCCTCCTGCAGGCTCACGGCCCTTGTCTGCCCTCTTCCTTCCAGGCAACAGATGAAGACTCCCCTCCCAACAACCAGATCACCTACAGCATTGTCAGTGCATCTGCCTTTGGCAGCTACTTCGACATCAGCCTGTACGAGGGCTATGGAGGTAGGTGTGGGGCAGAACTCGGGGCCCAGCCAGGAGGAGGGCTGGGGGGCTCTCTGCACTCACACCTCCCTTGTGGGGGTGGGGTGGGCACTCCTTGTCTCCCTGACACTCTGGGCTACTCAGGAAGCTGCCCCGAGCACCTGGGGGTGGAGCAGGATGTGGCCTGAGTCACCCTTCCATAGGGTCAACATCTGTGTCCCTCATCAGCAGGATCTCTGTCTGGTTCTTAGGCCATGGCCAGCCCTGCAATCGAGCCAGAAGTGTGATGTTAACAGAATCTCTGGGGTTCTCTGTTTCTTACCAAGGCTGCAGACAGGTCCGTGGGATGGAAGCTCATTAGCCAAGACTCCCTACTTTTTGGGCGGCCCTGTGGGGCCAGGCACTCTGCACCATGCCCTGCTGCCTGCTGTGGGTCCCCATCCCTAGAGCCCTGGTAGGAAATAGCAGCAACCTCAAGCTCCAAGATCCCAAGAGAGACTATTTTGTTTTTCAGATGAAGCAGCTAAGGCCCAGAGACAGGGAGCAACTTGCCTGAGCTCACCCTGCAAAGCTGCTGAGCTTGGCACCAAGTCCCCGTGTGGTCTGGCCCTTGGTTGCCTTGCGAGCCTCAGCTCTCAGCAGCCCTTGCCCCACCAGAGTCCAGCCTCTTTGAACACTTTGACACTGTCTCCCCTTACTGGTGTTCACCCCCATGTCTTTGCAGAGTTTGTTCCTTCTGCCAGGAAAGCCCTTCCTCCTTGCCCCTTGGTCCTGCCTCCCTTTGGCTGTCCAGTGTGTAGCCCCTGGCTAGCTTTAAGGGCTCATTTAACACCTCCTCCTTTGGGAAGCTTCTCTGATTCCTGGAGCCTGGGTTAGGTGCCCCCAGGGTAGAAGGGATCGATGTGCGTTGAATGACTCTGGGTCCAGTGGTCATTCCTCCCACTACCCCACAGTTAGTTCAGTTCAGAGAAATGCCACTGTAGAAATTGCAGTTCTGACCAGCGCGGTGGCTCACGTCTGTAATCCCAGCACTTTGGGAGGCCGAGACCGGCGGATCAATTGAGGTCAGGAGTTTGAGACCAGCCTGGCCAACATGGTGAAACCCTGTCTCTACTAAAAATACAAAAATTGGCCAGGCGTGGTGGTGTGCACCTGTAATCCCAGATACTCGGGAGGCTGAGGCAGGAGAATCACTTGAACCTGGGAGGCGGAGGTTGCAGGGAGCCCAGGTTGCACCACTGCACTCCAGCCTGGTGACAGAGTGAGACTCCGTCTCAAAAAAAAAAAACAAAAAACAAAAAACAAAGAAATTGCATTCTCTATGAAATCTACATCCCTCTGTCTGTCTTTCTTTTTTTTTTTTTTCTTTTTCTTTTTTTTTTTTTTTTGAGACAGAGTTTTACTCTGTCACCCAGGCTGGAGTGCCGTGGCTCGATCTCGGCTCATTGCAACCTCCACCTTGTGGGTTCATACAATTCTCCAGCCTCAGCCTCCCGAGTAGCTGGGATTACAGTCGTGCCACCACGCCCAGCTAATTTTTGTATTTTTAGTTGAGATGGGGTTTTGCTAATGTTGGCCAGGCTGGTCTTGAACTCCTGACCTCAAGCCATCCTCCCGCCTCAGCCTCCCAAAGTGCTGGGATTACAGGTGTGAGCCACTGTGCCTGACCCATCCCTCTTTCAAAAACTTAAAAGCTCCATGCTTCTGCCTGCCCCATACCTCACCCTCCTCTCAACTAGAAGAATCCCCCTTAGATTTTATATTACTAAAGCAATAATCTTGTTTCCCTTTTCCAAATAGAAAGTTGTAATTTAATATTGTTGTAATGCCTTCTAAGACCTCCCGTGCCCCCCACTCCCAAGCCAATATGCCTTCCCTCCCCAGCTGAGAATCAATGGCTTATCACAAACAAGTACTAATGGAGAGATTTCAGTCGTGTGCAGTAGTAGGGATATTTCAGGGCACAGGCATCTATCTTAGCTCCCTGCAAATCCTGCCTCTCAGCCTGGGTCTGCCTTTGGCCTTAGGGTTCTTCGCCCACCTCTAAACAGAGTTCTGTTGAAGGTAAGGTCTGCAGCACCTAACCCCGAGTACCTCCCCATGGGGTCTAAACAGTGCCCAGAGTAGGTGACTGGATGGGTATGAAGAGCCCATAGCATAAAGTGGGGAGGAAATGGAGGGAAGAGAAGAGAGAGAGAGAGACGCCAGGGGCAGTGGCTCACGCCTGTAATCCTAGCACTTGGGGAGGCCGAGGTGGGAGGATTGCTTGAAGCAGAAGTTCGAGACCAGCCTAGGCAACACAGCCAGGCTCTGCTTCTACAAAGAAATTTTTTTAAATGAAAATAAATAAAGGAGAAGGGAGGGAAGAAGATTAGAGAAATAGGGCTAGAGGAGACCGAGGAGGGCCCTGCCTTCTGCACCCCACTGCCTGGTCCTCCCTGGCATCCCCAGTGCTGGGCAACTTCTGGGGAACTCTGTGCTTACCTGGAGAGAGGAGTAGTGACAGGGAGGGCTGGAGGGCCCAAGGCATGACCCTGTCCTTCCAGCAGCTTCCAGACTGACGGGGAAAATCCATAAAGTGCCAGATGAGTGAGGGAGACAGACAGACAGACAAGCAGACAGGAGCACCTACTAAGAAAGAGCCTGGGTTCTGGATTCAGCCAAACCTAGGCTCATCTCCCCACTCTATTGAGAGCTGTGTGACCTTGGGCAAGTTACTGAACATCTCTGAGCTTGGTTTCTTCATCTGTAAAAGTGGGGCTTACATTACCACCAAACCAGCTATCACCTGGTGGGCGCAGCACAGGGTCTGGCACATTTCAGGCAGTCAGGAAACCTCAGTCGAGATGTTGAGGCTCCAGGTGTTCAGAAAACAAGCCAGAGCTGGCCCGGGCCATGCCAGCCATAACTTCTCTGCCCAAAGGGGACCCCTGTCTGGACGGGCATCTCAAGTCTGCTTACAGAGGGATCTGGCCTATTCCTGTCATTGCAGTGATCAGCGTCAGTCGCCCCCTGGATTATGAACAGATATCCAATGGGCTGATTTATCTGACGGTCATGGCCATGGATGCTGGCAACCCCCCTCTCAACAGCACCGTCCCTGTCACCATCGAGGTGTTTGTAAGTACCCAGGGCCACTGGCCTTGCCCTTCTAGTGTAAGGGATGGTGAGTGCTTCCTGTGAACCCAGTAGTCTAGGACTGTGGCCCCCACCTCCTTGGCTGTCCCTGCACCTTGGGGAGTTTACCCAGCCGTCTGTCCCAAAGCCTGCCCTTAGCAAGCCTCTCCACTGCTGCAACAACTTCACTGCCTCCCTGCTTGGCCAGGGAAGGCCCAGGGCCCTGGTACTCAGGAAGAGACACATTGTCTGCTCTGACTTCACTGGGGGCCCCAGGACACCCTCGGTGGGAAACAGGAGCTGGGAGTCAAGTGAGGAGGAAATGTCGTGGGTTTCCTTCATTTATGGCTGCATTCTGTGAAGAACAGAAGAATGACCAGAAGGTCATCTTCTCCCTTCTCTCTCTCTCTCTATCCTGCTCTTCCTTTTTTTCTTCCCTTTTCCACTCCTCTGAAGATCTAAAGCGGTCTGAAACCAAGCCACAGTTTCTCTGACATGAATATCAAGCACACCTTAGTGTTTTCTGTGTCTGAAATTATCAGTTGCTGAATCCATCTCCACGCTGGTTCATTTGCCCAATGCCACACGGGGATGCAGAGAGTGGTATGACAGCGGGACCAACGGGCCCCTCCGCATGGAGACCTCCCCACACACACCTGTGCACGCACCGCCTGCCCCCCTCCCCATCTGTGGGAGACAGCGAACGCGTGCTGATGGAAGAGTTAGTGCATTATCGGCTCCGGGAGGATTAGATCAGGTTGTCAGGTTCAGAGATGTGCTGTGATTTCACATAAGCTCAGGAAAATCTCACCCTCGAGCAGACATGCTGGAGAGCCTTCCTGTCACAGCCAGCTTCACCAGCAGCCTCTGCCACTGCCCACACCCGGCCTTAACAAGCTCTGTCTTCTCAACCCGAGGCTGAAGCTCCAGGGCGAGCTTCCAAGCGGAAAGGCCATTGTCTGGGCCAGGGACCCAATTTGCTTGCTGAATAGGATGGAGCTGGAAGTGATGGGAAAGTCAAAGTGATGCCTGATGGGAGAGCCTTCCAGTTGGGCATGTGGGAGCAGAATTTAGGGGGGGCCAGGAGGATGAGGCTATACAGAACCAGGATAGCAAAGGGAAGGGCAGAGAGTTGGGGCCTGGCTTCTGGAGTCCTTGTGCCTGGCACCTCAGACTTCAGGGAGTGTTGGGGGAAGGAGGACAGGGACCAGGAGATCTTCAGAAACCTTAAAACTGACCTGGGCTGGGCGCAGTAATCCCAGCACCCTGGGAGGCTGAGGCAGGTGGATCACGAGGTCAGAAGCTTGAGACTAGCCTGGCCAACGTGGTGAAACTCCATCTCTACTAAAAATACAAAAATTAGCCAGGCATCATGGCAGGTGCCTGTAATCCCAGCTACTTGGGAGGCTGAGGCAGGAGAATCATTTGAACTCAGGAGGTGGAGGTTGCAGTGAGCCGATATCGCACCATTGCACTTCAGCCTGGGCAACAAAAGCAAAACCCCATCTCAAAAAACAAACAAACAAACAAACAACAACAAAAAAAAACGGCCTGACTCGAACCTGTAACCTCCCACCTAGAAACACTGAGGGTAGGGAACGATAATGCATTCCCTGGCAGTCATGACCATGGGCTGGCACTTTACCCCATGGCCCGACCCTGACCACACCACCTAAACCTGGCCTTAGTTTCCCAGACTTGACCACAGCCCCCAAGCCTCCTCTAATCGTAGCTGCACTCACAACCCTGACCAACCCACCCATTGCTTTCAACCAGCCAGGATGCTGCTCTGCACAAGGAGGCAGTGAATTCTGTGCTGGGCCCCCAGTAGGACAGGAAGGTGAATGTGCAGCCTGCTCCACCGGCCCTGGAGACACCAAGTGGAAAGAGGGGTGTGGCTGTGGAAAGAGGGGTGTGGCTGTGGAGGCACATGGGTTTGAAACCTGGCTCTGCTGCCCTCTTGCTGTGTGACCTGGGTCTCTGAAACAACTTCCTCATCTGCAAACTGGTGGTAATCGTGATACCTGCCTCATGATATTTTTGTGAGGCTGAAATGGGATTGTGCAGGTGGCACCTGGCACCTGGAATGTTGGCTGTCATTACAGCGATAAGACAGCCATGCATAGCAGCAGCCGCACCCATGCCCCAGCCTGTCGCTAGTGCAAATGGGAGTTCCCATGAGTGGGCTGAGGCAGAGAGGGAGCCATTCAGGCTTTGGGGAGTGGATGCTGGAGAGGGTAAGAGTAAGGGAGGTCTAGGGAAATAAGTTAAGTGTTCTGGCTCGCCCGGGGCTAGACAGGCCTAAGTAGCGAAATGGAAACTAAAATGTGCTGAGCTCCAGGAACGTGCCAAGTCCTTTCACATGACCCAGCCCCTTTCAGTCCTACTTTACAGATGGGGAGGCTGAGGCTCAGGGAGGACCCAGGCTCACCAGTGCCTTTCTTCCTTACTGGCAGAGCTGGGACTTGAACCCTGACCTGAATGACTCCCATGTTGACATGCTTTCCACCACAGCCACAGGCCTGGAACCTTGGTCATCCCTATCCACATATGACTGAGACCAGTGCTTCTCAAAGTTCCCTGGGCCCTGGAATTCTCTGGGGATTTCATTAAAAGGCAGATTCGTATTTAGTGGGTCTGAGGCAGGGCTGGGATTCTGTGTGTCCTCCCACACAGCTCCCAGGTGATGTGGATGCTTCTGGTCAGGGGACAACACTTTGAGGAGCAAGGCCTTCGGAGACCCACCCTCATGAGATTTTGAAACCCGAGCTCTGCTCCAAACCCCAGACCTGTCCCAACCTGTAGCTCAGCAAAGGCAGGGACCGGAGCATCTCGTTGTGCCTCAGCCCCCCTAAAAGGGTCCGGAGCATGCAGAGAGATGAAGGTGAAGGGACTGAACTCACTTTTTGTCCCTGCAAATAAAAGTGTGACCAGCAGCCTCCCTCCCTGGGACCACAGAGGAGGTGGGTGGGGGTAAGAACCCACCTGACTTTGCACTTGGGAAGCCAGGGTGTGCCCTGGCATGAAACCACAGTGGCCTAGTAGAAGAGGCCCCATTTTCAAATTCCCTCAAAGCCATCCCAGGGACAAGCAGGGGCCCTGCACTTCCCTTCCGAGTACACCCTGGCCCTGGGGCAGCCGGAGAGTCTGGCAACAAAGACAGGTGCCACCTTGGCTATGAGTGAACATTGTCTCTCAAGCAGGGCCTCTGGATGGCACAGTCACTTGTGTCTGAGGACCACACTTGAAAAGGTCACCGCCTTCAGGGTGATTTTGCACGTGGCTGGTTTTTAAGTAGCTGTCACTCGGCTAAGCGGCCTCCTCCCTCCACCAAAAGGATTTTCTCCCAATTGGAATTTAAAAACCCAGCAGCAATGAAGTCGTTGATGGCAGCATTTCCTGCACAGGTTGGGGGTGGGGAGAGGCAGATGGAAACCACAGGGCTCCAGGAGGAGGAGGGGCCGGAGGGGCCAGGTGATTCTTTTTCATCCACTGCTTGTTGGTTTTTAATAAAGAAGTCAAACTCGGTTTGTAGATTTCCCATTAGGGGACAATAAGCTTTTGTAGAGCGAGCCGCTGATTTAGAACTAATAGCGAATGCAGCGCCAAGATCCGGGGAAATATCACCGCTAATAAGTTTCTGCCTCATGCTCTGTCACTGACATTCTCCACACCGTTTCGTGCAGCCAAGCAGAAGCTTAAATGTATAAGTATATGGGGCACTCGCACCCGCACCAGGGACAGGGGAGATGCCCAGGCACGCAGCTGGGGCATTGGACATCAGGGGAATCCTGAGACTGCTGGGTATCTGGGGAGAGGGGCAGGTCAGCGTGACCCAGGGTGCCATCCAGAGCCAAGGGGCAGATTGGAGAAAGAGAGGATCACTCCTTACTGGGCACCCACAATCTTAGCAGGCTGAGATTCTCTGATGTCCCAAGAGTCATGCAGCCAGATAGCATGCCCCCATCTTTCATGGCTGCTCTGTCAGCTGCGACTCCAGCAAAGGGGGCTTCATACAGGATCCTTTCCCCCTAAGAGCTCTCAGTTCCATGAGAAGCCAGGCCTTCTCATGGAACTCCTATTTGCACTAGCAAACGAACAGGAGCTGCCAAAGACTGTAACATAAAGACTGCCCAACGGTGCCTGAGCTCTGCACTGGACTCTTGGGAAAGGGGAGAAGGTCATGAGCCAAGTGGGCTGGGGAGGCTTCCTCCAAGAGGGAAGCAGGGAGGAATTCTTGTTGGGAGATTGCAAGAGTGGTTGGTGAGGATAAGAGTATTAAAGGGCAGGAAAGTCTCTTCTAATTGAAGAGGAAGGGCCGCGGTGTGAAGGAGTTGGGGGGTGCGTAGCAGGAGGCAGAAGTTGCCCACCCTACCCTGCCAGGCTCAGCCCCTCAGCCAAGCACCGTCCTCTGGCTATTGGCGAAGGCTGGGCTGGAAGAGATATTGCTTTAGAACTGACAGGGGTGGGGCTCTGGGCTAGGGGTGGCTGAGGGGCTGGAAGAGCCGTTGTTCTCGTGTGCAAGGAGGAATCTAGCTGTACCTGCCAGCAGCCAGCCCAGGGCCAGAGTTTGGGCTCTGGGAACCACCTGACCCTGAGCTGCCACCGCATACTTCAGTATCTTTGAGGAGAGTCCTAGAAGCTTTTGTCATCATCCTGGTGGACCTACGCAGGGGTCCAAGTGGGCATCCCCAGCATGGGAGCTGGGGGTGTGAGTGCTGGAGTGAGCTTGGGGCTCAGCTGGAGGACCAGCGGGGAGCCTGGGGAGCTGGCAGCTGTCGGCAGTCCCAGCTGCTGCCGGCACACTCCCTCTTCCTGGGCCTCCCCATCCCTTCCTGAGGCCTGCATGTTTCCCCAAGGCTGGTCCTACCTCCTAGAACTGTAGCCTGCCAGAGGGTTACCTGACTCCCTGCTGACACCTCACCTGGCTCTGGTTATACGGAGAGGCCAAAGCTCTTTAGGGCCAGCCAGACCTAGCCTGACTCCTTGGTGCCCACCTTAGACATCTGGCCAGCCCACCTGCCTCCCTGCAGCCTCCTGCAACCTGTCTGTGTTCCTTCCAGGATGAGAATGACAACCCTCCCACCTTCAGCAAGCCCTCCTACTTCGTCTCCGTGGTGGAGAACATCATGGCAGGTACAGGCTCAGGTCGGGGGGTGGGGGGCACACGAAGGTAGGCAGCCAGCAGTCACAGCACCCAGGATGTGCAGACCCTGGCTCTGCACACAAATTGTGGGAGGTCCATGGCCTTCTCTTTCCCCGGCCAAGCTCCTTGACAAATTGGGGAGCCTTTGGAAACATCTAGTTACCTGCCAGCTAACAGCTAGTTCCAGAGCACCTGCTATGTGCAGGTGCTGTGCTGGGCACTTGGTTCCTGCTCTCCTCTAACTATAATCTAGTGGGGGAAGAATAATGATCCATGATTAATTAAGCAATCTTGATTAAACAGTCTCAAGTGTGCAGAGGGCTCTGAGACTATAGCACTGTGAGGCAGGTCCCAGGGGCCATGATTTCAGAGGGGTGGCCTTACAGCGGGGCATGTGTTCCTATGTGAGGATGCGATTGAGAGGCTAATCTCTGGGCCAGGCTCAGGTTGCAGGGCTCAGTTTGCAGACCCAGCACCACCAGCTCCACACTAAGGTTCCAGGGGATCTGTTCTGCCCTTGGGGCAGGCTGGCAGCTTCGCCCTTACACTCAGAGCAAATGATCCTAGCAAAGAAAATGCCCATGTCAGGAACTGCTGCAGTGGCTGAAGGAGATGGGAAGGCTGGAATCAGGGACAGTAGAGTCATGGATGGTGGAGTCATGGATGGTGGAGTCAGGGACATTGGAGTTAGAGATGCTGGAGCCAGGGATGGTAGAGCCAGGGATAGTGGAATAAGGGATGGTGGAGCCAGGGGTGGTGGAGTCCGGGGTGGTGGAGTCCGGGGTGGTGGAGTCAGGGGTGGTGGAGTCAGGGGTGGTGGAGCCAGGGGTGGTGGAGTCAGGGGTGGTGGAGTCAGGGGTGGTGGAGCCAGGGGTGGTGGAGTCAGGGGTGGTGGAGCCAGGGGTGGTGGAGTCAGGGGTGGTGGAGCCAGGGGTGGTGGAGTCAGGGGTGGTGGAGCCAGGGGTGGTGGAGTCAGGGGTGGTGGAGCCAGGGGTGGTGGAGCCAGGGATGGTGGAGTCAGGGGTGGTGGAGCCAGGGGTGCTGGAGTCAGGGGTGGTGGAGCCAGTGGTGGTGGAGCCAACGGTGGTGGAGCCAGGGGTGGTGGAGTCAGGGGTGGTGGAGCCAGGGGTGGTGGAGCCAGCAGTGGTGGAGCCCACGGTGGTGGAGCCAACGGTGGTGGAGTCAGGGGTGGTGGAGTCAGGGATGATGGAGCCAGGGATGGTGGAGCCAGGGGTGGTGGAGCCAGGGGTGGTGGAGTCAGGGGTGGTGGAGTCAGTGGTGGTGGAGCCAGGGGTGGTGGAGCCAACGGTGGTGGAGCCAGGGGTGGTGGAGTCAGGGGTGATGGAGCCAGGGGTGGTGGAGCCAGGGGTGGTGGAGCCAACGGTGGTGGAGCCAACGGTGGTGGAGTCAGGGGTGGTGGAGTCAGGGATGATGGAGCCAGGGATGGTGGAGCCAGGGGTGGTGGAGTCAGGGGTGGTGGAGCCAGTGATGGTGGAGCCAGGGGTGGTGGAGTCAGGGGTGGTGGAGTCAGTGGTGGTGGAGCCAGGGATGGTGGAGCCAGGGATGGTGGAGTCAGGGATGGTGGAGCCAGGGGTGGTGGAGTCAGGGGTGGTGGAGTCAGGGGTGGTAGAGCCAGGGGTGGTGAAGTCAGGGGTGATGGAGTCAGGGGTGGAGGAGTCAGGGGTGGTGGAGTCAATGGTGGTGGAGCCAGGAGTGGTGGAGTCAGGGGTGGTGGAGTCAATGGTGGAGCCAGGAGTGGTGGAGTCAGGGGTGGTGGAGTCAGGGATGGTGGAGTCAAGGGTCGTGGACCCAGGGATGGTGGAGCCAGGGGTGATGGAGTGAGGGATGGTGGAGTCAGGCATGGTAGAGTCAGGGATGGTGGAATCAAGGGTCGTGGACCCAGGGATGGTGGAGCCAGGGGTGATGGAGTGAGGGATGGTGGAGTCAGGCATGGTAGAGTCAGGGGTGGTGGAGCCAGGGTTGGTGGAGTCAGGGATGGTGGAGTCAGGATGGTGGAGTCAGAACTGGTCTTTCCTGGCACCATGAGGCCTTCTAAAGAGAACCTCTGGATACCACTCTGGCACCTGACAATGAGCTGGGTAGGTGCTGGGCTGCACCCAGCCTACCCTGCCTGTCCTAGTCAGGCATCCCCTGGAGAATATCACTGCTAAAGAGCCGCCTCCAGTACTACACCCCCATCCCTGGGGACTCTGTCAAGGAGAAGCCTTCACTATGGCACTTAATTCTCTTCAGGGGTATGTTAGGGCTCATGTGCCTGTCCTCCTGCTCAAGGCAGGCCTAAGGGTCATATTTGAGGACCCAGGGCCACAGGGCCACAATGGCCTGCCTGGCCCCTTGCCCCTCGGGACTGCTGATTCATCCGCTGGACGGTCACCACCAGCCCTGCAGCCCAGTGGAGCTCCCTGTGGGGCTCAGCCTGTGGCCTCAGTGCTTTATCCCTCAGGATCCCAGCAGCAAACTCACAAGTTAGAGGGTATCTTTAGACCCGGTCCCAGGGGAGGAAGTGATGCTCAGGCAGGTGAAGGCGCCTGCCGAGGCCCTGAGGGGTCCAGTCTGGGTGTGAAGATTCCAGGAACCTGTGCACCGGACCTCCTCGCCACTGGGCCAGAGCTGGCAGTTGGGTGGCAGGAGGGGCTGGAGCCAGAAGCCCTGGTGGGCACAGCTTCAGGACAAGCTGCTCTCAGGGTCTGGACAGGGTGGCTGGAAAAGCTGATACCTTGAGTCAGGATTTCACGGAACTGGAAATAAAAGGGAAGGCCCTAACTGAACATTAAAGAGAAAATAAAAACCCTTATAAATTCCCCTGAACAAGATAAAACTAGACTGAAATTGAATACAGTAAATGTATAATAATTTAATATGGAATTTCATGTCTTTTGACTCCAAGTGACAGTTGGCCAATCTGAGTGTATTTAATATAGTGGCCAGCCAAGCAGGGGCCAGGGAGACAGGAAGACACCAGAGGGCCCAGTCCATCCCTAAGCCTCTCATGAGCCTTGTCCCCACCCAGCCCAGCGATCTCAGCTCCAAGAGCAACGATTGAGCCGCCCTCGTCCCTGGGATGTCGCAACAGGCAGGCCTCCCACCTCCCTGAGAGCTGGTCACTGGGAGGGTCCCACGTCCTCCTCTTGGGCCAGTGCAAATGCTGTTCCCAGGGCTGGGGCCTTGAAGCCAGGGGCCCAGGGTGAGCAGCACCCCCTGCTCCCACCTTTTTCCCCCTAAAGGAGCCACGGTGCTGTTCCTGAATGCCACGGACCTGGACCGCTCCCGGGAGTACGGCCAGGAGTCCATCATCTACTCCTTGGAAGGCTCCACCCAGTTTCGGATCAATGCCCGCTCAGGTGAGCCCCCCACCCCAAGTACCCTGGTCCTCCACACCCTGAGGCTGACTGTCCATACCCGGCCCCAGGACCAGCCTCTGGGCCCAGATCCCCTTCCTTTCAGTTTTGAGCAGGCCAGCTTTGAGCACCAGTGTAATCCATGAAATATTAATTTGAGTGTGATTACTGATCTTACCCAAAAAATCATAATGTGAATTGATCCAGTGAAGGATGTCTTTCAAGGGTGAAGAGTTGTATTATGTTTTAAATGTGTTCCATCTTACAAATAGCTGGTTAACACACCCCTCTTCAGGAACACCTTTATTAAAGCCTCAGTGTCCCCCTCCCTCAGCTGCTGACCTCATTCTTAAAGCCTGGCTCCTCTTCTTACATGGATGTGTGCCTCAGTTTCCCCACCTGTAAAATGAGGAAGATCATATTAGGGCTGTTGTGTGGATTAAATGATACATAATAGGCAGCAACTTTGATTAGTCCCTGGCACACGAAAAGTGCTAAAAAAATTACCATCATTATTCTCTTTTGTTTATTCACCTGTGAGCCCCCTGCCCCCAGCTCCCAGCTCAGCCCATGTAACTCTCTTCTTTCTTCTTCGTCTCTCCATGTACATTCCTCAGTTTTCTTTCTTCCTTGAAGCTGGGAGAAAAAGTGGGCAGAAAGAAGCAGCAAGAGATCCAGGCTTTCAGCCAGACCTGGGGAAGACTTGGGACTTCTGTACATTCATTCATATGTTCATTCATTCATATGTTCATTCAGAAATTGGGGTGGGGGCTGCTCTGAGCCAGGTGCTGGGGTACAGGAAGGAATAAGACATGGCTCTGACCTCATGAGGTTGCTAGTCAGCTCAGTGGGCATGCAAGGCACCCCACTTCCAATACGCATTTCTGTATGAGTTAAAGGAACTGTCGATGCTAAACAGCTACACCCTATCTCAGTGGCTTGAGACAATACAAATTCAAATTCATATAGTCAACCCATGTAGATGTTGAGTGACAGCCTTCCACATGATGATTCTGGGACCCAGGCCCCTTCCATGTTGTGGCTCCAAGGTCACTGCAGAAGGGAAAAGAGAGCATGGGTTGTCAGAGCACTAGGAGGAGGTTATGGGCCAGGCCCTGCCTGGCAGTCACATCCAAGTAATAATTCTCCCCTGGGAAGGGAGCAGGAATCCTTGGTGGACACTGGCCATCCCTGCTGCAGGTGGTCAGTGGCCAGCAGGGCATCAGCTCTTCCTGCTATCCATCCCTCCATGTTGGAAGTCAGCCTTCAATCCCTTTTCCTGGAGGCTTGGGGAGCAGATGGCCGGTGCTGACAGGTACGAAGACTGAGGAAGGGGACCCAGGGCCACTGTGAGCCTCTTTTTCTATCTCTGAGAAAGTGAGGGCCTTCCTCCCAGCTCTCAGGGGCTTCCCCCACAGTGAGCCCTCATTCCCAGGGGTCTCAGAGTCATGTCATGAATGGATATGAACCACATGCCCAGCACTGTTCCCAGGGCTCTGAGCAGCAGCAGCATCTCATTCTGCCCTCGTCACCTGTGAGGCAGGTACTAGCCTTATCCCCATTTTCCAGATGAGGAAGCTGAGCCACTGGGGAGGTTAAGTAACCTGACTGAGGACTCGCAGAGCATGAACTCCTGACTCCGGAATCCAAACATTAAAGGCGCCATTATATGAGTAGCTCCCTGGCCATTCAGCCACCCCTGCCCTTGCCTCCCCAGTCAGGGCTCCAGCTTCACCTGGGGCCTTTAATGACACAGATATTTTCTTGCTGCCTTAACACGACTTTGGCTCCAAAGGTGTAAGTGTTTTCCTCTGAGCTCCTCGGTCAAATTAGCCAGGGCTGCTCCACAGAGGTGGCCTTAATTGGATCTAATTTCCCAGACAGGAGAGGCCATCTATCATGCCGATAAGTTCACGTTTAAAACTTTTTAGAGATTAATTTCTTCCTCGCCCTGCCAATTACTTGACACCACCCTGGCAGGCAGTGTGGCTTGTTGGGCAGACCTTTGTGAGTCTTCCATTCCTGGCCTCAGCACCTAAGCTGCCCTGTCACCCACCCCCAGCTCCCTGCTCAGCCCTGCACAGACCAGAGGGCAAGCCAGTGTGCCACAGAGGGAACTGTCAGGGTAGAAGCGGTCCTAAAAGCAATCTGGTCCAGCTGCCTTGTTTTATGGTGGAAAGAACCAAGCACAGAGAAGTTAAGCGACTTGGCCCAGGTCACACAGCTCAGGCAATGCGGATAAAAAGATGGATAGCACACAGGCCCTGCCCGTGGAGAATTCTCACAGTCCATTGGAAGGAAACAGTCATTTTCTGAGTGTTGGGAGCCTCGCCTGGAATTACTGTAGCCTCACAACAGCTCTGCATGGAAGTCACACTAATCTCCATTTTATAGATGAGAAAACTGAAGCTTCAAAGAATTAAAATTCTCCAAGGCCAAGTGCCTGGGAAGGGCCATAATCAGAATTCAAATCCACATCTCACATCTTCACCACGTGGGTGCTCTCCCATGGCTGATGCAAGATAGTAAATGGCCTGGCTGCTGTGATTGCTGAAGTCTGCTGGGACTGGCTCACCCTGCTCCCAAGAGCTAGCGAGGCACTCAATTGTGAACTCCATATTCAATACCACCAAGTTGGTAGCTTAAAATGGGCCCTGGTGGGGCTATTTACACCAAGGAAATTGGCAAATGCCTTTTTTTTTTTTTATTTTGGGGGGAGCCAGTTGTCAAACATTTACCAGCACACCACTATCAGGGTGATGTTTACATTTCAGTTACACCAAAATACAAAGAAAGACCAAATACAGGCAAACAAGAAATGTTGTTTAATTGTTCAGATTTAGCACACTAAAAAAACTCGAGGCAATGTAATTATGCTATTCACAATGTAATTAGGAAATTATTTTATAACTATTAATTATCAATGCACGATAAGGTTGGATAGGTTGAACTGTCCAGTAATGAGTCACAAGTTAGACGCATGTGAACACCCGGTGTTTTCATTTCCTGTCATTGTATTTCTGTGACTGTATAAATAAACAGCGCCTGGCACTGTTCTAAGATTTCCATGATCTTAATTAAATTAACCCCACAATAGCCCTATGAGGTAGTTCCTATTATGGTTCCCTTTGGACCCTATGAGGAAACTGAGGCACAGAGGATTGAAGTAACTAGCTCCAGGTGAGAAAGCCAGTAAGATAATGTCAAAAGTCTAAACAAGAGGTGATCTGTGACTGAGCTTAAGGCCTAATGGCCCTCCTGCCCTGTTCTCCAGCCCCTAACCCTGAGAATCAGCCTAGATTTTCCCACATCTGCAAATATTTCTTCCTCGTGGGGTTGTGTTGCCCAGCCCTGGGGAACCAGCTCCCAAGGCACAGGAGCTCTCCCGTCTCCCACTGTGAGCGCCAGCTCAGGAACACATCCAGGCTGCCAGATCATGGTAGCTTGCTAACATTTCTCATGCAAGTTCTCACTCTCTCTCCTTCCCTCGCTCTCTCTCTTCTTCCCTCCCTCTCTCCCTGGCCCACCCAAACCCTCTCACGCACCCACTTCTCTCTCTGGCAGGGGAAATCACCACCACGTCTCTGCTTGACCGAGAGACCAAGTCTGAATACATCCTCATCGTTCGCGCAGTGGACGGGGGTGTGGGCCACAACCAGAAAACTGGCATCGCCACCGTGAGTGCGCTCCCCTCCCGTGCCCCAGCTCCCCTTCGCCGGCCAGGCTGCTGCTCCCTGCTTGTACCTCTGGACCCCCGTCTCCTGAGCCAGTGTGAGGCTTTGTGAGAATGAGCAAGGGGGCAAAAATGAACTCATCAGCAGCAGAGGTCAGCCCCCGGGGCCACCACAGCTGTGGGGAAGAAAGGCATCACCACCAGGAATGTAGGGGCACTTGGGAGGAGCAAAATGAAATACTTTCTCTCCTGCCCCTAAAAATCCAGGAGGGCAGGTGGCAGAAGGCATGAGCCCCATAGGCCCCTCCTTGCCTTGGTGCCTGTCAACAAAGCAGAAGCAGGCATTCCTGCGAGGAAGAGCAGCTCAGAGCAGGAAGCAGGGCCCTGGAGGGTCCCTGGGGGCTTGTTCTCCCCCAACTAATGTGCCCCAGAGAGTAGAAAGCTAGAGGAATGAAACGTGGGGACCTCGAATGAGCTCTCGGCTGCAGAAGTGAAAGGGGAAGTGAGAAGCCCTCTGTGGGAGAGGAAGCGGGAGGACCAGCTGACAGTCACTCCAGCCACCTCCCCTCTTTGTTCCCCATTCGGTTTCTTTGGCTCACCCTCAAAACTGTGGCCCTCACCCAGCCTGCAGCAGCCACCCCATCCTTACCCAGCCAGAGAGGCTGGAGACGGTATCGCGTGGCCAGGGATTTGATGGAAAAATCCCCAGTGCCCTACTCTGTCAAGGGAGGCTCCTACTAATAGGAATCAGAGCCCTATAAATAATGTACCTGGTGGCAGGTGAGCAGGGAAATTGCTTGGCTTGTAGCTGAGACGGGGAGGCTCAAGGGATTCTATTAGATCCCCCACCCTGTCAGTCACCTTCAGCCAAGACTGGAGGCAGGGATGGGGGAAGTCCCAGGTCACAGCAAGGATTTCAGGGGTTATCACATCCATTCCACTGCCTCCTGATGGGACAACACTGGAACTCTCTCTCCTGAAGGGGCCTGGCTCCTTCCTGCCCTCAAAAGCCCAGGCCCTGCCCAAGGCTCCCAAGGTTGGTGGAGCTGGCAGAATTAATGCGAAGATTGCCCGTGGGCATCTGAGCACTTTTCCCCTGGCAGGCCCTGCCCTGGCCCATCTCAGCTGGGTGTGTCTCCCAGCGCCCCTTATGGTTTCACAGGTAAACATCACCCTCCTGGACATCAACGACAACCACCCCACGTGGAAGGACGCACCCTACTACATCAACCTG
This sequence comes from Pan troglodytes, assembly GCF_028858775.2. Lineage (NCBI taxonomy): Eukaryota > Metazoa > Chordata > Mammalia > Primates > Hominidae > Pan > Pan troglodytes. The sequence goes on from NC_072406.2 coordinate 83,913,184, forward strand.
GTGGAGATGACCCCTCCAGACTCTGACGTGACCACGGTAGGTGGTGGCAGAGCAGCAGAACCGCCAGGTGGCCCTTACCAGGGGTCTGTGCCCCTCCCACTGCGATTCCAGGGGGCCTTCCCCTGTGGGGCTGGTGGACTCTGTGTCCCTCTGAGCTGGCTCTTGCAATAGAGTTCTAGCGGTTCTCCTGCATGGTGAAAGGCAGTCAGAGGTCAAGGGAAAGCCCTCATCCAGCCTCCAGTGTCAGTAGGCCTCAGGCTTTGTCAAAGGGAGTTTCAGGCAGCCCAGGGACAGTGGCAGGGGAGCTCTGGCCGGTTCCGCTTGTGAGCCACACGTGCCCTTAGAGCCCGGGACTCTGGCCACCCCCTCTGGAGAGCTCCCACCCCTACACTGCACAAGCCCCAGCTCCACCCCAGCACCTGTCTTTCACTGCCGTGCCCCTGCAGTCATCCATCTGGGTCAGCTCCCCCACGGGCTGGCCCCCAGGGCTGCCCAGCAGGGGATTTGTTCACCTCAGGAATTTTCTGGCACAGGTTTGCCAGGTTTGCACAGGCCCCTGTGTGTGTTGTGTGCTCATGTGCAGGAATGTGCACAATTCAGGGTGCAGAGGGGAGACACGGTCAAAGCCAGGGCATCTCCAGCGGAGACCAGAATCCCGGGGAAACTGAGGAAGCCCAGGTCCCACCCCCACACCATCTGCTTTGCTGGGAGGTCCACATTTTTCAGCCTTCTCCTCCCCCACCCTGTACACCACGTGGCCTTACTTGAGGAGGCTTGTCCCCACATGAACATCCCCACTGCCACCCACCCAGCCCTGTGGGGGACATGAATCCTGGCAATTGACTGAACACCTGGGATGTGCTCTGAGCCTCCCCTGAGGGTTTCTCAGGAACTCTCTCCTCCTCACTGTAATCTCACAAGGCAGAGGGATTCCGTTGCCACTGCACTGTGGAGGAGACAGACTTAGAGCTTAAAGGCTTGCCCAAGGTCCCAAAGCTAGTAAAGGGTGCGGTCAGGACTCGAACCCTGGTCTGTCTGACTTGGAGACAAGGGATTAGAAACCACCTGGCCGAGTCCTTATTCCTCTGGGAGGGGGCACCCACACACCAGCCGACAGCCAGTCAGTGAACAATGTGGAAAGGAAGATAGGCATGACGGCCAATCCTTCCCTCCCTCTTTGTCCTTCCTTCCAGGTTGACCTCCTCTCCCATCCAGAGCCACTGCCAAGTATGGCTCTGGCACTGGAATAGGCACAGTGGAATAGGGCAGAGGTGAGGGATCTGGAATCTGTGATTTTTTTCAAAGCCCCGTAGAGGAATTCCTTCCAGCCCAGGGCCAGGTTTAGAAACCAGGACCCTCGCCCTTTGACACAGCCCTCTAGGCTCTTTGGTGGGTGCTCTCTGCTGCCGCCTTGTGGGCACTGCACTGGCCCAGGGTAACCTCCTCCCCACCCCAGCCAGGGATTCCAAGAGCTGGGGCTGGATCTCACCTCTGAACACCTTCTGGTCAACTCTCACCTTTCCCTTAGGTTTTTGGGAAATTCCTCCCAAAGGGAATTGAGGGGCAGATGAGGAAGGTTGCTCTGGGAAAAAGGGGCTGCACAGGACACCAGCCTGGATTGCCGTTATCAAATAGTACACCCGGCAGACAAGGCGTGGGTGTGCCAGGTGAGGACTGCACACAGTCTTGGGCATCTGCAAGCTTTGGTCCCCCCGCCCTTCACCAGGTCTCCTGCCCTCCACATGTCCTTCTGAGCCATGAGCAGGCACGGACAATGGACCAAGGGCCTGCTGCCCAGTGCCTCCTCACTTTCCAGGAAATCCACGAGCTATCAGGGAATGCCTACTGCATGCCAGGCCCCACGCTTGTCAGGCTGAGGGTACAGGAAGCAACACCAGGCCAGGTGCAGTGGCTCACACCTGTAATCTCAGCACTTTGGGAGGCCAAGGCAGGCAGATCACTTGAGCCCAGGCGTTCGAGACCAGTATGGGCAACATAGTAAGATCCCCACCCCCTCTTTATAAAATTTTTTTTTAAGTAGCCAGGTGTGGTGGTGCACACCTGTGGTCCCAGATACTCAGGAGGCTAAGGCAAGATGATTTTTGAGCCTGGATGATAGAGGCTGCAGTGAGCCAAGATCACACCACTGCACTCCAGCCTGAGTGACAGAGAGAGACCCTGTCTCAAAAAAAAAAAAAAAAAAAAAAAAGGAAGCTCCCGCCCTGCCTGCCTTTGGGGAGTGTCATGTCACTCTTCTGTTCAAACCCCAGTGGTTCCCATCTCACCCTGTGCAAAAGCCAGAGCCCTTGCCAGACCTACAAAACCCGCAGGATCTGCCCCATTGTCACCCCTGAGGAGCCAGCCGCATCATCCCTATCTGTAGTACAGAGCGGGTGTGGCTGTTCCACCGCTGGCGTCAGGTGGGCACAGGCTGGAGATTTTCAGTGCCCGAGGGTAGTATTTGAGACCTGAAAAATAAATGTGATGACCTGAAAGTTCAAAGAGAAAAGGGCAAAATCAAAATTAAAACTTGTTATATGAAACATCTTTCAGATGAAAGATGGCAGCTTTAGTAACTATGAAATTTAGTGTTTGTGAAAATTTCATTACATTCGAGGACAAATTGGAGGTTAGATTTTTCTAGAATTCTTGAAAATTTTCCAGAATTTTCTGGAATTCCCAGTTACGTATGATGATTGCCAGGAAATCAGAAATCAAGAAGCTTATATGTTAGTCAAGTTTGTCATAGCCAAATATTTTGAAAAGGAAGTTATAAAAATTATTTCCAATTTTATAGCCATAAAATGTATATATGCATACATATGTATATACAGGGGTATGTCTCATTACCTTGGAGAGGACCCCCTGGAGCCTTCTAGGGCCTCACAGTGCCCCAGATTGAGGTAGGGTCTGTGGCCAAAGTGTGAGGTGAGGTGGCTACAGAGGGATAGCTAACCGAGGTTCAGGTGACAGAAGGAGGAGGTGATATTTGAACAGGGGCTGGCCCACCACCTGACTCATCTCCCACCCCACCCTTCCCACACCCACCGCACACACCCACGCCCACAACCACCACCCATCCCCAACACACAGGCCTTTCGTTTCCCTGCACCCACTCAACTCTCCCCCAGCTCAGAGCCTTTGCACGAGCCCTTTCCTCCCTGACCCCTGCTCTTTTCATAGGTAGCTCATTCTGTTTCATCTGTCCCAGCTTAAAACGTCAGCTGTCTTAGAGAGGCCCTGCCTGACTAATGTCTAAAGTAGCTCTGACCCCTCTCCAAATTCTGTTTCCTGCAGAGCTGGACCCGCAATCTGTGCTTATTTGTTTGGTAGGCTATTTGCTTATTAAGAGGCACGTGGTTTAGTGATTAAGCAGACAGCCTCTGGTACCAAAATGCCCAAGTTCTCACTCTAGCTACACCACTTACCAGCTGTGTGACCTTGGGCAAGTTGCTTAAACTCTCTGTGCTCCAGTTCTTCTCATCTAAAAAATAGGGCTAGTAAGAGTCCCCACCCGATAGAACTGTGATCAGCGCTTACTGAGCCAAGATATAGGAAGCACTGGCACATGGGGAGTGGTCGGTAAATGGTAGCTGTCACCATCATCACTATCATTACCATCATCTGCTTCCTTTGCTGGAATCGCACTTGTCTTGTTCACTGTCAAACCATACTGCCTAGCACAGTTCCAGGCACATTGTAGGTGTTCAAAATATTTCAAAATATGTGTTGTTGAGGACTGATTCAGCTGGTGAATATCTTACCTTTCCTTTCCCCTACCCCCTAGCTCAGCCAGGAGGTGGCTGGGTCTTCCTTGTCGGAGGTAGACTAGGGCGTATGGCCCAAGACTCTCTCAAGAGCCCTCTCTAGACATGGCATGGGCCACAGCACCTGGAGTCGGAGGCACAAGGCAACCCCAGTGATTTTCAGAGCTTGCATGCAGACAAGTGTCTTCCCACATGTGGCTTCATTTGGGTGCATTTGGAATTGGTGCAGTGTGTGCATCTGCATGCACTGGGTATGGCCTGGCATGCAGGCACTGAGGATGTCCACCTGCACTGGTGTGCGCTGGCGGAGTGGCCGTCTCTCTGTCTGCAAGGGAGATTTTGGTCCCACTCTCCTTCCTGGCTCCTGCAGCTGCCTTCAAGGACCTGGCTGATGGGCATTGATTTAGAGCCTTTCAAAGCCCTCCAGCAAAATAAAGGAGAGGGGAGAAGGAGAGAATTATTCCCCGTCAGGCCAGGAGAAAAATGACGGGCGTGAAATGGGAAATAAATGAGGGGAAAGTGGTGAGATTCTACAAAATCGCCCAGCAGGGAGCCTGCAGGAGAGGTCACAGCCCTCCACCCTCTCCTGTACTCCCAACCTGCCCTGTGACCAGAGAGTGGGTCAAGAGACCCAAAACCATTGCCCATGCCCCGACCAGGATCACTTGGAAGCAGCTACCCCGGCACTCTCTGGCATGGTAGGGGCAGGAAGAGGGAATGGAAGAGGAGAAACCACCCGCCATGTGAAATGTATCTCAGCCTGTTCAGCAACAGGCCTGGCCTGGAACAAGTGATTTAACTGCTCTCTTCCTCAGTTTCCCCATCCAGAAAAATAAAATAGGGAGAAAATCATCTCTCCCCCAGGCTGGGTGCGGTCGCTCACACCTGTAATCCTAGCACTTTGGGAGGCCGAGGCGGGAGGATCACTTGAGGTCAAGAGTTTGAGACCAACCTGGCCAACATGGTAAAACCTTGTCTCTATTAAAAATACAAAAATTAGCCAGGCGTGATGGCTTTTGCCTGTAATCCCAGCTACTCGGGAGGCTGAGGTGGGAGGATCACTTGAACCCCAGAAGTGGAGATTACAGTGAGCCGAGATTGCACCACTGCACTCCAGCCTGGGTGATGGAGCAAGACTTCGTCTCAAAGAAAAAAAAATTCTCCCTTTTCAAACTGTTGAGAGAAGCATTGTAGAAACACAAGGAATGCTGGTCTTCTATGTCCATCTGTGAAACGACTTGGCCTGTTTTAAATTATGCCTGGAGTACCTAAGAGCCCTATCTCCTGTTTGCAAAATGGGGGTGTTGGGCTTCCCTTTATGGAGGCTAGGGAAACTGAGGCAATGTGCCCACAGCAAGATAAGGACACCTCAGGCCTGGAAGGCAGGGACCTCCCCTCCTCTACCCTTTGGTGCTGCGAGGCTGGGAAGGGAGAGGAGGGCCGAGCAGTCCCTGGTGGGAGTGGGGGCTGCCCCCACCTCTCTGAAGGAGAAGCCTGCCTAGGGTGCCACAGCATTCAGCCCTGCATCAGCCTCTCTCTCCCCGGCCTCCCCAGGACCCATGGACAGGGGCAGATGGGAGTTCTCAGCCAGGGCAGCTCATCTGTCTGTTCTGGTCTGGTGGCCCCAGAGACACCTCTGGCTGGGGATTAAGCAGAGGAGGGACAGATTCTGCTGCCAAAGCACAAAAGGCTCCACATCAAGTAAGATGAAGGAGCTGACAAGCCTGGCTGTCATCACCGAGTGTCCTGCAGTTAAGAATAACACTGTCCTGATGTGGCCCCAGGGACTGTAGTCACCTCTCTCCCCCTACCACCACTGATCTTGTCCACCCCTGGTGCCACAGTGGCCTCTGCAATGCAGGGTCGGGGGTGAGCGAGGGGTAAGGGCCACCTCAGGAGCCTCCAGGCTGGGAGCTGGGTCAGCTCCAAGGCTGGTGCTGTGTGACCCTAAGACTGGCCTGTGCCTCTCTGGGCTCTGCTTTCTCCTTGTGGAAGGCAGGGCGGTTGGAGGACGAGGGAGCTTCCCCACAGAGCGGGGGATCGGTGCACACAGGGGGCCTCGGCGAAGATGAGGAGCCCTCAAAGGCTGCAGGGGGCCCTTTGCCTTTTGTTTATGACCTGGCTGTGTGGGATCTGGGACACTAAGGGACAGCAGGCTGTGGGGTTCACCGCCCCTGGGTTAGGATGGCACTGAGCACTGACCCCTTCATGACGTGGGGGTTATAAGTGGGGAACCAGGCTGTAGGCCGGGGAGTTGAAGGGGCCAGAGTGTCTGAGGTCCAGTCCTGAGACCCTGCCCCTTATCAGGGACGATGTACCTCCCTTCCAGGGAGCTCCACCCTCTCCTTCCTTAACACTCCCCCAGCCCTGCGACTGCCCCAGCTAACTGAGTCCCGCCTTCTGAAACTGGGCCCCAGCCATGGCTTCCTTCACATGCCCTGTCATCTCTGGTGTCACAATCTAATGCTTCAAAGGAAGGAAGGGAGGGAGGGTTTGATGAGGAGGAACCCAGTCTCCAAAATCCAGGGTTTCAAATCCTTTCAAAAATCTTAGCTGGAATACAGACTCCCCAGCCATTCCCAGCCCCTCCCCTAGAGAACTCCTGCCTCCCAGCCCTCTCGGACCCCCCTACCGGGCCCAGCGGGGATGCCCACTTCCTGGGCCAGAGCCAGGATGCCCCCTCCCCAGGACCAACGTCTGAGCTCAGATACTCCCGGCCAGCCCAGAGACACCCTCCCCAGGCGCGGCTCAGTGAAGGGGTCTGCTCCCTCCCGGGCAGGTGGTGGCTGTTGACCCAGACCTGGGGGAGAATGGCACCCTGGTGTACAGCATCCAGCCACCCAACAAGTTCTACAGCCTCAACAGCACCACGGGCAAGATCCGCACCACCCACGCCATGCTGGACCGGGAGAACCCCGACCCCCATGAGGCCGAGCTGATGCGCAAAATCGTCGTCTCTGTCACTGACTGTATGGACCCCTCTCGCCCCTCACGGCCCCCACACCTTAGGCTGCGGGTGTCCCTGGTGACTGGGCCTCTGGTGTACCTGGGGCCCACCCAGGAGGTCTATGTCTGATCACCAAGAGTAGAGTAATACCCACGCCCCAGTTTTGACTCCTAGAGCACCCTGAGGGAATGGAGGGAGCTGGGGAGGGGAGCTGTGAGGCCTAGGCTGCTTCCTGGAGGGGCCTTTGGGATGGAGGGCTCTGAATCTGCCACCCTCTCACCACTTGCCTTCTTCCTGTCCGTTTTCTCTTGCACCCATCTTACCCTGTCCTTGGCCCCTTCTCGCCCTGGTCTTCCCAGGTGGCAGGCCCCCTCTGAGAGCCACCAGCAGTGCCACAGTGTTTGTGAACCTCTTGGATCTCAATGACAATGACCCCACCTTTCAGAACCTGCCTTTTGTGGCCGAGGTGCTTGAAGGCATCCCGGCGGGGGTCTCCATCTACCAAGTGAGTCTCTATCATCTCATTCCTACCAGCCCAGAAGTGGGCAGTGGGTGCCTGAGGAGCCTAGCCCAGGCTGAATACTTTTGCAGGGCTGGGGCAGGGGAGGAGCTGGGTCTTGAAGGACAGAGGCTCTGGAGACGTGGAGGGAAGTGTGGCAGGAAAAGGATAGGGAGATGGGCAAAGGCAGAGGTAGAGAGAGGGAGAGAGGCAAAGATGGAATTCTGGAAGTCATGTCCAAGTTTCTCAGGGCCTGATTATGGAGGTCTGGCCCAGGACCTTGGACCTTCCATTCCGTAAGCCTGCAGATGGTTCTAGAATACAAAGAAGGCCAGATGAGTGTAGCCCTGGGCATCTGCCTCTCCCATGCCTTCTCATAAGCCCCGGATCAGCTCCCTTTACTACAGTAGAGGGTCCTCTGTCTACTTTGCAGGGCTCTAAAGAGACTTGCCCAAGACCCCTTGGCCAAGCACATGGTCTGATCTTGGGCCTGGCTTCTTTGCCTCCTGTTCCATCATCCTCTGATTAGAGGGATCCTGAAGGTGCTGGTTTAGGGGAGATGACATCCAGGGTTTCAAGTCCTTTCAACACCTCAGCCCTCCAGGGGCCATTCAGAAACACTGGAGACCCTCCTGGTTAAGAGCATGGGCCGTGGAGTCCAACCAACGGGGATGTGAATCCCATCTCCAGCACCAGGGTGCTGTGTACTTGGAGCAAACTGCTTAACCTCTCTGAGTCTCAGCTTCTCATCTGTGAAATGGAGATAATAATAGTACCTGCCTGGCTGTGCTGTGGGGACTCAATCAGACACACGTATGAAGCACCCTGGAACTTGGACACAGGAAACACGGTAGCTGTGGTGATCGCTGTGTGTCGGTCACAAGGGCTTATACCTGAGACACAATGGCTGTATCAGGTTAGCCTGTTCTCATTAGAAGAATATGGGGTTGTTTGTCAGGATGCCAGAGGGGGTGAGCTTGGTGGTGCCCCACAGGCCCGCTGTGCCTCAGTTTCTTCATCTGTAGGAGGAGGTGAATGGTGTTCTTTGGCAGGTCCCCAAACTCCCAGCAGGGGGCGCCTCAATCCAGGGAACGGCAGTCCGTCCCCAAGGAAGCCCCCAGACCGGAGGGGAGGCGGGGTGAGAGCGAGTCAACCCCCAAACCCTGTTCTCTGGGGGCTCACAACCGGCGAAGAAAGATGCCCACCAATGCAACTTCTGAGTTCATAGAGGAAGGAGTGGGGAGCGTTTAACTTGGAAACTGTCCTCACATACACGATGAGGGCCCTCCCTTGAACTGTGGCTCCCTGGTCCCACCTAGGACCTCAGGAGATACAGATTTCTGCTGGTTGTGCAGAAGAGCGTTCTCCAGGGGGTAGAGCTGTGCGCAAGTAAAGTAAAAGTACTGAGCCCCCCGTCCTGGAAAGCATTCAAGCTGAGTCCAGACACCTCTCTTCAAGTTTGTTGGATGTGAAATAGATCAGATGACCTTGATATTGTCTCCCAATCCTGAGAGTCTTGGCTTAATCCAAAACTCTTATTTTATTTATTATTACACATTTCCCCAAATGCCTTGAATCCACTTCAGTAAAACATTCAGGGTACCAGGGTCTTGAGTCGGGCAATCTGATCAGGACTGGAGGTGCAGATGAGAACAGTGTAGGAATTTGGGGGGAGGCTTGCCTGTGCATGGCCACAAACAGTTTTTAAAAAAAATAATAATAATGAAATCCTCAAGTGACTTTTAAAAAAGAATGCTTGATGTAATTTTATTTTTGTTGTTACTCTCTCACAAATCAAAGCAAAGCGGGGAAGGGGAAGTCTGTGAATCCAGCCTTCTACGTGGTTGAACTCCAGATAATGGTGGGGGTCCTTAAGCTGGAACAGCTGCTCCAAATCTGGGAGGGCTTCCTGTTGGGGAGAGCAGGGGATGAAGGGGAGAAAGCGCTGTAGAGACCTGAGCTCTTATTCTAAAAAGTCCCTCTGCCACCCCATCACCGGCCTCACTTGGTGCATCTGGACGCCTTTCAGCTGACATGCGACCCCCTTAGAGGGTGCCTGGGAGGGTGCCCTGGGGACAGTGGCCTGGCCTAAGGCTTGGAGGGGAGCAGATGTGTCTAGCTGCAGCCAAGTGTGGCTTGGCAGGGAGGAGGAGCACTTCTTGGGGGAGAAGCATCCATCCCAGTGTCCCCTCCCCGCCCTCATGCTGCCCCTCCTTGCCCTCAGGTGGTGGCCATCGACCTCGATGAGGGCCTGAACGGCCTGGTGTCCTACCGCATGCCGGTGGGCATGCCCCGCATGGACTTCCTCATCAACAGCAGCAGCGGCGTGGTGGTCACCACCACCGAGCTGGACCGCGAGCGCATCGCCGAGTACCAGCTGCGGGTGGTGGCCAGTGATGCAGGCACGCCCACCAAGAGCTCCACCAGCACGCTCACCATCCATGGTGAGGGGGCGCAGGGGCTTCTGCTGTGTGCTCAGTGTGTGGGCACAGGCCTGGGTCAGGGGCAGGGGTAGAGGGGAGCCCATGTCCCCCACTGCTGTCTATTGGACTTGTAGGCACAGGCTCCCTTGTTAATGAGGTGCCCTCCTCAGCTGGAGCCATTCAACACAGCAGAGCCTTCTCCACACCTGACCACTGCCTTCAGTGCCCCAGAGCTCAGGGGCAGTGGCCTGGACCTGCTGCCAAGGCCCCATCATCCCCACCCCTCCTAGCCTCTGATCGTGGCAACAGCAGAGAGGGCTTGAGCAGGGCCCGGGACCCTCAGGGTCATGAACAGGCAGGGAGGGTGCAGAGCCCTTTGTCTTCTTTGGAAGGCCAGAGTTTTTGTTTGGGAGACATAAAGGAGACCTCCCCCTCCCATGGGTGTGGAACCCCTGGGCTGGCAGTAGCAGGGCATCACCCTGGGAAGAGAGCAGCTGGGACTCCCAGACTCCCTAAGATCCTCATCCCCCTGGGACTCTCATGCTCATTCCCAGTGTCTCTGCCCTCTATTGGTGAAGGGACGGGGTACTATTTCCACTAATTTTCAGGACAGGATGCAGACATGAGCTGTTGCCAAGGGGCCAGGAATAACCCCAGGGAAATAAGGGCAGAGTTTAGCAGGCAAGACATGGCCTGTTCCCTGAGCCTGTTCAATCCCATCCTAGCTCTGCTGGCCTCCATGGGATGGTAGGGGGCGGGGGAGGGTGTAGTTAGCTCAGCACAGGCTCAGACACTGACCCTCTTCAGTTGAGACCTAAGATGGTGAGGATTTCAGAGAGCACAACATTCTCTCTCCCATTGGTCCGAAGCTTGCCTGTGGGTTTCTGTTGCCAGTTTCAGGACCCCCTTATTGGCCGATGATGGACAGGGAATATGTCCCAGCTTTAAGAGAGGACCCCTGGAGGGCCTTTCTCCAAGACTCAGCAGAAGCCATAACATCAAATGGGCCCAGGATCTCTCCTGGTGATACCATTCAGAGGAACCCAAGTGGGGTGGGGATCACTTCGCTATGAAGGTTGTCCAAGCCCCATCTGCCTGAGGAATAGGGGCCTAGCATGCAGAGCGGAATAAACACATCTGTAAGGGAAATTAAACCTTATTTCGGGGGGTGGGATTTTCAAAGTGAGCTCCCTTTGCTGAAACTCCGTTGCATACTGAGGGTAGACCTTGAGGCTCCAGCCCTCCACTGTGCCACTGTGTGACTTTGGACAAGTCACTCAGCTGCTCTGAGCTCCCGCTTCCTCAGCTCCACAGTGTGTCTAATAATGCCCACCTCCTAGGGTGCTCAGAGGGCTGCATGTGATCCTGTATGGGAAGCACTCAGCATGGGCTTGGCACGCTGGACAAGCTCGTAAATGGTCACTGTCGTCATCGTTGTCATGATTGTCCGTGTTGCCATGGTCGTTGTTAGGCGCGTACTGGAGAGAGGTTCTAAGGTTTTCTCTCCTCCCTTTGACAGCTGAGCAGCAATAAGCCCCCAGGGCACAGGGACAGCGGGAGGGTCTGGAGCACTGGTGGGCCTGGTCCTGGCCCCGGTGGGCATGGGGGGCCCTGGGCTTATGGCCAGGAGGTGTTGACACAGATGCCACTTGGAGCCCGTGACTCCCTTGGGAATTCATTCCCTACTTGGTCTGGTGCTGGAGACGCTGCTCTGAAGCAGGGTCTTCTGCGGCAGAAGCCAGGCCTAGCCCCGGCGCCCATTCTGCCCCGCAGTGCTGGATGTGAACGACGAGACGCCCACCTTCTTCCCGGCCGTGTACAATGTGTCCGTGTCGGAGGACGTGCCACGCGAGTTCCGGGTGGTCTGGCTGAACTGCACGGACAACGACGTGGGCCTCAATGCAGAGCTCAGCTACTTCATCACAGGTGCTGCCCCGGCCTCCGCCCACCTGTGCAGGCCTCCTGGGGCCCTGCCCCCACCCCTCCCAGATAGACAGCCAGACTAGGTGGGGGCAGGTGAGGGTGGAAAAGAGGTCAGGGCTCTACTGTTGGGCTTTAGCCTCTGGTGGTGCCTCCCGAGGATTTGCTCCTGGCTCTTCCCAAGGGCTTTGCAGCTGGATCACTCTGGACTGGCTCCCTGGGGACCTCCTGAACCTGTTGGTTGCAGGGACGGGGAGCATCTACCAAGGTTCATTCTAGAGGGAGGTAAGGCCCCATGATTCCTAGGGAGGAGCCCTGAGCCCCACTCCCCGCCCCAAGTCTGGGTGACAGAGCAGTGACTTGGAGGAATGTGGCCTCATCCTTCCTTGGGGACCTGTTGAGAATTCCCATCTGTTTAGAGGCAGATGGTTTTGATCTCCCTAAATGAAATGGTTTTAGCTCAAAAATGTTGCCTGGCTGTTGTCTGCAGAGCTGTGGCCACAGATGATGAGGCCATGTCCTGGCTCACAGGGGAAAGTGAGCTGCAATGGATTAGTGATGTCTGCCACAGTGGTAGGATTGGTAGGTGGTGGCGCACATGCCATGGGTTTGCCATTCCTGGATGAGAACACAGCTTCTTAGCCTCCCCGACACATGAGAGATGCTGGGACACATGGGGGTGCAGTCTTCCCCATTCCTCAACCCTCTTTGGCCCTTTTACTGGCTCAGTCTTCTCTCTGTCCATGACTTGCCTACCAACACACATGTTGCCTCTGCATATGTGTGCCTGTACACACTAGCAGGGCACACACCAGCCTTCCCAATGCCTCCCCATGAAGCAAGGAAGCCCAGCTCACAGCCCATCTGTGGCTTTGCTGCGGCCAACGTGACCTCCCAGCCCTCAGCCTTCCCTTTCTTCCCTCACCTCCCTGAAGGGGCCCAGCACCCTCAGGCCCACTCCTTACAGTCTGGCCCTCAAGTCGGCCCTAGGGAGGGCTTAGTTACTAAGACCCCTCACATGGCACCAGCTCCATGGCTCCACTGCCCACACTATTTACGTCCTAGTTCTGCCCTGGGCTCCCCGGGAGTCAGAGTGTGTCCCTTGCAGATGGTACTTCAGACACTGGGGAGCACTGGAGGTTTGGGGGTCAGGAGGCTTTCCCTAGGGGCAAACCAGCAAGAACAGGGGAGCACCTGGCAGCCTGCAGGATGACTCTTCAGCACCCCAGAGTGGTGGGCTCCCGCTGACCTGCCCAGAGCCCTCCCGGATTTTCAGTGCACATTCTGCAAGGAGCTGAGCCCAGTCCTGCCCAAGCTCACCACAAAGCTGGTGCCGTGGCGCCCTCTGCTGCCCAGAGCACCACACTGCTCGCCAGCTGGCAGGGGAGGGGTCTCCACGCTGTTCTGGAAGTTCCTTCCTGACTCCCGTCCACCGCCAGAGGAGACCCTCACACTTCCCACCTGTCCCAGAACTCAAGGAGACTCAGTAATCCCTGTCTCCTGTACACCTGCCTTGACTCCTCCCTCTGTGGAGCCTCCATGTCCCCACTCAGGAAGCTTCGCTCCTCAGCCCATCTCACCTCCGAGATGAGGGGCCTGGGGGATGCTCAGCCAACCCCAGAGTTCTCAGCAACATATACAAGCCCCTATGCAGGTTAGCTGCTCAGACGCTTCTGCAGGACGGGCAGGGAGCAGAGGGGTGAAGGATAAGCCCAGGGACCCACGCATGGAGAAACCCAGAGTGGCACAGGCACATCACTGAGTGAGGGGTTCTCCTCTGTGAGGTGGAGGCTAAATGAAATGGTCTGCATGAAGTACCTGTAAACAGGAGGTGCTTCGTGAAGGTTAGGAACTGATTCCAGGCATCTGGCACCCCCGCTGAGCCCACCCAAGCTGCACCCGCATCAGAGCACCTCAGGCAGGGCCGAATCAGCAGCACAGCCTCCCACTCCTGGACTCACCATCGCGGGTCCCAGCTCAGGAGCAGAGTCCCCGCTTCCCCTGGCCGGGAGCTCTGTTTCCCAGCCGGAAGCTTCCTCTCCTTCACCCACAGGTGGCAACGTGGATGGGAAGTTCAGCGTGGGTTACCGCGAT